>NW_006435762.1:6070314-6121355 GCF_000325575.1 Pteropus alecto
ATGCCTACAGCTCTAGGTCTTCCTAGGTGGTCTCCCATCCAAGTACTAACCAGACCCGACCCTGCTTAACTTCTAAGATCAGATGGGATCAAGTTTGTTCAGGGTAGCATGACCATTGACCAAAAGCATATATTTTTAAATGCAAGTGTGTGCATGCATTCACACAGAAGCTCACATGTACTCATAGTTAATACCATTTGGTCATAATTTATATACATCACATATAGATAGAAAAGAGGGTTTTTAGTCATGTGTATAGCTTGCTTCAACTAAAAGTTACCTCTAAGACTTATCAAAATTAATACATGCAGGCTCCTAACTGTGCAGTGCTAAATTTCATGAAACACATCAAATAAAGGGTTATCTGGCCATGCCTAGAGGAGAAGACTGTTATAATCTGAGAAGCTATAAATATTTAATTTAAAATAATGCTATTATAGAAGAGTTAATTTAGAAAGTATACTATTAAAATTTTACTGTGCTCTTATCTATGCAATATATTAAAAATTTGGAAACTATTTCAACTTTTGACTGTATAGACATTCTACTTTAACAACAAATGATTCCTTAAAATATTCATGGAAAAAATTTGGAAGGAAACATACCTACCCATTAGTTTTCTCAAACTGAAGATATTACAGGTGATTTTTTTTCCTTCTTTTTACTTTTTTCTCCAGTTTTCTATATTGAGTGCATATTTTATAGTTTTTGGTTTTAAAAAGCTACTTTAGAAAATCAGTAAATAGAATATTAAATTTTAATATTTACTGAAAACAACATAAATTAGTACTCTGATTAGAAGCAATGACCACATTGGTGAAAAATTTTGTTTGATTTCTGTGTTTACAAACTATATTATTGGTTTTACATATATATATCATGTATGATAAATTGAAATAAATAACAAATTACAAGTCAGTGTCTTCAGCAAGGGAGAATGTTATTGAAATTTTTGGAACAAGAGTCTTTTCAGTCTTACAATACTTAAGAGGAATAATCATTTGATATAAAGTAACACCACCAAGTAATAGATTATTACTTGATTAGCCAAGTCTCAATATAAAGAAAAATGCAAGGTTTTAAAAATCCAATTATGCTTGCATTCCGTCAAAATCTAATAATTTACCCATGATCTTTCACTGTGTTTTATTATCAAGAAATGTGAGTTATTTTGACAATGGGAGTAAAAGCATAGTTGCAATTAGTAAACTTTCAATACATTCTTCATGGTGGAATCAGCCTTTAACCATGACGTAATGACAACTTGGATAGCAATATTGCTCTATGATGCATTCAGCCCATCATGGGAAAGTAGGAGTGAAGTGATGAGAGCAAAGGCTCCAGAGTCAGGCCTACGATGATTTCTTAGCTCGGTCACTCACCAGCTTTATAAATTTGGGCAAATTCCTTAATCTTCCTTGCCTGTTTTTCACTGTAAAATAGGGATAAAAAAGGTAAAGTGCTTAATAGTGCCTGCCACGGCAGGAAATGTGTGATGAAGATTAACAATTATTATTGTTATAATTAGTGATTTCTACAAATTATGGTTGTTGAAAAAGAAAACATGCATACTGTGTGTGGTATTGACAAATTATTTATAAAGCAGGCAGCACATTATTTGCTTTATATTTGCCACATAAAATGCTGTCTCTGTACTCACAAGAATAAGTGGAAAGGAGAGCAAGCTAGCTAATCTAGGGCAAAAGCTTTTTCTCTTGATTTATTCAGATAACTGACCCCAGAAGTATGCTTTCTTTTTTTACTTGAATTATAGTTATAATTTTCTTCATTCTCCACACAGTGTGTGTAGCCAGCCTAGGTGTTATTCGATAGACCTGTTCCAACATCTACTGTGATTGATTTATTTAAAAATACCTCCAGGCCAAAATGAGAATGAAAATAAATGGAACAGATGAAAGTGCCCTGCTGCAAGCAAGAACTACAAATTGAGGTTAAGAGTAATTGCTTTGGCATAATTGTTATTTGTAATCTTAGAACAAATGCAAATCTCCCATTAGGAGCAGTAAGTCCGGTGCTTACAGTAGCAGATGAGTAGTATATTTCACTGCCCAGAAACAGAAAGCCATAGCTGAATGTTAAATGCAATGACATAAAATTTCCCCCAGGTCTTTCCTTTGAACTAATAGTGCAGGCGATATGGTGGGCACAGGAGTTCTTCAGAAAATTAAATCAGCGTATAATTTATTTGTTCTATGTATTTTCTTCTTCCAAGACATTTTATTAAAACTCTGTATTTACAAACTCTGCATGTGCTGTTTTTCATAAATACTTCATATTTGTACTGTCTGGCTTCTAGAAAGCTTGATGTGCTTTTTATTGGTTATTAGCCTTAACACCTTCATCACTGAAGTAGATAATAAGGTGAAGTTATTATCTTTATTTTTAAGGGCTGAGAATAAAAGTGTAAAGAGGTTCAGTGACTTTCCCAAGGTTACAAAATCATTTTGTGATGGATCTGGAAAGTGTATGAAGAATATGTGATTCAACTCATTTTAACTACCACCTCATTATTTTGCAGATTATTTTTTGTCAATGGGTTATTATTGCCAGTAGAGATTATGATAATTACAGTGATAAACCAAAGGTTGTCATTAGAATCTTCAAATATCCAACAATTGCTGGGCCAAGATTGTGACATGAGAAACGTATTTATTTTAAAATGAAATGCTTGCCTCACAAGAGAATAGTATTTTAAACTATTAAGTTAAGGCCTAGGTAGGATTAAACTGAGTTATTGGCTACGTAGCAGATTACCTTGTTGTCTTGATTTTGTAGAAAAAAAGAGATTCTAAGGTCCATGTGTATCTGCAAGAATATTTAGAAACATGAGAAATTGCAAGGAAAGGGGCTAAGTAAAATTGAATATGTGTCTTTGAGAAAGTGATGAGTGCAGTAGGAGAGAAAATATATTGTATGTTGCAATAGAATAATGAAAAACATCAGTATTCAGACAGTTTCTGATGAATACATAGGCAGGGTCAAATATCAAGTAGATTTTTTTTAGTCTCCCTTTCTAGGATCACGCCATCTTAATATTATTTTTCAGATGTTGGCAAGAAGAAGGTTCAGTATCATATAAATGTATTTTTAACTTAAGACACTTATTTTGTAGATTTTTAAAGAATACCATATTTAGTCCATTGTAAAATCAAAATAGTATACATGCTTGAGTCAAATGAGTAGATTTGAATTCTAGAGAAACAGAACATTTCTGATGGCTTTTACCCTAAAGACTGCCATTTAAATGTGATCTCAGCTTTCTAACAAGGGCCTTAATAGTTTAAGAACAGAGTTTTAATTTGAAATTCATTTCTAAGGGGTAAGATCCTCAAGGCCACCTTGTGATACATTTTTTTAACTTGTGTCCTCCTCCCATAGAACCCACACAGTGACAGCTTTTGATCTGTGCTTATAGTTAATCATTTACGGTGCCCTACATTGGGAGGGATGTTCTTTCCAAAACAGCGATAGAATTATAGTAATAGAATCACAAGCTGATTCAGTGAGACCATCTATTTTTCTTTAATAAAATAAAAGAAAAGAGCTGTCAAGCACAATTTATGCCCCCTGCTGCCATTTCTATATGAAAAGAATGAAACACCTTCTTTCAATTTAGTAAGAAGGCAAAAGAGTCACAGAAGAGTTAGAGATGAAAGAAAAATTAAACACAATGCAAAGTAAGAGTGCCTTTTAGCATACATTAGAGAGATGAGAGTAAAATATCAAGGACACCAGTATCACTGGCGATGGGTCTCTTACAAAAAGAAACCTCCAATGATTGAGGGAAAGTTTGTAGCTTTATTACTCCTTTTATCTCTTTCCTGTGGCTGCAAGGTGTTGTCCAATTTTAGTGTGAAATTGACCTAGCTGACTGACTGTATTTAGCTAACAAAGAAAATTAACAAATGCAAATTTATTTGTGAGATGTTTATAGAGAAATGTCATGCAAATATAACAAAAACAAATGTGGAGTCCAGAAATATTACACAGGAAACAAATGGCTTTAATGAAGGGATGAAGTTTGCCAATCTTTTCCCTGTTAAAGCCTAGTATTTAAGTTACAAATGATTTATACATATAAGGTAAATTTGAGGAAAAGCTCACTTTTGATTTTATTCTTATAAAGATGGTAAATTTCATTTTATCAGCAATTATCCACTTAGTTCAATGATTAAGAATTCAGTTAATGTGTTTGAGGTGATAAATCTATTCCATGAGTGACTATTCTATACTAAGCATGATATCAATTACTGAGATGTTTATAAAGATAAATAAGATAATAGTCTTTACTTCCTGGAGATCACAAGCAAGTAGAAGATTCAGACTATAAGGCTGTAAGAAAGGGCAGCCTATGAATAATGAGGTATAAAAAACTTTGGAACTAGATAAAAAAGAGAAAGAATATGAGTTAGCTTCTTTAAAAAAACGGGTAGGGGTGGTATTTAGATAGTATTTTGAAAGATTAGTAGGATTCTAAGAAGTGATTGGAGTGCAGAGAAAACATTTAAATTTGCTTCACTGCACACAAGGAGCAAGGATAACACTAAGTTGCCGTGTTTGTTTTCCATTTGAGAGACAAGGTTGGCAAGAAATTGCTGTGTACCTTGATCTTCAATAACCAACCAGATCAGTAACACTTTAAAACACCATTTACCTGAATTTTTCGATATAGCAAACCACCTATTGGTACTGCATACTGCTGCCACATGGAACAACATAAATTTACTAAATAAACGATCTATGCTCATTCTCCTAGGCCTTCTCTACAGGGTTACTTTTTAGCCCGAAAGCCCATCCACCCTTCCTCCTTATCCACTGATCATATGCATATATATCTAGCTATTTATTAAGTCTTGAGGGCTCATTGTGGGAGCCCCTCTTCTAAAAAGCATTTTCTGAAACCACCTAGCCCAAATCTTGATTATGTACTCCTCTTCAGGGCCACACAGCCCATTGATGTTACCTTAATCACACTTTATTCTATTTCAGTTGCCAGTTTGTTTTTGTATCTCCTTCATTAGACTGTAGATTCCTTGAGGCAAAGTCCAGATAATATTAGATGAGCCTTTTATCTATTGCACCTGGAACAGAGCCTGCCCTATAGAAGGCACTGGCTCAATCAATATTGTTGACTGGGAAAAACAAAAGTAGAAAAATGTAGAATGAACATCTCTGAATAAACGTGGAATCTCATCCAAACTTCAGTTGGCCAGTAAAATTGGTACATGAATATACTCCTCCCACTGTATATCTTGGACTTTCTTTAACCATCACTGTCTATAATTATCAGAACCTACCAATTTTCCCTTTTAAATATTTCTTTTCTTTGACAATCTTTTTTATCTCTACTGTCATTGCCTTAATACAGTACCTCATTTTTCACCGAGACAATATTGCAATAAACTCATAACTGGTCTCCCAGTTGCAGTAAATGTCTACTAAATTGAAATGGTTGAATTGTTTAAAGTAACACTCTTTATTTTCAAAATAAATCAACTCACAAGAACCTGCTGCCCACCTACAATATGTGCTAATTGGGGGAGTGAGAAGAAGCAGAGCATAGAAACAACCACTCCACCCCAAAACACTATAATGTAGGCATGGAGAACTGTGAAAAAGTGCTTCTCAAGGTGCATGGTGCATACAAATCACCTGGGGATCTTACTAAAATACAAATTCAGTAGGTTTTAGGTGATACCTGAGATTTTGCGTTTTTAAAAGTTCCCAGGTAATGGAGGTGCTGCTGGTCTGTGGTCCACTCTTTGAATAGACAGATATTAAAATCCACTAAGTGCCTTAGAAGGACATCATAGTGAAGATTCTAAGGGCAGGGAAGGCTTCATGGAGGCAGTATGAGATATTAAAAAAAAAAACTCTCCGTGTTGACAGGAGAATGTAAACTGAGAAGCCATAAGTCCATGTCCTATTCCTGGTCAGTTTTTAAGACATGACTCACTTCTCATCTCACCTCTAAAGGCTTCCTGAATCTCCCTGGCATAACCACACTTCTACTTTTTTTCCCAACCTCCTTCTTATCCATTAACTGAAGTATATTCAGAAAGATCTTTCTAAAACACAAATCTAACTTTGATATTCCTAGGCTTGAAGCCTGTTAGTGTCTTTCTATCACCTGCTATACAGATTCCAGATTTAAAGGCCCTTCCCATCCAGCCCTGCCCAGCTCTGCAGCCTCACTTTCCGCCGCTTCCACCACATGTAATCCACCTTCGCCTGGGCTTCACCACATTCTTTATTACCTCTGCTTTTCACAGGCTGATGCTTCTGCCTGGAAAGCCCAGTCCCCATTGTCTATTAGGCAAAATGTACTCATTCTTCCGCGGACACTCTCCTCCTCCCAAGGCCTGCCTTGACTGGCCAGAGTTGGATATTTCAGTGCTCCTTTTATTTCCATAGCACGTAACATATTGTTACATTCTTCTATTTATTTTTATTTATGCCACTACTCACATATGAGCCTCTATTTGGAAGGATCTGAATCTCATCTTTCTTCGCATCTTCTACCCATAAGGTTATTTTCAAAACATAGAAGGTATTTCCATCGGTATTGGTTAAAAGAATGAATAAACGAATGAGTAAATTCTAACTAATTCCTTCTTCAAATATTTCTACTCACTAGAAAATGATTTAAGATAGAACAAATCAATAAAACCAATGCATATTGGGATGAGATTTCAATATAATGAGGAAGTAACTAATCATTGAAGTAAAAATGCAGGAGAAAGAGAAGATAGAAGAGGAAAATGCTAAGAAACACTGCAACAAGGAGGGGGGAAAACAGATATTTACTACTTACATGTTAAGTCTCTGCTCCTCTACATATGCATGTGTGTGCGCACGTGCACACACACACACACACACACACACACAACATTCATAATTAAAGCTGCCCTAAAATTCTACCAAATTTAGCCCATTTCCAGAAATCAGCAGAAAAGACAGAAAAGTGTGTGAATACTCCTTGTTTTTAAGTGACTTCTTTATTTGCCTAGGTCCTGAAAGTAGTGTCTCAAGTAAGAGATTGAACAGAAATGAAAGGTCTCATGGTGAGAGTGGTCAGTGTACCTCCTATTTATAGACGGCATGGCTGTGCTTATGGACAACATATGTGAATGATTATATTTCAGTTGAAAGCAAAGCTCAACCTTGAAAGTTAGGGAGCAATTCAGAGATGATCCTGAATAAAAATAATTCATGCCCCATAGCAACTCATGAGAAAACCATATAAATGATTATATTGGTAAAAGAGAAGGATATCTTTAGCATCTTTTCTAGACTACTGCTCAATAGAAAAATATAAAAGTCAAAGACATTAGGCAAAATGATAAGCCATCAAGATAAAAAGTTTAAAAGATTACCTGTCATTTACGCTGAATAAATTATATTATCAGAATTATCGTTACTCAGAAATTTTACATCAATAATATAAAAGGAACTTGGCAATGAGTAAAATGATTTAGAAGTATTCAGTACATCTCACCCCAAACAAAAGCACTAAGCTAAAAGTTAATGTAAATAGAAATATCAATGAGCAATTATCCATATTGTGAAGAATAGAGTAATGTTACATCAAGATTAACCTCAGAGTTACTTCAAATAATTTTTCTGTAGCAATTAAATGTATGTATTTTAACCTTCCTCTTATATTATTATAGTATTTTCATATTTCATCTTTCATTTTCATCTTTTTATCCCCAGGACTTTAGAGTGCCTACCTGTTTATAAGTTTAATATATATTGAAGTTAAACAAAAACGAGTTATAATATCAATCAATTGACACATCTATTTTTATGCTGAGAATCACACTGAAGAAACAGAGGACATGGACTTTGCCTACCTTCCTTAGTGTTAAAATGTAGTCAGAAGACAATACTAACAGTGGGAACAGTGAGGAACTGTGGAAGCCAGCATACAAACTCTATCATGTAGCTCAGAATGAAATTGCTGTTGAGATTCAATGTTGAGAAATTCTACATTTCAGGCATGGTCTTATGGATTGGAGATGGAAAGATCAAAAAGACTTCAGGAGTAACTAGACATGAAGTGAAGTCCAGAGTGAAGAGATATGAAAAGGTCTAAAGTCCTCCAGATCCAAGGAAGGACATTATCATAGATCCAGAGGCAGGAATGAGTATAGTACACAAACAATGAAGATATAAATGGAGCCCTTTAGATTTGCAACACATACAACCTACCCAACTGTATTAAAAGACTCTGCTGTGTAGTTCTATGAACATGTTATGCTGTTTAAAGCTTCCTTAAACACACTTGATTCCATCCTTTGAGATCTAAACTTTACTGCCTCTATAGAGCCTTTCTAGATCCTCAACCTTCCATCATACACTGTACATCTATTAACAATTCTCTCCATAGGCCATCATTATATACACTCATCCTGTCAGCTTTCACTACTATCCCTCCCAAACAAATTCTAAATCTGTGCTGTCCAATAGAACTTTCTGTGATGATGAAAATACATCTCCAATGTCCAATAAAAGAGCCTCTAGCCACATTGGCTACTGAGCAGTTGAAATGTGGCTGATGTTACAGTGGAGCTGATTTTTTTATTTTATTGAATTTTAATAAGTTTAAAAGAAAATTTAGCCAGCCACATGTGGCTAGTGGTTACTGTATCAGACAATGCAATTCTAGATTATGAGTTTTTTGAAGGAAAGAATTGCATATTATCATCCAAATACCTCAGCATATTCAATGTAGTATTCAATACAGTTTTGTTGAATGAATGAATGAATGGTCAAATCTGAGTGGATCCCAGTGCGTATGTGACAAAGCGATGAATATAAATATAAGACCCATGAAAAAGTTACAAATTTTAATAGCATTTAAAGATAAGTAATGAAAAATGAGTACAGAAAATAATGTGGCATGAAAAAAGTTTACTTAAAAAAAAACTACTCATCTGATCTCAGAAGCTAAGCAGGGTCGGGCCTGGTTAGTACTTCGATGGGAGACCACCTAGGAAGACCAGGTGCTGTAGGTGTAAAAAATAAATAAAAAATAAATAAATAAAAATAAAGAATTGTAAGATGACAAACACCTTGCAATCTGTGAGGTCAACCAAAGGTTGCCTTGCTTAAAAAAAAAAAATAGTACTGATACGGGTGGCCTAGAATAGAAATTAGCCCTAAACTCTGCTGAAATACTGATGCTCTATATTTTTTACATATTTCTATTTTATACTTAATTTACCCCCTTATAATGTACTGTCTTAATTAAATCTAAGTCTTCACACACTAGGCTGTGATCTCTTTGAGAACAGGAACTTTTGTTCTTGCTGTTTCTAACATAAGCCTAGAACATAGTAGGCACTCAATAATGTTTATTGGATAAGTGAAATGAATGAAAAAAAAAAACACAGTAAATAAAGTATGTTAATAAAATTAGCAGAGTTGATGTTCAGGAAGGAAAGATAATCATTGCAAAGGCCTTAAGTGTCTATCATCAATAAAGCATTGTGCAAAATCTACTTTATGTATTCATTTATACCTTAATGAACCTTTAAGTGGTATTTCAAATAACTTTTCTGAAACAAAATCACAATTGTCTTCTTCTTTGTGTCCCCTTCCAGTTCTATAGTCCCATTTCTTTTAGTTTTAAATTTGGTTTCTGCCTCTTTGGCCTTTTCATTATTTCTTTTAATATTTCCATGACCTTAAGAGAGTGGAATTGAGTTTCCTTTACTTCCTCGCGGTAGGTGATTATGAGTATGCAAGGATGAAAATGTCACCAAAGACTAATCAGAACAAATTGCAAGAGCTTTGCCTAATGCTTCTGCTTCAGAACTAACATGTCGACTAGCATATCCCATTTATCATTTCTGATAGATTAAAGTTTGGTTTATATTTGCCAGCCAGTACATAGTTTTTGGCTCTGACAGGTCGGGAGGGATTGTTTTCAGTTTGCCCTTGGGAAGTGCAAAATTGGGCTACCATCTTTAGCTTTTGTTCCTTCATGTAGTTTAGGAATCAATAATTTAAAAAAAAGCAGATTTTGATTTGATTGTTGATGCTTTGAAAAGACATGTTAATTTCAAAGATATTTTTTAAGCATTTACTATACAAGACTATGCTCTAAGTGCTTTGAGGGATATACAGGTAAATCTTTCATGAAGTTGGCTTCAAACAATATGGTCTTTTCTGGAATATAATATATGTATATAGTACTTGCAAAGCAGAAATGGGTAAGTTTAGAACAATGGTTTAGAAAACAACTCTAAGAAAACTGCCCTGGATTTGTATCTTGGCTCCCATATTAAGAGCTGTGTGACATTAGACAAGATACGGTAACCTCTCTGAGCTTTACTTTTCTCACCTTTAATATTTTCTCGAATAATACTGATTTTCGTCTCTGATTTATTGAGCTATAATCTGAATAAAGCCAAACCCATTCCTCTAAGGGAGGTTGAGAGAGGCCAAGCACGTGCATACCTTAACATTGTTCTGTGCCTGGCACACATATAAAAACTCTTAGCCAGTACCTGGCACAAAGCATAATGTTTTCAGAGCTTAGAGAAATAATGCTTTTGCTGTACGATGACTTGCAAGATTGGTGAGATTTTGATGAAAAAAATGCAAAGGCAAAGTGTGAGAAGGACATTAGCTATGCACAATAATTCAAAAGGCCAAGAGATTTGGTGTAGATTATTAATTTTCTTAATAATTATATTTATCTAATTATTGAGTGCCTACAGTGTATGATGCACCATGCTAGGTGTGTTTGGGGAGGAATGACACCAATATAAATGGTCCCTACTCTCACAGGAGTAATTGAACCAGTAGAGGAAAATATGGACAAACAGATCATGGTGAGGGTTAGAAAGAAAGGGGACTACAACAGGACAAGTACTCAGAAACGGCTAAGTGTGGAAGTAGCCATAGTCCTCCTTGATATCCCAAATCAGATGAGTTTCTTCATGATCAATCCTGTCTTAAATACTGCTCCAACAGTGTGGTTAATGGTTGATTATTTTATTCTCATCTAGTAGCCATAGCAGGGGCCAGAGAAATCAATTTTAAATCCTATCCTAGTGACATACTTACTAGCTCAGACCAGAAGGATGGGGATTTGTAAACACAGGGCTATTTAGGAAATTTGGCAACCATAACAAGGAGTCAACCAAATCCAATGGAGTCCCCAGAGAGCCTGCAGACTTTAGGGTGGGGCCTCTAACCTCACTGCTTCCTAAAAGTTAGGAATGATGACATTACTATTCCTAGGCCCACCTTGACTTGATGGGTTCCTGGGAGAATAAGTCCCTATCTCTAACCTCTACCATGATTTTTTCCATGGTAGAAGTGATATTATGAGTTTGCTGGGACAGTGGGCTCCTGGACGCCAGTGACTGTGCTTCAGTTACCTTTGTATCCTTCACACTAAGCACAGCTCTTAGCACATGATAGTTATTCATTACATATTTATGGACTGAATCAAGCAATCAACATATTGAATGAATATATTCTAGTGTTTATCCAAAAGTGAAATAAAAAGACTTGTGAAATAATATTTTTAAAAAGCTATTTGAGTTCTAGTACATTCATATCTAGATGACATTTATCACAGAGAATAAAGTTTTGAAGGCAGAACTAAGAGCTGCCGAATATTTTAATAATTAGAATAACATTTATGATAACAGCATCACATTTTATGCTTTTCTAAAGTTCCTTTGGATATTTTTTCTGTTTTTTGTTTGATATATTTATGACATATGAAATATTTGAATTTGTATAAAATAAGTTTCTGTTCATCCAAGATGTATGGCTATTTTATAGCCATTTATTGGCTATAAAATAATAGCCAATAATAACAAAAATAATATCAATAATGACAAAAACACATGCTACCATTCATTGAGTCGTTGCTATGTGCCAGCCAGTACAAAAAATACTTTCGCGTGTCATCATTCAAGTCTTACAACAATCCTGTCAAGGAGAAACTACTGGAAACTCCCTGCTATACTGAAGGATACTGAGAGTTAGAAATCTTAGAAAGAATGTCAAAGGTCATACACTGGGGAAGAGCAAGACTAGGATTAGAACCCAAGTCTGTCTGCCCCTGAAGTCCATGCTCTTAACTACCCAATAAAACTGCCTCCTCAGTCTTAAATAACAACAATAAGGACAACAACTCATATTATTAATGCACCCATCATATATTCTTTGTACTGGATCTTCATTGCATCATTTATCCTGTAGATTTGGTTATCCTGTTTTCCAGATGAGAAAACTGAGGCTTAAAGAATCTTGGCTCCTTGATCATGTTTACAAAGCTAGTCAGTGATAGACTAGAGAATGGACTCAAGTTCACTTTAAAGAAGCAGCAGGGTTCTTAATTGCCACCTTATACCAATGGTAATTAAATATTCTGGTGAGGGGAAAATTATTACATTTAGAGTATGTGAATTCTTACTACAGCTAGAATAAGATAATGTACATACACTTAACATTAAAGTTATGCCAAATATAAATTTCTTTCTACAATGATTAGAAAGGCACTTTAGAATCTTGAAGTGCTCATCATCATTCACATAATTAGCATATAATAATATTTTTTAAATGTGAGCATTTGAACCTTTGGGCCATTTAGTTTCTGAATAGGTAGGAGTTTACTTTATATGTCTTCCTTTACTGTAACAGTGTCTGGGTAAATTATTTTGAAATCAAATCTGAGTGGAAGACACGGAGCACAGGGCACTTTTAATCCAAGCCCTACATCTTCAGATGAGAGAAAAAAATGTCACTTTCCCTGGTAGAATGGAAGTGTTATGGGAGAAGGGGAGCATAGCTCCACTGTGTTCAACTTTCTGAATTACTCTTGGACACACTTTTTTTTTTTCATTAATAGTGCATTCAACTACCACCTTATTTGAGTAATTGTTAATAATAAAAAAAAAATCTCCATCCTTCAAATTTATTTCATGAAAGGAAAATTTTCTTTAGCACCATAACTAAAGAAAAAAAAATCAAGTTATATAATGTAAAAATATTTGCTATTTTGTTTGAGGTATTGGAATTTAGATTATGTATATGTCCATCATTCTTCAGCATGTTTCAAAAACTGCTGTGTAGTATCTTTTTTACAACTGCTAGAACTCATTACACTAATAGTCTAGTATTATGTAAATGTGTTTTTTATCCAAATATCTAGCATCCATAAGTAGTTTATTCTCTATATCCCTAATGTAATATATCAAACAATAACTCATTTGTCAAAGGGAGACAGTTCATTAAAATTCAACGATCATTTGGTGAGGATAAAACAGCAACAGTATAAAAATTGATGTTGCAAAACTTAACAAATGAGGGAATAAGAAAACTGGGAATCAGGAAATTGTAGGCCTGCCCTCCAAGGCCATTTTGGGGTCTCTTGTCTGAATTTTAATATTACAATTGTTTTACAAAAAAAATCTCTTAGTTATTTAGACTGGGAAGGAAGCCAACTTACAGCTAGGTGACTTGAATATCAGGGGCATTCAATAAATGAGAACATGATGCCACTTGGGACTTAAGAGTAGAAAGGGTACAACATTTAAGCACTGTGCTACAACTCAGATTTTTAAGGTGAATTATTATATGATTTAGAAAACACATTTTCTACTTTCGAGCTGTATTTGAGTAGCATGCTGAATAAGAACTTTAGACATTTTTGTTTATGATTTCAAGTGCAATATTTGTTCCATATTTTTGAAAAGAAAAATATCACATGCAAGAATAGCATCTACCAGATTTTGTGCAATTTAAAAGCAAAGAAAATGAACCTACTGATTAGCTGACACTGATCCTATTGTAAATATATATAGTATTAGAAAAGATGACAAATAAGTGTCATTCATTTTCTTTTTTTCTAAAACGTAACATTTTAAGAAACTCAGAAAAGTACATTTGTCCTTTGTAACTATATATTAAATTAGTTTGACTTTAATAATAAAAGATTTTTAATTATAAAAATATCAGAAATTTTTAATATAGATTGTTAACCAAATCATTTATTCCAATCAATATATTCATTTATGCATGCATACACATTTAAGAAGATATCTCTTTATGGTTCTATATAGAAGCTGGTTTGCACATGTGTACATGATTTATTTGTTCACAACATAAAACTGTTACCTAAATAAATCCCACCTTTGGTTCTCATCACTTCAATATTATCCGCACACTTCCACAATCCTTTTCCTTGTGTCCAAACAGGCTCTGCTCTACATACAATCATCAAGAATGTCATATATGACTCTTCATGTAGCCAAAAGCAACTGATTTTCGAGAAATCTTTCTTCTCAAAGGCAAATATTAAGGATTTGATTGGGGACAGAAATAGCTAATATGTGAGATTTTATTCTATTCTCTCCTCTTTCTGTAGACAATGATATGTATGTCATATGTGTGGATATATACATGAAAAACTATATATGTATATTATTTTGTATATTACTTATATATTATATATTACATATATAATTTATAGTATATTTTATATCATATATATTTTAATATATATAACCTTTATTTTCCCTCAGATACCCAATATATTACATTAATGTTCTTCCAGTTAACAGAAGCTTTTGCACATGGTAAAAATAGTATACATTGCGAAAGGAATCCAAAGTTGCCAGGCTTGTTTGGCCCATTCACAGATCACATCTTCCTTAGAAATCTACTTGTTGATCTCCACAAGTTTATTATAAGGGAATTGTTTTATGCAAATAAACAGACCTGTGTGGTGATCTCTCTAACATATTTTTATTCTATCAAAATTTTACCTGCTGTTAGAAAATAGCATTTGTTGTCACAATCATTGCTCATGATATGCATGTGAAAAGGAGTAATCGAAGTACAGTATATAGTTATTTATTAGTACATAGTGGAATATTACAACTATGTTTTTCTTTAAGTCATTAGTGAAATTATATAGCTAATAAGCAAAAGATAAATGAATAAAGCTATTTTTGCTCCACAGTTTGCTGTTAACAGAGATCAAGAGTGAGACTGGATTGCAACTTTATGACCTCTCATTATAGGAAAAGCGTGTCACTTGCCAAAAATGAAACTACAAATCACATTTCGTCTGATAGTGTTCATTTACTTGTTTGAACAGGCCATCTCATTCAAGCTATGAAGAGAGTGCTGACAGGTGTCGTCTGCTTAGCAAAATTACAATTGTAACAAGCCTCAAGAAGTGGAACCATTAAGAATACTTAGATGCTATATCACAGGCTTTGGGGCTTGAACATGCACTTTCAGATCTTTTTAAATTGTGTTTTGCTTTTTGTTTTGTTTTGTTTTAGTTTCAAAGGTCTACTTTCGAATAAAATAATCTGGGTGTTTGAGCATTGTACCTATTTATAAATTTTACCTCAAAAAGTGTTCCTTATTCAATTCTTCAGTGAGGTTTATTAGAACTTCTTGGTTATGTAGTTTGACAGAAGTTTATTAAAGCAAACAAACAAACATGACTGTGGCTTATTCAAAGTCAATAATACTTATACTTCAAATAGTCTGTTGTGCCTAAATCCCTGAAATTCCATTGTGTGTTGACCATATAGCAGAATACCCAAAGCAGATACATGCCTGATAGTGTCAGAGGGTAAAAAAATAAAAAATAATAAAATTAATTTGAAAAGATAATAAAAGATATGATATGATATAATAGAGTTCTTTCTTAAGAAATTTTTAAATTAAAATGATAATTATTGGGGTTACATTGGTTAATAAGCTCTAATAGAATTCCTGAAACATATTTGAGAAATTTTATCTTAAAAAATTTTAAATCTTAAACAGAAACCTAGTTTACTCTAAACTTAGTTTTTGGAAAATATTAAATTCAATCAAGAAAACCAGCATTTCTTGCTTCCTTGATGACTAATAATTTCTTCAGGTGACATTACCTTGTTGCTTTGATAGTCTATCTAGATGCAATTTAAGAGAAGATTAAATTCATATAGAAATCACTGATACTGTGCAGATGTTATAACTCGTGAATTTTATTCTCAACCTGTTACTAGGGCAAATATATTTATGTATGCATTAGCCATTCATTAAGTGTCTATTCTGGGCTTAGCATTGAACTAGGCTCACAGAGAAGTGTAGACACTAGTTTCTGCCATGAAACTACATTATTTTGTGTGTTTTGGTCTTGGCTTCCCCCATTGACTTATAAGGTCTTGGGAAAAGCTATACAGTTTTAAGTGTTCCCCAGAGTGCTTCCACAGAGGAAGTGATTACTAAACTTTTTTTTATTATTATTTGCTTATAAAAAAACATGTGTTATGACCTTCCTTCATTCATTTTCTACCACTCTCTCCCCAGCCAGCAAGTCTGTCCACACAGAACTGCTCATTTTTCTTCAGACTGACTTGTATTTCCAAATATCTAGGCCTTTGCTATTGCCAATCTCCTGCTAAAAAAAAAAGTCCTGTACCCCTTTATTCACAAATTTAACTCTTCCTTTAAAATCCAGACGAAGTAGTTCCACCTAAAACTTACTCTCATTTGTGTATAATTTTCTTTTCCTCTCACTAAGTTTCTAGAAGTTTAGTATCATTTTTTTTTATCTCTTTATCTACAGTGCCCAAGAGAATGCCTAATCCTTAAGAGGTATTCAAAAAGTATGAGTCGAATTCAATTTAATTGGAGAGACACAGTTATTTTTCCATATTTTTAAAAAATATTTACTAAACATTAGCTGTTTTCCAGCAACTGTGGGACACGTGCTGTTTTGATGCCAAGGTCATTTGAAGCAATTTAGTAAACAAACAAAAAACAAACAAACGAATATCAGCTTTTTCAATTTACCTAGGGTCTATAAAATAAACATCCATATATGATTCCTGTCCCATACCCCTGTCTCAGCCAGATAGGATGAGAGATGGAAGAAGGTTCAATTGTAAAGTGGGAATCAGTGATGGGGTAGAGGTTAGTGAGAAAGTGAGAGATATAAGATATATGAGATATCTACTGGCAAATCGCTGATTTTACATTTTGATACAGCCTTATTAAAATTACTACGCCAAAATATCCTGCCACATATAAATATATCCATAAAGTAACATATAACAGTTGATACAAAGCAACAAGATGGCATATTATAGTGAAAAGGTGGTTGGGTATATTTCAAACTTTGCCCAGAAATCAGTCATTGACATCATTGGCTAAATTAGCAAGTAGGATAATTCCATCTGTGGTTGCTTCTAACTCCCCTTTTCTTTAGACTTCTCTGTTCTTTGATTCCCCAGAGTACCCTTCCCACAAACTCTCTACTTCGGAAACCTCTCACTTTAAAATGTTCCACACTACAGTTGGGAAGGGGATCAATGGTGTAATGATGATATACTTTCCAGAAGTATTTGCATTTCAATGAGATAAATTATTTTAAACCAAAGAAGTAGATTTTTAATTATGAGGTTTCGAGCACTAAGAGAAATAAGAGTAGTAGGAGTTTTCTCAGAGACCCAATAATACAATCTAAAAACTTACTACTCCACTGGTCTCAGTCCTGTGCCTCTTGATGCGGTTTTCATGAGAGATGGAGAAATTGCTATTATGTGGGAAATAAGTTATGACTAAGGTTATTCCATTCTGCCATGAAAAAATAGTGTAGATGGACATACGGGGAGACTGAATGAATAATTGCTTTATAAAGAGAAAACCAAAAAGCTTATCCCTCTCTCACTTCTAAAAGTAGCAATATTGTGCTGTCTTGTATAAGATTACTTTTTTAAAGCTTTGGTTCAGAAAATGTGTATTAAAAATTCTTCTCTAGCATTATTTCATAAAATTTTCTATTTGTTTTATCAATTTATTTTTAAAAATAATTAAAAAGCCAAGTTACCCCAGAGTTTAAAATAAATTTTATTTTGTTTATAATTTTTCTTTATTTACAGTAACCCATGGGACTCCATACCCCACCATTTTTAAATGGTGTTTCTATTTATTGGATCATGATGCTTCTCTGCTTCTGTTATTGTTGTTGTTGTTATTTTACTAAAGGAAACAATATCCCTTAATATGATGTAAGATTCACTCTCTACAACTTTTCCAAAAATATCGAAAGCCCAGATTCTTAATTAAAACTTGAGAAACAATCTTTATTATTCTCTTTTTTATCTCATCTATCCATTTTCAATGCTTTCAGCTAAATTAAGTCATAGTATAGCCAAAGCTAAAGCAAACCAAGATGTACAAAATCACAAAGATATTTTTAGAGAAAGAATTAAATTATTTTAAAAAATTAAAAAAATATTAGATAGATAATATATACATTGACATAGATATAGATATACATATATAGAAATAGACATGAATAGATATAGCATCACCTTTTAGAACTGAAAAGAATCTTGATAATAAAGTACAACCTCTTCACTCAAAAAATAAAGAAAATAAGGCCCAGAAATTTTTAGTAACCTACTCAAATTCATGTTTTTTATTCATATCACAGCTGGACCAAACACAGAAGTCTTGACTTTTATACTATTTCTCTTCTCATTATATATAATAATTTGGGGGATTTTATTTTTAAAATAGAGTATACAAAAAGTTTATGACCTCTCTTTTTCAGAAAATGGAGCTTTTAAAACTTTCATAGTCTGAATTTGGACTTGGATTTATTTGGGGCTGAGAGAAATCTCTAGGAGTCACACCATTGTACAAGACAGCCTGATTATCTATAAACTAGCAATACCTCACTCCTGACATGCCACATCTTGATTCCCATGTTTCATCTAGGTTAAAAGAGATGTCTGTGCTTTTAATGAAAATATCATTCTGTCTATTTAGAACAAAATCTTTCATAACATTTCCTGTTATTTGGGGATGTATGAATGGCAAAAAAAAATATCACTACCCTTTTTAGCCATCACTTTTGCTGAAATGTTAGGTAGGCCATGCCCACAGTACTAACAGAGCATAGGAATGAAGGACAAAGATAAATTTGAATAATGTAGTGTGTGTTGTGTTCTGATGATAAACCAAAATACTTTACACGTCTTGAAGACAACACTAATAAGTTAATGAGTTTTTATTTAGCCATTTCTTCAAGACTAGAGATGAAATACAAGGTTGTAAGCAACAGAAAACAAAGACTCTAAGCAAAAGGGGATGTGTTAGAATGATAGCAGAAGACATAGAATCATGGGGAGGCTGGAGAACCAAGCTTGGAAATTAGCAGAAACCAAGTCATCTTGGTAGAGAAGGATGGCAGAACTATAGGTCTTGTTGGTTGTATTCAGAAACTAAATGGCCCAAAGGTTCAAATGCTCACATTTAAAAAATATTATTATATGCTAATTATGTGCATGATGATGAGTACTTCAAGATTCTAAAGCGCCTTTCTAATCATTGTAGAAAGGGAAATTTATATTTGGTATAACTTTAATGTTAAGTGTATGTACACTATCTTATTCGAGCTGTAGTAAGAATTCACATACTCTAAATGTAATAATTTTCTCCTCACCAGAATATTTAATTCACCAATATGGGTGAATTCCAAATATTTTCTACCTGTTTGCTGTTCTAGTCAAATTTTAGGTTCAAATTCTAATAAAGTAGGACCCAATTAACCTGGCTTCAATAATATGTCTTTTCTTTGGCCAGAAGAGGGAGAGGACTAAATACCATCCTGCTAGACTGTTGTTCAGTGAGGACAACACACTTTTCCTAAAGACTACTGAGCTTACTATTAGAAAATAGAAATAGATATGGACAGTCAAAATTCTACAAATATCCATGGTTGCAAGCTTCAAAATGATTACAACATTCTGAGTGTGTTTGGTAGTGGATTAAAGAAATCTGTTGTGAAAACTGCTTTAAAACATATTTTGTTAAAATGTTTTTCTGATTATAAAAGTCAACACATATCTACTATAGAAAATTTGGAAAAAAACACAAAAAGTCACCTGTAATCCCAAGCACTATCTAGTATTAACATTCTGATGTTTTATTTTTTTTTCTTTCTACAAATAGTTACACATACATAAATGTATTTATACACTATATACAAAAAAATGTGATAATTCTTATAATTTTTCATTGTACATGTGTCACTTAGTTGATTAGTATTATTTCTATACATCATTAATCTTCAAAAGCATGATTCAGCTAAATAGATGATCATATATAATGCAACCATCCCACATTGTTGTACATTTAGGTTAATAAGTAATAATGGTAATAAAGAAAATAAAAATAAAATAGCTAATATTTGTTGATTATATACTGTGTGTCAGACATTCTGCAGAGTCCCATTTTACGGAAGTGGAAACTACAGCTTGAAGAAATAAACTTCCCAAGGGTCAAAGATCTAGTGACTACAGAGATGAAATTTAAACCCAGACAATCTTTTGAGCCTGTGTTTTTAGTTGCTAGCTACAACTTTGTGTGATTATTAAGTATGTTATAATGTACATTGTTATATATAAATATTTTTACAACTTATTTATTTGAGATAAATTCTTAGATGGAGAATCATTAAATCAAAGAACGTGAAATTTTGCAAAGCCCTTAATACATTTTGCCTATATGAGTATACTAAATTTACTCTTCCTGGAAGAACAGTAAAATGATCATTTCGTTAACATTATTCCCAACATTGGACATTATTATTTAAATGCATTGGACATTATTATTTAAATTTAAACAAATGGGATCTATTTTCATCTGTATTTTTGATTAATAATGAGACTGGCTATAGTTCCACTAATTATTTTTATCTTTATTTTAATTAAGTAACATTTACTGAGCCACATTTATCTAGTTCCCACCCACACTTTTCTCCTCTGAGGTATTATTTAATGATAACGGTAATGTTAATGGGATCTCTTCTAATTCGGTCTTATGCTGGATTGCACATTCTTATACTAATTTCACGCATAAGCTTTGTGGGGGTCAATTTAACCTCGATACACTGAATTATGTAATACTGTGACAAAGGATGTAAACTGTAGGTTCCTCATCTGTAAAATGATGATGATAAGAATAGTATATATCTTGTAGTTTTTTTTGTTTTTTTTTGTGAGGATTAAATGAAGGAGGACATAAAAGGCTTAGGACAATGTGTGACTCCTTCTAAGTGTTCATAAATGTTAGCTACTATCAGTCATAGTGGTAACAGTATAAAGAATGAGGATAAATGCGTGGTTGAGGTTATCTTTTCTTAAAAGCATAGTATCCTAATTCTGAGAGATCTGATCTGACGTGCAGAGGGAGGCAAGTCTGGACAGGGTAGAAGGGTCGTCCTAGAGTTTCAAATCTAAGAGAGTCTGATTCAGCATGATTCTCTCACTGGGCAGATACCTGCATCAGTGAATGCATGTGACAGATGAGATTTGCCTTGAAGTCAGGGCCAGAGGTGGTAGAGCTCTCAAATATGTGCTCTGAAAGGCTCATGGAAAGAAAATGTCACATTATCATTGTGGTACCACAAATGTCAACATTTTACTCCTTCTGCAGAAATTCAGATTCAAATGGCACTCACTGAGGTGCCCACCATGTGCCAAGGCACTGTTCTAATTTTTCAAACTTCCCATTTCAACCTAACGCAAAAATATACCCAACAGCTATGAAGAACGTACTGTTATTTACAGAGTAGTATTATCTGAAGAGGAGGAAGAAAATCCTACAGAAATTTAATGACTGCTCAAAGCCCACAGTTACAGTCAAGTTAGTCTGGAATTTTTTTCCTTATTAGTGGCCTTTACTGGACATCCAGGCATGAAGAGCTCTCTCTGGAGACCAGATTTAATAGGAGAAGTTTTATAGTTCCGGTCTGACCAGCAGGTACTTAGGATCTAATATTAATGCACCAATAGCTCTGAATTTGAATTCAGTCCTCCTGCTCCACCTTTTACTCATTGTGTCACCTTGGATAAATAACTTAATTCCCTGTTTCCTCAACTGTAACGTGGAGATAACAAAAGCTACCTTACAGTGTTAACACAAGGAGAAATAACTGCTTTAAATTTCCTAACGCATAAATAATTTGTAGTTATTAGTAATAACTCAAACATTGGCTACTCAACTTGTAAGTATTGAATACTGTGTTCTCAACTCAAATGCCTCAAAATTAGCACTGAGATAAACCCAAAGTTTAATTCTTCATATCCTAATCCAGAAACAGACTCCCTTCACTGTTTTTTGTCGCTTATACACTAAATGTAAACTGAGTGCTTACTGTGCATGAGACTCTATCTAGATGCTGTGGGAGGCATTACGGTTAGTCAGACACAGATTCTGCATTGAAAGTCCTTACAGTCTAGCATAGGAGTCTCCAACCTTCTGGCTGCAGACCAGTACCCGTCCATGGCTTATTGGGAACCATGCAGCACAGCATGAGGTGAACGGCAGGCAAGCTAAAGAGGCATCATCTGTATTTGCAGCCACTCCCAGCGCTAGCATCATCACCTCAACTCCACCTCAGATTATCAGGTACTAGATTCTCTTTGGAGTACCAGTGCCTGGGGTCGGAAAGGTTGGGGATCGTTGGTCTAGCAGATGAGATGAGGTGTGAACATCAACAATTGGTACGCATAGTAAAATGTTGTAAATGTTTCAATAGGACAGATTTCAGAAGAAGTACTATAAATGTTGAGGAAAGATTACTTTCAACTAATAAAGGGAACAAGGTAGTAATATTAACAACTCTTTCCTTTTAGATAGGCTTTTATCTGGGACTAAAATTTGACTCGAACCTCTCTCTTAGCCATTAAATTGGGCAACTTTATCTTATTTGACCCTAAACATACCAGTTAGGTCTCTTCTCACTATTTTTCTTGTCCAACAGGCACAAATATTCCAATCATATGGGGTACAAAGCACCGATAACCCTGTTCTCTCAACCTAAAAAAGTAGCATCCTCAGAATCCACAAGTGCGTCCTGAGGGCTGATATAAGCTCTCTTTAGTTCTTTTCTCTCCTAAAATCTCTTTTTTTTCTGTGGCACTTCTGAGGATGATTTTGGGTATTCCATCTCTCACTTCTGCCTTCTCTCTGCTGCACCACATCGCTTCTCCTCGGCAATAGCAGGTTGCTGACAGCTTGCTCACCCTATGGATTGGTAGGTTAAAAATTGCAGCCTGGAGATCCAGAGATTGCAAGTTTGAATGGATGAGGTCCAACCAGAAGTAAGTATCAAAATGTTAAAAAATCCTCAAGGTCTTAGAGCTAGGACTGCCATTCACTTCCAACTAAAACTTGTGCTCAGGGTGTGAGCAAAGAAAACCTCACTTCCCTGGACAAGATAATGAGTCTGGGATGATGGAAATGTTCAATTGTACTTGCTTCTTTACACGGTTTTCTTTTACCTAATTTGCCCAGATATTTTAGGTGAAGTTTCTAGTTGCTGGCAGATTTTTTTCACTTTGTGTTCTCTTTTTCATTCAAATTTCTTTCCATTCATTTTATCTCTCTCTCTCTGCTTCTTATTCTTTGATCATTCCCCTTTTTTTCTTATAATTCTTTCTCATCCCATTTCTCTATTATTTCCTTTTTCTTATACTCTCAATTCACTTCTTTATTCTCTTCTTACTATTTTGACATGTTTCTATCTCTCGATATCTCTCTTCTTTTTTTTCTTTTCTCTCTCCCTTGAAACATGTCTTCTGTACACAATAACTATGGAACTTGCAATAAAATAGCTTGGATCTAAACACAAACTCTTACCTTACTAAGTTAAACACAGAGGACTTGGTGTTTCTTTCCTATCCCTTGCTCCTCTTAAATAGACACATCTATTTCCAAATGAAAAGACTGCTAATGATCTAGCAGCTCACAGCATAGATGGAATCCCAATTATCTGCTGTTTGGTGCATAACGTCCTTTGTGTCTACCAGCATTATATTAGGTGGTGAAATAGAGTGCCTACTTCGTTCCTAAACTTCAGGGTGTTTTTCTACTAAAACAAAAAACTGAAAAATATTTTGAAGCTCAAAGTATGTTAACTAAAAGGTCAGAGATTCAATGGAATTCTATTTCCTTTCTTTCTTTCTTTCTTTCTTTCTTTCTTTCCTTCCTTCCTTCCTTCCTTCCTTCCTTCCTTCCTTCCTTCCTTCCTTCCTTCCTTCCTTCCTTCCTTTTCCTTCCTTCCTTCCTTCTTTCCTTTCTTTCTTGCTTTCTTTCTTTCTTTCTTTCTTTCTTTCTTTCTTTCTTTCTTTCTTTCTTTCTTTCTTTCTTTCTTTCTTTTTTCTTTCTTTTTGTTACTTAAGTTGCCATTTTTCTGTAATATTAGCCGTGGTGTGTATATGTATATGCAACCTACATTCTCTCTGTTCCTACTATTGGACTTTGCCTTAAACTCATAATCCTGCCTGCTTTTCTGAATGTTCATTTTTCCATGGCAACAGAGATGCAAATGAAGATTTCTGGTGTTACTGTGGGGACGAAGTAGAGAAGAATCTGAGTGTGACTCATCTAAAAATCTGTTATTCAAGAATAAATATCTGCAGTGATAATAATAGAGGTCAACACTCACAAAAGTCAGTGAGTTGCACATAAGTGGATTTTAGCCCTCGGTGAATGCTGAAACATGTCAGTCAAGTAAATTGCTCTTATTTTTTGTTAGAAGTTCTGGATTCTTTTCGCTTTTTCTTATAAAAAAGAAAACACTTCCTTTACAAGTTTTTTTTTTTTTTTGACAGATTTTAACGTGTCACTGAACAGCTATGTCTGTATGAAGTACTTGTTTACTGAAGCACACACTTAAGATCTCTTCTTTGCTTATTAGAGTTCTTGGCCATGCTTACCCACCATCTCACATCCCTGAGTAGCAGAAATTCCCTGATGCTGCAGTGACCTAAACAAAAGGAGTAATTTTCTGCCCCTGTGCAGTCTAGCAAAGGTTACTATTTCAATTGCTACTGAGGATTTCCTTCACTGAGAAATGTTTAGAATTCTTTTTGGAAGATCCTGGAGTGGGCAGAGAGTGGGGGAGCATGTAGGCATTCACACCTACAGATTAGTTGGTTGAACATTTGTTCTTGAACAACTGGAATTGGATGGATCTTAAGAGAATGAGAAGGCATTGTAAACATGCTTTCCTGTGGTGTTTTGTTTCGGACTTTCTTCTCTTGCTCATGGCACAGTTATTTCATTATCAACCATATTGTTTCACCTGCAGAAGGCGGATATAGATCTGATACATCTGGGGTACCTAGATACCTGAAGCAAATATATGAAAGACCAGAAAACACTGTCCCATCATCTCTCTTCCAGCATCACCAACATAGGATGCCATCTTACATGAATTTAGACTAGGAGTTGTGAAATTGTGCCTCATGAAGCAGATTTTTTACTAAGTATATTTCCACAGAATTTCTAGACTTGAATGATAAAGCTGTGGCTATTCTGTTCTTGTTAGAGATGTGGCTATTCTGTTCTTATTAGAGACTTAATTCAATCATTTCTTATTATAAAAAGACAAACAAAACATTTCTATAGCAACACAGACACAAAACACATTTCTTGGGTAGACATTATAATTTGATTCAGATAATATAGAAGTACTATTGGAGTTGTTATTTTAAAATTAAAATGATTGTATGGATACTTTTCTCAGTGCATTAACATTTTCAGGGCAAGGAACTCATGCCCAAATTACATTTCTTATATCTTTCAATTAAACATAAGAGACAACAGACTTGTATCAACATAAGTAGAATTAAATCAGACAGCAAGTATTCATTAAATATGGGTTATTTCTCCAAATCTCTAATTTTTAGTACAGAAGTAGGTTTTTTAAAAAATAAAATTAGTATATCATTAGCTCAAATCTTTAATAACCTCTAATGCCAGAATAATTTTGCTTTTCTTAAAGGACAATGAATCAGAATATATTTTAACACTCCACAACACTCTAGACTTGTTTCCAGAAGGAAACATATTTTTTCTGTATCAAAAACATTTTAACCCAAAGCTTGGATTAATTATGTTTCCGCTAATGTAAAGAAATTTTCATTGAACTTTCTAGCTGATCAGTCACTGAATTAGTTCATGAGATAAACTCATCCACGAATGGTAACCAAAGTCCTTGTAGTGTTAGTGAAATGTATCAAATTCTGTTGCCATTTGCTACACTAAACAATGTTTTCGTTTTTATTTTGTTTTGCATTTCCTAAAAATGAAGTTTGGTGTGAAAGTTCTGAGACAGCGTTAGCTCACAAAAAAGCAAAAATACAATCTGATTAGCAGTATTTGTATCTATGCATGGTAGATTATAGAAGATTATGGCATTTACATGGCTAACACCCTAGAAAATCTTCATAGACAAAGACTTTGGTTGTTAACGTGAATAATGTTTCATTCTAAGACAGCTTAGTAGATCATCTACCAGAACTTTCCAACTTTTGAATTTCTAAGCAGGTACAACCTTAAAATGCCTATTAACTAAACTTCAAACAGGGTTTTTTAGATGCCACTTGAAAATTCTTCTGGATTACCCACCTCAAGATATCATATCTTAGGCTGCAGGGTTTATTAAATACAGATTTAGATGTGATAGCCAGCAATGAGTTGAAAGTAATGGAACTTAGAAAACTAGTCATGTGACCATGTGGTCGCAGTTTCTTGATCCAGAAATGATGGCATTGTGCTTAACACAAATAGTTAGCAAATTATTGTGACACTTTTATTAATCTTGTTTCTTGATCCAGAAATGATGGCATTGTGCTTAACACAAATAGTTAGCAAATTATTATGACACTTTTATTAATCTCATTATGATTCAAAATTTAAAAACAAAACAGTTTTATAGATTCAACAAATATCTCAAGTGACATTAAAATAAAACTGTGGTAATTTTACCCTTAAGAATCCACTGAATTTCCCTCTTAAGAAAACTAACATATTCAAAACAAAGCACTTGAAGATTTAACATTGATTTTGTCATGTATTTTCCAAATACAATTAGCCTGAGGTTAGAGCTAAATCTTATATCATTATAATTTTCAAAAAGAAAATGAAAAAAAAAAATGAAGATGTTTAGAATTCTATTGCTCACTACCGCTTTAGTACTTCTTTCATGATTCATTTGTAGAACTCTAAATTTAATATAAATAAAAGTTTTAACTTTAGTTAACATTGAAAAATCAAAATAACTGCATTTTTATTACTGGAAATAATATTTTAATGCTTATTATGGCAGTCATTTTTAAAGTTCTCAACTATTCAGCACTTTTATATGTTTTGCAGTGATAGTATCTGTGTATGTGCAGTTCTTTTATATTTCTTTTTAAATTGAATTAACACAGAAATTTGAAAATTAAGGTTTACAATAGCATAATATTGAACTAAATCACCTGAAGATATGCCCTTCTTTCTAATTTCTGTGATTTTGTTTTTAAAAAGAAAATACTGATATAGATGACTATAAGTTATATATTTTTTAATAAAAAATATAGTAGTACTTAAATTCTGATTAGAAAATGTGTGTTCTTTTAATTTTAATGTCTTTCTACAATATATTCTAAAGGATTGTTTTAAATATTGTGTTCCAGAACTTCTAAGTTTGACCTTAGAAGGTTCTTGTGAGGATTATCGAAGTAACTACATGTAAAGTGCTTCAGTGCAGTGCCTGTACTCAACATTCAATAGTCAGTGGCCATGATTGTTTTTATTAAATATTTTAGTCAACATAGATTCAGTGGATATGGAAATTATGCAGTTAATTTGGTCAATCCAGAACCCAAAAACAAATGGAGCAACTGAGCAAACACCTCAATGGTTAAAGGCTAAACAAATCTACCAAAACTCCCCAATTATGATGACCATATTTGTTTCAAACCAAAAGTAAAAACATGATCTGATTTCAAATTAAGAAAATGTAGCCTGTGTTCTCTCAAAATAATCAAAGATCATCTCCTGAGCAGTAACCTCCAAAGGCCTTGAAGAGGCAACATGTTCCTTTCTTCATTTGATTTCCTCTGTCTCTCCGGTGAAAAGAGAGAAATTGGGTAGTATGCTCAGGGCTCACATTAGCTTTCAGCTACCAAGGTCAAGGAGGCAATATCATGCATCAGGGATGCAAAGGCACTCCTTGGCAAAATTGTGAATTATGTTTCCATTTTTCCAGAGAGAGCCCCTCTTTTACCTCATACCACTTTCCTTGACTCATAGGCTTCCCCTCAAAAACTTTATTTGCTCAATACTTTTCATTGCTCACCTCCAAGGTCTCCTACTCCCAGACAAGGAGGAGTGCCTTGTGTTCTAGACTCACCCCCTCACTGCTCTTCATTTCCAACTGTTTTTGGAAACTTGTTGGTGCGCTATAGAAGTTACCTCCTGGAATTTCCCAGGCTTTCTTTGCAGCTCTTCGTGAAATGATGCATACAAAGATTTTTGCTGAGAGCTGCTTGCTGTACTTCTCATCTTAACGGACATTCTAAAGACTTGCATGGAATGGGAGGAAGATCATTAGAGCCCATACAGCACTATATGTTCCTATCCTTGTGAAATTGATAGACTTTAGAAGGCAGACATGTGCCTTTATTTACTCAGCAAGACTTAATACCAGGTCTGACAAAAAAAATATATGTATATAGTCAATTGGCATGAGACTCCTAGACTATCCAAGAGAATCTATTTCTGGTTGGGAGTGTGAAGTATAATCTTCTGAGTACTTACTTGCCTTATCCTCTCAAAGTTACAACAGAAATACACATATCAAAGCCTCACAATGGGTAAGACAATTCTGTCCAGTCCTAAGTGCTGCTGATTTAGCCTTTTGTGGGACAAGTAAAAGGATGTCAATACTTTTCCAGAGTGATGAGATTTTGAAACTAAATGGTGCTTATGTTTATACCTTTGGAGAACTAAGTGAGTTCTGAAAAAAAGTAGAAAGAAGAATAAAAAGAACTATCTTAGTGCTCAGGCCAGGTAGGTTAATGTTTAGATCTGAGAGATATATGGGGTACATGAAGACTCTACATAGTTTTTCTAAGTTCATCCATGATTAAAAGTAATAATAAAAGGCAAGATTTGGGAACAAAAAAAATGATAATAAGAAATGAAGATAACATACTTGGCCAGTCTACCTCCCTATAATAGATCCTGGTGTAATGGCTCTACCTAGGGTGAGACTCCAACAGGTTCTTTAGCCTGGGCACAGGGCTCAGTACATATCTGTCCAACAAATGGACCTGTACAAGGGTATAGACAACCTGCAATTCTGTTCTCAGCTCAATTAGAAATAAAATGAATATTTTTTCTATTATAAAGAAATGATGCATATTGTCTTGCCAAGCTAAGTGTGTGAACCGAATGAATTTTATTATAGTTCAAATGTATATGGCTCCTATACGTGGATGCCACAGAGTATGAGAAATTTGCACTATAAGGATGTTTTTGTACTCTAGGATACTTTTTAAGTCCCATTCTTTAAGTAAGATAGTCAGAAATAACTGTCCCCACAGACATTTGCTTGTACTTTGTCATAACTATTAATAATTCTTTATGTGTATATCATGCTGCCTCACCAAACTATAATCTTTTATTTTCTTTGAACTCCTCATAGTGCCAAGCATAGAAATTCACACATTCTTGGCCTTCAATGAAAATTGAATTAATATTCTTGTTAGAAAAGTGCAAACGAATTTCTCTTAATTCAAATTTATGCAAATTAGAACTGCTTGCCAAATTCTAATTGGTAAATAATGTAAACACTACATGTGTTTGCTTTCTTTGAAAATTGCCTATATTTTTCAAACCCCTTGATACCTGATAAAACAAAGCTTTAGCAAAAGGCAAATCAATTATTTTAACAGAGACTTTTTAAGAATGTCTTTTGAGGACATGAATGAATGATATAAAAAGAGTGTCCTTTCCCCATTACTTCCAGATCATGAAAGTATCATTCATTTCCAATTCTATGCTTCCTGCATGACCAACCAAAGGAAAGCAGCAATATGACTACATGCTCATTTTAAACAGAAGTCTGTGGAAGGTAAGGAGACAGTTGAATTTGGTCAGGTCAAACTTTATTTCTCTTAGCAAAGCTTGTACTAAATCTGTGCAGCAAAAAGCATGGGTGGGAGTGATCCAATTTGCTACCACAGCATAACAGTGAGTTTATTCAGACAAGAGGAAACAAACAGTAGGTCAAGACAGATGCTTCACCATTATTGTGGCTGACGTGACCCTCATTTCCAACACCTAATTTAAATCTGACCAGTATTACTTCAGAGAGCGAGGTCTGGGATCAGATATAGTCTAAGCCCTTACTGAAAGTTCCCTAACCCTCTCTAGTATTGCTGGCACATAGTTTGCCTTAAGTAGCTTGCATTTATAAATCTGACAGCCTATCCATTTGTTGCTTTCAAAGGTGTACCATTATTGCGAGATAGTGCTGTTATAGAGGAAAAAGAGAATGATAATTTATCAATCATGAGAGCTAAGAAAATAAGCACAGGGCTTACAAATTCAATTCAATCAGCAAAGGCCCAAAGGAAATCAACAGCAAACTTTAAAGAACAGAATTTTTTTTTTTTTCTTTTTCTGTGTTTGTGAGGATTTTTAGTATATTTGTGGCAGGGAGCAATGTGTGATATAGGCAAGTAGGCAAGTAGGAATTCTATGTTTTTAACTGAGGTGCTGCTACTTTTATTTTGATGATTTGTTAAACCCTTTCTCCATCCTTCCCTGTGACTGCACCATTACTCTATTTCTTTCTTATTGCAGTCATTAGTATTGTGCTTTATTTATACTTTAGATCAGAGTATGGAATAACATCACAAAGTTTGTTGTTTCTCAGTACTTGTCAACATAAAAATAATATTGATTCTGTATTTTCCAGTGATCTTTCCTCCACACAGTGGTAGACATGTTCCCGCAGATAAATGCCTAATGAAGTGGTTAGGCCAGATGAGAATGAATATGTGTTTATTTGAGTAGTCATACTGTCACTCTGGAGAAAGGGTGATGCTCACCATACTGGTACATCCCCACTGGCTACTCTGGCATTTGTCTACCTTTATCCCCTACAAACCTCACCCAGATCGCCATGTCACAGGTACCTGGCATTGTCTCTCTTTCGAGACCCACAAGGTCATTCTTATCTTAGGCACTTTCTATTACCCCTTCCTAGAATGTTCTTCTTCCAGATCATCACAAAGAATTCATGTAATTTATATTCCCCAACCACTTCTGCACACACTAGCACCAGTTTTTACATGCCACATTCCCTTGTTTGATATTCTTTATTTCACTTATCACTGTCTAAATATATCATATTTATTTTCTTATTTTTCCTTGTGTATTTATCTCTTCCCCACTGCAAAAGATTTATGAGATTTAGGACCCCGTCTTTATTGCCCACTATTGTATCTCCAAGCACTTTGAGAAGTACCTAGCACACAGTAGATGTACAACAAATATTTGTTGAATAAATTATTGTACCATTCAAAGAGTATTGTAGACCAAATCAATGAAGATGATTGGCATGTAAAGGCAATAGAAGGAATCAGTGCATATTTTTCCCAATGACTAAATTGTCTGAGGCCCTAAAATGTCATAAAATTTAGAACCTGGAAAGGACTTGAGGCCCCAAAAGATCAAGATCCTCAGTTTCACAGCTAATAACTTGCATAACAAAGTCCAAAATCTTTGTATTGCTTCCCCTCTTCCTACTAACCCCTACCTTTAGACCTTACGCTCCTAGTAGCTCTATTAAAAATGGCATTTTTCAAAATAGAGAAGTTTATCAGTTATCCATAGCTATTTCAACAAGTTACATCAAACTCAGTGGATGAAAACAACGCGAGGTTATCTGACACAGATATCCCTGCTTTAAAATTAAAGTGTCAGCAGGATGGCATTTCCTTCTGGAGGATCTGGTGGGGAATCGATTTCCTTGCCATTTTGGTTTGTAGAAGCCGCCATGTTTCCTAGGTTATGGTTCCTTCTTCCATCTTCCAAGGCAGCGATGGCTGCTGGTCAAGTCTCTCTCGCATTGCATCACTCTGACCTTATTCTGCCTCCCTCTTCCACGTTTAGTGACTCTGTAATTACACTGGTAACTTGCATAATCCAGGATAATGTTCTCTTTTTTAAGGTCCTAAAATTAGCCATTTTAATGTCATCTGAAAATTTCCCCTGCATAAGGTAGCATGTTCACAAATTCTGAGGAATAAGCTGTGGATATCTTTGGGGTGCATTTTTTACCCTATAAGAAGCAATGTGAAGCAATGTGAAGCAAAAATTTTGATGTATCCTTCTTCCAAAATAATTATCGTTTACATTTGGGGGTATGTGGATCCATTTGAATTGTACGCAATTTTTGGTGTTGATAAATTCTGCTGATATAATTGCTCAAATCTATATTTAATTTTTCTGTTAAAGTATAATTTTCCAAACACTAAAAATAGGACTCTCATGTAAGTTTAAGATAAACACATGTCAAATACTTTATTTACCCTATTAACTAATAAAGGAACCATGATTGTGAGACTGGTTCAACAGAGATGTATATAATCAATAAAAGAAATACTGAGTTTTAAGAAACAAAACTGTTTAACATTCTATGTGACCATTAAGTTATAAACTTTGAGGTTATTCTTTTCTACCAGACAGAAATCTACTAATGAAGATTTAATTTCACAGCATTTGCACTGTCATCAATTATCTAGGTGTATTCTCTTAGATAATTTTTTAGTCCTTGGGTGCACCTGTTAAAACAATGACATTGAAAAGAACTGCAGTCATTCTCCTACTTACTTCTAAGATTTGGATAATTTTTCTTAACAAGTTAGAATGAATTTCTTTATAAAATTATTAAAAGTTATGCATAATTTTAAGGTGACAATGAACTTTTGAAAACGATTAAGTTTGTAGGTGATGATTCCTAAAGTTTGTCTCCCTTGAATTTAAGTTTCAAGATGAAGCGCTGTCTTTGTGATGCTGTCTCACCATATCTTATTTACAATTATTTGTCTTAAAGGACTTTTTTAAAGGATTATCAGGATAATATCCATGAAGCACTGTTTTAATAACAATAACAGTATTGTTATTGATGTTACTCTATTAGCAACAAATGTTTATTTGATCTTAAAAAAGGAGTTGCATTCTGGGGGCATAGATTATGTCCTGATTATGAGATGAAGGCAACAGGTTTTACTGAGAAAGGGAAATAATTACATGAATAGAAGGAAGGAATCTCTGTTGGTGTCAATAAGCTAAGTGCTTCTTTGACTATACATGGCTATTTACTGATCCTAAAGGATGTCTTTAATTTTCAGTCTTTTTAGTCATAATGTCTGCTTTCTTGTTATACCAGCTGTTTGGAAGGCAATGTTAGTTTGGCCCAGTCCAAAGTTTCTTTTGTCCAGTTCAAACATTCCAAAGGTTCAAAAAGTAAGAACTGCAAAGTGGCTCCTCTGGAATGGCTGCTCCAGTTCTATTTTAAGTGGTTCCACTTATGCCAACTTTTCACAACCTGGATTTACATTAGCTATTTTGAAATGTTTAGTAAATTGCTGTAAAACTACTTTATGGAAACAGATGGTAATGAGTGACTTCTTGGCCTTCTTTGTCATGAAGCAACAGTGATCTCTATTAAAAGTGTTTATGGGCAAACATTTTAGTGTTACCTTCTGAGATAATGCTTATATCTTTAAGAATGGACCCATATGTACATGTCCCCTTGGTACTCATTTGGGTTATCCAAGATGGTAGATTCTAACATATATAGTTACAGAGATTTTAAAAAGCTTTTTATTTTGTTGTTGTTTTTTAAGTATAGCAATTACTTAGTGAACAGTTAAAATTCGTCTTGGCTACATATAGTATAGAAAACCCAAAATAACATTGGCTTATGAAATAGGTGATTATTTGTTTCTCAAGTAAAAGAAGTTCACAGATGGTCAGTAAAGTGAATTGATGATTATCAGGTACCCAGAGTTCAGAGTCATAATCTTTGCCTAGATTCCCCTTTAAAGGTCATCTTATAGTATAAATGGCAGCTTCTGAGAAATTGCACCAAATCTTTGCACTTAAAGGTCCTTGTCTAAAACTTACCTGGGGAATGTAGCTTTTGGTTGAGTGCAATGATGCCTGGGATACAATCAGAAAAGGAAGGGGAAAATGAATGTTCAGTGGTAATGAGTAGTTTCTACCATACTTAATTAATTATTTAAATTAATTATTAGAATCTGATGGAATTAACAAAGAGCTAAAATCAAAGTCAAGACTTCAGAATTTCAGGCCCAGTTATTATTAATTAGGAGTTTTCCCTCATTAAATTACCTAAACTTTGAACCTCATATCATTATCTGACTTAACAGGAAGCATATCTCAGGTTTCTTTCAGTTCAAAAATTCAATGATTTTATAATATACTTCAATTTACATTTTTTTTCTTTTTAAAATATTTCTTTCTTGGCCTAAGAAACAAACTATGGTTGGATTTAACTAATATGTAGGTTTCCAGTATGCTCAAGACATAAATTAAAAACTTTTTGGAGAAATATTTAAGCACACAGAGTGCTACTTGCTGTCTCACTAATAAAAATGTGACACTTTCAGAAGCCTGTGGATAAGCCTTAAAGCAGAAATACTTATTTAAAATTGTATCTCCTGCCTATGATTGAGGCAAGACACTGAATGCTTTTATTCATCTAAAATTTTGAGGGTTATTTGCATATTAGGAATATAAATCTTAGCTAATCCAGCAGGAGGGAAAGTATTTATTTTGTACTGAGAAAATTTTGTTTCAGGCAGAGTGAAGATATTTGACTGATGATTGTCATCTTTTATATGTCTTATAACTGTGATAGATGGTCTTGAGCTTCAGTGATTCATAATGGCATTTGGAGGCATGTAAAAAAAGCAGATAATTCAAATGAAGGAGTCAGTAAAACATCACAGCAAATGTAGGTCACAGAAAACCATGGAAATCTAACAGAAGGGCAGTGTGTTGCCAATGAATATACTTGAGGACAGTAAAAGAAAACTATTTCTACACTCATCACTGGCTCTAAATAAAATGGTGTTTTTATCTTTTCTGCTGCAGCCTCCCAGTGTGACAACCTTCCTCCCTCTATTCCCTTCACTCTTCCAAACTCCCTCGCTTCACAGAGCCAAATAGTTTTATGCTTGCTTCCTTTTAAATAGTCAAATCTCCTTAATATTCAGAGGAGAAAAATATAACCCAGAGGAGATTCATAACAACTCCACAAGTGAGTTTTTAGCAGTACAGAGATTAGAAATCCAATTTTAGTGGATTTCCAGTCCACTTTCAATTGCATTACTGTGTTCTTTAATAATTCCCGTTAAATTGTGCCCTGTTCAGGTTTGGATTGTCTGGTCAGTAGCTGAGCTAAGGCCAGAATCTGGACTCCTCCCACTGATTCTCTTATACCTTCTTCTGTACAAAAAACTCTTTCATCTTCAGTAAATGGATTTGCATCCTAAGATTTTTAAAAAGGCTTCATGGAACCAGTGAGAGAGATAAACAGAAGGGCATAATGCTCCCCCAGCAAAGCATCCATGAAACCACAACAAATAGTGACTCCCTATCATGAGGATAAGCTTGTTCAGGCTTTCTAAACTGATTATTATTTCATCCATTTTTTTGGATAGTTTTTGAATGCATGTTATGCACCATGCACTATGCAAGGTGCTCAGGATTCAAGGAGAAAAAAATCTCTGTTCTTTCATCTTTGTTATGTTAGCCTTGAGCAACTGGGTAGAGAGAAGCACCCCTCACTGGTAAGAAAACTTTGAGTAACAAAATTGCAGAGAAAGAGAAAGGATATACCAAAGTCCTTGATACTTTCGGCTCTCAACCAATGGTAACTACCTCCTTTTCTATGTCCCTCTCTGTATTTGCAATATTTAGGAACTGAAGTTCCACAGGGTAGTTTAGATGTCAGGTTGTCAGAGAACCCTGAAATCAAGATTTATTTTGTGTAGTTGGTGAATGCCACACATCCCTTTCCATCTCAAAATACCTTTCTCATTGACCTGTCAGGTACCTGAGTCACATCATTAGTAGCATTGCTTGTGTTATGTCATTGTCTACTGAAGGCCTTATTATAATAGACATAAGTAAATTATTCAGAAATAAAATTTATTCTCTCACATTTTTGGAGGTTAGAATCTGAATACGAGGTGTTGGTTGGCAAGGTCATGCTCCTTCCAGAGCTTCCAGATGAGAATCCTTTCTTGCCTTTTCCAGCTCTTAGTAGCTTTGGGTATTCTTTAGCTTGTGGCAACATAACTCCATTTCCTGCTGCTGACATCTCATGGTGTTTTCTTCTTGTGTGTCTGCTTCTTATTAGGACCCCAGTTATGTTGAATTTAGGACCTGCTCTAATCCAGCATGACCTCGTTAACTAAATACATATGCAATGACCTTATTTTTAAGTAGGGTTGTATTCTGAGATAAAGGAAGTAAGGACTTCAACATATCTGTTGCTGGGGACACAATTGAAATCGTAACAATTTCCATTAACACATGAAGTTGCCTATGGGGTTAGTCAGACCTCACCTAACAGAAAGCAAGAACTCTGAAAAAAAAAATAATTAAACAATGTGGATAAGTTTTTATAAAGAGAAGGGAGAGAGGGGGAGGGCTGGGAAGAAATGTGAAGCAGCATGGAATGAGGCCAGTTCCAAATGAGGTATAAAGACAAGCAATTCTTGGTCAAGCAGAAAACCAAATACCCAGTATTAAAGGAGGGCTCAAAAGGATTAGGCCAGCTAAAGGAGTAAGGGAGATGAGGAAGACAAATTTTACTTACTTCGTAAATTTGGCTGGGTCAGAAGATAAATGAACTTTAAAAGCAGAGTTTTACAATTTAAAGTAAATTAAGTCAATGAATAATTTCCTTAGAAAATTGTTTTTGGTCCTTTCACTGCTCTTTTATGGTTTATATCATTTTTTCCTGGGAAAAATTAATGCTTTAGACAAGATGAATCCATACCACTTAAGTTCCCTTTAAATAATCAAGCAAAGTTAAAATGAGGATATTCATGGTAATACACCAGGGGAATGTAGCTTACCAAGAAAACTATGACTAATGGCATTCATTGACCACTCCTTACCTTCCTGAGAGTAATAAGGTAAAATTGCATTAGAGAGGATTTAAGACAGATAATAAAAATGCTCCCAATACAGGTTTTTTGTTTGTTTGTTTGTTTGTTTGTTTTGTTTGTTTGTTTGTTTCAGTATTGCTGCATCGTCTTTCCTTGAGAGAGATTAAGGAATAGGAAGGAGATTATCAGAAATGGTTTGAGTGCAATGCTGCCTTACTTCACTCAGTCTTATAAATTTTTCTTAGTTTAACCATAATCTTTCCTAGTATAAATACTCTTTTTCTTTGCCTCTCAGCACAAAGTTGCTTTTTTAATAAACAGTGCTTATGTCCTTAGCTCATAATAGTATTGCAGCCAAGGTCCACACTATAAACCTTCTTCAGAACGAGTATCCTTACCTTTGGAAAACTCTTGGATGGAGCTAATATGACCCTTCAAAATAAGACCACTCTGAAGATAAATACATCAAAACAGAATAATCGAGGTGCTGTTTATTGAGCTTTGTATCAGATAAGTAACCTACAATTCTCAAGCTTTGTTTTCCTCCATGGGCTTATTTTAATTGTAGTTTCTTGATTCTTGACATTCTCTGAGTTTCCTACTCTGTTCGAGGATCCAGCTGACAGCCCATTTTCTATTGCTTGAAAATATTTCATCAGTTGCCTAAAGTGGAAAGATTGCCTCCAGGCTGTTACTGCCATTTATTGAAATTGGGATGATGCTCTAGTTCTGACAGACAATCCTGGTTTATGTTCAGCTGATGATTCATTCTGACCCTGACCTAGATCATTTTCTGCCATATTTGTTAATACTCAGTCTTTCCTCTTTAAAATAAGTACAAAATATCCAAGTTTATTTCAGGCAACTTGTCAAGATATCTCTCCCCCCCACCCCAGCAAACTCCCTATTTTCTAAAATGCTAACAAATGCTGTTATGTTAGTTGGGGTTCTTCAGAGAAACAGAACCAACATAATGGAGATATATATTGTTATAAGGAGTTGACTCATGTGTCCCAAGATCTTCAATCTGCAAGCTAGAAACCCAGGAAAGCTGACATATAATTCCATTCTAAAAGCCAGCAGACCAAAGATCAGGAAGATGTTGCAGTCCAAGTCCAAAGACCAAAAAAGACCAACATCGGAGCTAAATAATCAGGCCTTCTTACTTGGCCTTTTTATTCTGTACTGGTCTTCAGTTGATTGGATGAGACCTATTCATATTGCGGAGGGCAATCTGCTCTTCCTAGTCTACCGATTCAAATGCAAATCTCATCCAGAAACACCCTCCTGTACACACACAAAATAGTGTTTAGCCAAATGCCTATGCACTCCAAGGCCCAGTCAATTTGACACATTAAATTGACTCTCACAGCTGTCAATAGTACCAGCTAGTGCCATAGTTCTAGAGATTGCCCAGACCACTATCTAGATTGGGGGACCACTCTGGAATGGAAACCAGTGACCCATGGAAGACACAGATAAGAGGCTTTGTGAAGGGGAGTAGAAATGACAAGGATTTTTAAACCATACAAATTGTGTTTGGATACAGCCTGTTCCATTTTTTAGTTGGAAAAGCTACATAATTTTCCACTCCTCAGTATCTTTACCTATAAGTGGAGATTATTAAACTTACTCCAATGATCTGATATGAGACTATACCTCAAGGCAAGGTCCTCAGATTATCCACAGCATAATTACATAATAACAGGGGTTGCTTGCTTAAGCAGATACCTAGACCCCATCCCTGAAGATTCTGATTCAATAAATCTGGAATGCAACCCAGATCTCTGACATTTTAGCAAGCATCCCAGATGACTACCATGCTTGCTAACAACCCTAGAGAATCACAGCTGTGAGATTTAAGTGTAAGCCACTTGGTTTGCAGTAGGAGTATAAAAAAACAGATCTACTCTGGACAAATTATCAGCTCCTCAAAAACAGGGATAGCATCTGTTAACCTTTGTAATCCCAATAGTGCAGTGCCTTGGCACATAGCAGATGCTCAGTAAATGTTTGTTGATGTAGATGGTTAGAAATCACCAGTCAGAGTTGAAAGCAAAGATCAGGAGAATCGGTGAAGTTTTGGTTCAAGTGAAACAGCACAAAAGCAAGACATAACGTCAGGAAATAAGCAGGATTTCTGACTGCAGTTTATTTTTTCCAAATATCAGCATTCGGGCAGAAGGGCAGCCACCAGATAACAGACAGGTAGAAGCCATTAGAAAGGCAGTGAAAGGAAGAGTTAGGAAGATAATGGATACTGTGCAGGAAAAGACCAAGCAGGGAGATGATGCAAACTTATAGGCAGTCAGGACCAAGGTGTCAAACAAAGTCAGAAGGGCAAGGCACCACAAGCTGGAGAACAGATTTTGCCTTTAGAGTCTGAAGCAGAAAATACGGGCTCCTCCCTGATTTGGGAAATTTGCAGGGAGATTCTGATAAGCAAATCACCAGCGGTAGATAGTTTCAGGGGTGGTACCAGATGAAATCAAAACTAGAACCATACTGAAAGGAAACAGAAACATCACTAGTTTTATGATAAAATCAAACAAATTGAGCAGACTCATGTAAATTTTGGTTCTAAATCAGTATAAAGATCTTCTGCAGAGATGCACCTAGTGGGACACTCTCCATCTCTGATCTAGATCAAGGAATATGTAATTAATTTGTATAACTGGAGCTAACCTGGTTGTTTTTAAAATCATAACCAAACAGTGAATAGACCTGTATGTACAGAATATCCTGACGAAGGGATTATTTGGCTATACACGTACTTGAAGACAAATTTATACAAAGATAGCATTATTTTACAAATAAGCAAATTGACCATGTGAAAATGATCTAACAGATTTGAGAAATATACCTGACATGTGCATACATAAAGTTTTACTTCTCTTTCATTTTACATTTGATTACCTCAAATATTATTCATAACGATATATAGATCTATTTTCCTAGTCTTAACATAATACAGTTTTCCAGGGCATCTCTTGACCCATGCTTGTGCTTTCCCAGTATCTGAGTTATAGCCTTATATCTTATTATATGTATGAAATATTTGGACAGCCATTAGCCCAGTGACTCAGTGTATTAATCGCTTGCTTTTTAAAAAGTAGCAGCCTGCAAAGAAAACCACAAAAAAAAAAATTCTATGGCAATACAAGTATTTTTGTGTTTTAACAGAGAAGTCCATTACATAGAGTCATTCATGGGGAATAAATGGCAAGCAAAAATAGGATTTATCAGTGTAGAGCCCTAAGGGTTGTAGAAAACACAGGAAAATCCAATTAGAACTGCAGGGAGTTGGTTCAATCTCTTAATCGGCACTGCAGCACAGCAGATTAATATTATTGCCTACTATTTAAACTTTATTACTCCATTTTTCTGTCTTTGGTCCTCTGCTATGCTAGCCCACCTTGAAAAGATGGCAGGCAGAGCCATATAATACTTTTTATGGCCTTGGCATCAGCACTGTTTTGCGGCTTGAAAGATAAGTACCATTCAAGAAATGATGAGGTGAGGAAGCAGGCGACACTTAAGCTTGTTTTATAAGCCAGAGTGTGGGTCTGTTTGCCCTGCATTCTAATCACGAAAGGCATCAGTGAGAGCATTTTGCCAGCTCCCACTGACTGACAGCAGAATTTATAGGGGTCATTTTTCTACAGAATGATCCTCATAAAGTCAGAGGCAGCAAGGGACTGTGACTGGAGCAAAGACTCGTAATAAATGGTGGTCTTGGGTTCCAATTACAACAAAGACACAGATTTACCAAATGACCTTGGACAAGTCTCTCAACTTCTTGGTGTCGTGAGCAGCTCTTGAATGTCATCAAAAGCCAGATCCCTGGGTAAGCAGTACTTACATAAACATACTTAAACATTTTCTTTTCTAAAAGAAAAAAAGTGATATATTAGTTTCCTCAGGTTGCCACAACAAATTACCACAAACTAGGGGATTTAAAACAAGAGAAAATTATCCTCTCAAAGTTCTGGAGGCTAGAAATCCAAATCAAATTGTCAGCAGGGCCATGCGCCCTCTTAAATTTCTAGGAAAAAACTTTACTTGCCTCTTCTGTGGCCCCAGCAATCTTTGATGTTCCTTGGCTTATACTGGCATCATTCCAGTCTCTGCCTCCAACATCACATGGCCTTCTCCCCTGTGTGTCATGTCTGAAATGTCCCTCTCTTTTCTTTTATGAAGACACTAGTCATTGGAATTAGGACCATCCAAATCCTGTATGACATTATTGTAACTAATTATATCTGCAGAGATTGTATTTCTAAATAAATTCACCTTCTGGGGTTCTAGGTGAACATAAATTTGGGGGAGACACTATTCAACCCTGTTCAGTAGGAAAATTAAATTTATAGCCCTAAATCTTTTAATATTTTGAGACGAGTAGACATGAGTGTTTAAGTAATTTGAATCATAAGTCTTTTCAGTAATGGGTTATTGCATGTATGTATTATATACCAACACAGTCTGCTTGATTTTCTGGTATGTTAACTTACACAGCAAAGGTTTATTTTATTTAAAACCTCTTAGTTAGCTGTAATAAAAGAAAATTGTATAATTCTTTCTTGTACTTTATTTGCAAACACTTTAACTAATAGAAGACTTCTAGTGCTAAGAATTCATTCTTTTGCTCTATATAGAGACTTGGTAGACAAAAGAATCCGATTTCAAAGTTTAGGAAACAAATAAATCAGAGCCTTTCCCCTGCCCAGATTCAATGCACACATTATTTCAAACAGTAAATAGATGTAATATGTGGCTCACAAAGCAAGTATTTTATTATTTCACAATCGACGTGGTTCTCTCTCACTTAATCATTTTTAGAATAAAAATTTCCTAGGTTAGGTTCAGGATCCATTTTGCATGGGCACAAGAACTCATTAGATTGAGCTCAGAAAATATATCTGGCTAAATAAGATTCCTGTTTGGGCAAGCAATGTTTTCTTTTCTCTGAGTTTGCAATTCTCTTCCATTTTTCAGGTTCACAAGACACATGCAAATGTAATCTCTCTTCCACACACCACTGGTTCATTTCTTTCATCCATTGCTTCCTAAGTGTTGATTAGACTATCCCAGTGCCTGTTTGTATCTATTTTACCATATGGATTTGTTGAATTGATATAAGTGGAAGTATTTATTTGAAAATATAACTTTCCCCCTCATATATCTACTATTCTAAGAGTCTACTTTACTTTTGAAAGTGTACCACTAACATTTTTTTCACTTTTTCAAAATCAATTCTTATGTTTCATCTAATTTATATGCCGAGATTCTTACATGTTTTGTGCCACCAGAGAGGGGAGCAGCCAATTTCGACACCTTCAGATACGTTATATATCACTTCTGTAAATCACTGAGAATATTTTACCTTCTCCTAACAGGGTCGATCAGCATCGATCAGAGGAGAGCTGACGACTTTACATTGTTCTTATCCTTCTCAGCACCTCCCACCTCTCCTCCAACTCTTGCTTTATCTAGCTTACTCTCCCTTTGTGCCCAATCAGTGTGCCACTTCTGCTTTTTGTATTTGTTGTTAATGTGGCCAATGTCGTCTTGGTCCTTGATGACAAGTTCTTACAGGGAAAGCTGAAATCTGTGTTATTTTCTTGGCTCTACACCAAAGTATCACACACAATGAAGTTTCTAATAAGCATGGTCTTCTCCCTTAGCTTTCAGAACACTTTTTCCATCTCTTTTCCTGTCTCCTTTTCCTGTCTGTCCCTGACATTCTCCAGGTTTTCTTCTTTCTCACTTTTCCTTTCCCTAATCTCACCCACTCACCTGCCTTCAACTAAGCTGCCCACAGGCAACTCTCCAATCAGTATGTGCAGCCAGCTGTCTCTTGCTAACTTCTGAGTATGAATTCTAGATCCAGGACAGTACTATGTCAACAACTGAATGTCTCATGCGCACTTCATTAAGAAATGTTTTTTAAACTTTGTTGACTGCTGCCCACAGAAGTAGATGCATTTTGCATCTTAAATCACCAAGTATCGCTAAACGCACAAAAGGGAGACATGACTTGTCGCCCCGAGGAACATGACCATGTTTAACAAATCAGTATTACCTCCCAGATTACTCCTTCTTCTGTATTATCTCTCCTGGTTAATGTGATCCCAGTATAGAAATCTGAAAGTTATTTTGGACTCTCCCCGCCTCATATGTCTTAGCAAGTTGGCCACAAAGTCATAAGCATTCTTCTTCTTAAATATCTCTCAAGTTTAACCCCAAGTCTCCATCCCACTGAATAGACTATTATTGTATGACAATCCTACCTGTCTCTTATCTGTCTCATGAACACTTAATTCACCTTCAAATTCACTGCTGCCTAAATTATTTTCCTTCACCTTCTATTTGCTTATCATTATCTTTTCATGTAGCAAACTTGCCAGGTTCTAGAGGTGGACAAGAAATAATGCTTCTCTCGAGTTATGTACAATTCAGTGGAGGAAAAAGAATTGTAAACTAATAATTACCTCACCATATATAAAATGTTCTCTTAGAAGTATGAGCAATGTCAACACCTCAAAAAAGAAATGATGTGGGAATCCGAAGACACGACCTAATGGAACTTAAATTTGCGATCTTGAGGAAGTGTATCCACACATTTGCCTGGCATCTTCCACCGCTCTCTTTCTTTTTAGGAGCTGCATGAAGCTAACAGAACTTTTTCCTACCAGCCTTTCATTTTGGAATGGTGATTGAAATGCCTTTTTAGAACCTGCAGGGCATCAAGGAATATGTTTTGAACATCACTGATGTAGCCTAACACATTCTGTTTAGAGATAAGGAATCTGAGGCCAAGACGGAAAAATAGATAAGTCTAAATTCAGAGAGCTTCCCAATGGTCAACTCAAAAGGAAAATCCAAACCTTCTAAGTTATATAGCTCATGGTTTTTTTGTTTTGTTTTGTTTTTGTTTTGGGTTTTTTTTTTAGGTTTGATATGGGCTCTTTCTTTGTCTCTCCTGCCCTTATCTTCTCTCCCAGAAAACAAAAGGTCAACTGTCCTAAGTGTTTCAATTTCATGCCTGGGTTGGAAATGTTTGTCTGTGCAGTTTGAGATCTTAGTTACAATATAATATTCTCAAAATATCTCAAGATAGAAGTTTTTACTCTTGTTTAAAATTTTAACAAAAAAGTATATCTTTTTTCTACAAACAAAAATATGCCTGAAATTTTCAGGGCTTGGGGATCCCACTAAACACATCCATGGATCCCATGTAAAGAATCCCTGCCCTGGGACCTAATGGACATTTATTTTGTATAGTGGGCAAGGGGAGGAGAAAGTTTAACAACCAACAAGTGGTCCAACCAACTTGTAACATGAATACCCAAAGAGACACAGTATGCAATGTACTGTTGGTTTATCCCTGTACTATTCAATTATTCTTGCAAGTCAGAAATATACGGATGGAGAAAAACAAGGTTTATAATTAGGAATATAAGTATCTTCAGTTTAGGGGGTTTGGGGATTGTTTTTGTTTTGTATCAGTACAATTAAACCCTGGAGTAGCATATTAAGCAAGTCAGTACAAAGATTTCTAGAGCAGAAAAATCAACAGAAAATATAGCAAAAGAACAGAAATCTTATTTTATTAGAAGACAAATTTTCATATAGTCTTCTCCTTTGTACTGAATGTCATGTTTCTTATATGAAACAAAATTGAAACTCATTCATGGCCACCAAGACTTAATTATCCTATGGATCATCAAAATCTGTTCAAAGATATGATTAAGAGACAGATGACTAGAATTGTCTCAGCTATGAAAGAAGCATGGAAGTTCTCTACGAGCACAGCTAGGAAATAATTATGGATGCCAAGGAAGTATATGGTTTCTAATTAAAGGCACATACTGCATCATAGAAGGATGAGATGGACCATTAGCTGCTTTCCCTGGGTTATCTAGGTGTATCTGTGACCATCTATCTCTCATACAATCCAAGAGCCTAGCCTAGATCAGTGTGAAGAACTAAACAGGTCATGGTTTAACAGAGATTTTTTTTCTTGTTTAATTAACGTGACACATAAGTGGTAATTTTAAGTTCCAGTTCATATATGACTTTCTATATTGCTGTATAAAGACAATATACAAGACACTTCTAAGCTAGTTTTTGTCGAGCTCAGCTTTTACTAGGCTCATGATGCATCAAATTTTATTGTTACTTTCTCTACTTTTAAAGTATCTTACGACATAAGAACCAGGTGCTATATGTCTGTTACTCAATTAAAAAGGGCGATATACCATCTACTAAAATTTTTTTAAAAATTCTAAAAGGAAGAAATGACTTGCTGAAATGTTCCTTTGTGAGTATTCCTCCCATTTCTCAGGCTGCCTGATTATGGCCATGTTATCCAAATTGGCAGTTCAAGGAATTACTCTCTTCCGGAGGTGATCATGTTTTCTATTTGTTCCAGCTGTAAAGGAGCAGATATGTTTTAATGAAGTTATATCTTAAAGACCTGGTTATTTATCACTGGTGTACAAGAAATGAAAGCAAGTAAAGATCCTTGACTTTTAATGATTCAAATATTAAAAATAATTCTAGGCCTGGTCCAATAAGGTTCGTAATAAGCAAGTTGATAAAAAACAATAAAGATTAACTACATAGGCTCTACTTGAATTTATAAATTGAAACAAGCAATCATTGTACCTACCTGCCAGGTACATGTAGACTTTATATGAAAAACAGAGAGCCATATTTATTACCTGTGCAATTAGCTAATTGAACATTTAGGTAATTTAAAAAACTATGAACTTGCTACATTAATCAAATTCCTATAAAATTGTAAGACTAAAACATATTAGGATCATCTTGTTACTTATTAGGAAAAAAATAAGATTTTTACTATCATCATTTTATAGATGAGGAATTTAACGCTCAGAAAGATGAATAAGGTCAAAAAGTTCATCAAACTTACAGCAGAGATTCACAAAATTCTCTTCAATTCCTTAATTTCTCCTTGATTTTTTTATAACACAAAGTAATAATATCACTTAATATGATTATTTTATTTTTACTTGCAGTTATTTCATAATTCATCAGTGCAGTCATATTTTTAAGAGAGCATAGATTTCATAATAGAAAAGGAGTCTCAGAATTCATCTAGTTCAACATGTTTGTTTTGCACATGAGAAAACTCTGACCAAAAAAGACAAAGAAAATTTCCTAAAGACAAATAGATATCTGGTGGCAAATGTGTCAGGTGTTAGAACCTAGATCTCCAACAGTCTTTCAAAATATTTATTAAACAACGTGATTTAATTAATTCAAGGGAAATTATATACGAAGTACAGAGATGCAGAAATAATGTCAGCATAAGCTAATATTTATTTGCCTTATATAGATATACTAATTGTATTAAAAATATAATTTGGCTAGATGCCTTCAAATTTGACCATTGTATGAGCACACATAACAGATTCTAATCTGATATAATATATCCATGTTATATATACTTAAGTGATCTTTTATATATATTTGTACATATACTTAGGAAAGTTCCTATATCACTTTTGATGGTGATGAGAAAGTTTATTATTAACTCAGAATTACTGTGTTTTTATATTTCTACATCCTTATATTTAAATCAGTTCTCAATTGGTTTTTCCAAAGAAATTCCTCAGCTGATTATATAGGTATTTATTAAGATAATTGATTCATGAAATTAGGATTACCTTTGTTCATTAGATTTTGAAGAAGCATTACTACAACAAATAAACAACCTTGTCATTCGCCACTTTTTTTTCCAGTGAGTGCTCATGAAAGAAATTAAAATGATACATCATCAGTGTATCTCCTATAAAGTCAGATGGAACAATTCTGCAAATCAAATGGTATGCAGTTCTACATAACAGAGATTTGACACAATTATGAGTCTAATCATGGTTTTGTTAAAATAAATCATTTACCTTCATTCCCAAAGGCACATATTTTCAGGAAATCTACTACATAGTAGAGACTAAGGAAACAAAACTAGAGACATCGATATATTTCCTTCATTATGCATATAAGAGGAAGGGAACATTAGCCATAAATGCTATTCAGTGTAGGGGTAACTATATAGTTGCCAGTTTAATCCCATAAAGATATGCTCCTACAAATAAAATTTCATTATATCAGGTGAAAAAAAAACATTTTATTTCAAAATACAGCATAAAATATTCCCTTTCTTTCCACAGCTCTTCTTTACAGTATGGCCTGCCCCCAAATAAGCATTTTTATACACATATTAGTGACAAGATAATAACATAGTGTTTCTAGTCTACCAGCTTTCTGTAGGAACCAAGAAATAGTACAAATATTGATCATGATGTAGATTATTGTATTATATTAGACTATTAGATTATAAAGCAGACATTAATAATTTCCTCAAGGGTGCTATCTTGCAGAAATTATGGTGGACAGTAATATTCTCACTCAAAATCAGTTATTCCATCTATTTCCATACTATGCCAGTAGGTAATGTGATGTCGTGATTCGGTGTACCAATTCTAGTGTCAGGATGCCTGGATTTGATTCTTAGCTCTGCCACTTACTAGCAGTGTGACCTTGGGCAAATTCTTTACTTCCCTATGTTTTCGTTTCCCCACAGTAAAATAAGAGTAATTGTAATTCCCTTCAAGAAAATTAAATTAGCTCCTATTTCTATAGGACTTATAAGAGGACCCGGGAGACAGAGGGTGACATAGAAAGGACTTGGGCTTTACTGCCAGACAGAAGTAGGTTGTAATTATGACTGTGTGATCTTTCTAAAATTTGTGTCTCAGTTTCCTCTTCTGAAAATAGGACTGAGATTATACATCAAGCCTGGTTTGTAATATACACCCACCCTATTCCATTTCCCCTTCTCTTCTAACTCCCAGTTTACAATCTGATAACAAAATCAGATTAGATAATCTCAAAATTAATAAAATTGAAATGATGTTTGTTTCAGTAGCTTTTATTAAAGTATAATATACTTTTTTCAGGTTTTTGTCTTAGGCAAAGTTCTTCTGCCTAATGGATGGCTAAAAAAATGTTGCAGATGTATATCCATAGGATTTACTAAATCTCTTTAAAATATGATTGAAATTTTGGTGAATTAATTTAAGGATATTTTTAATAAGAAGAAAGCAAAAGAGTATAATAAAATTTCACTTCATTGTAATTGTGATGTGATAATTTCTGAGGCCTGGTTTACAAAAATCTGTTATTGTTGTTGTTTAGTGCCTGCATTGGGAATCTATCCACTCCTATCAATTCAGAATATACTTTTTTTTTCTTTTTGTATTTTTCAGAATATACTGGAACCTCCAATTCTTGTGATAATGATTTGAAAAGAAAACACACTCAATTCAAATTGAGAAATTAAAAATTCAGAAAAATCCTTAAATTTCTTCTTATTGAAGTATTTTTTTTTCCATTTCACTATAGTCTTCAGATACATTTTTCTAGAAAATTTTTCTACCAGCAAAGGCCTTACATGTCTATACCTAGCAACGTAGTGAGGTGCAAATAAGGTTTTCAGCCTGATATATATTGAATACCCATTATACGCACAGCACCTCCATAGGGACCTTCTGCAACCCTGTCATTGGAGAAAGAATATAAAATTGAAAAAGCACTATGTTTAACTTCAAAAAATGACTGTGAATTAAGATGAGTATTTTCCTGAGAAAATTTCAATCAGGAAAACTTAAATGTATTTGTAAAAACATGAGAAAACTTGTAGCCTCACTTATAAAAAAGCAAAGATTTAATTTTACAAATTAAAAGAAAATGAGATGTCATTTCCCGTATTAAATTATCAGAGGTAATCACAAAAATAATACCCAATGCTAAGAGTAATATAATGATATAGATTCAGCATTCACTATTATTGGTGTATAAAGTGATATAAACTTTGTTTATAGGTATTTATAATATATATCTACTTTAAAATATGAATCAAATTCTCCCTAGTGTTTTCACTACTAAAAATATATAATTGATCAGAATATAGGAAAAAAGAGGAAAAAATCTTTTTTCCTATATTCTGATCAATTATATATTTTGATCAGAATATATTTGAAGGTGTGCACTTCAGTATTATTTGTTTTAGTAAAATTTAGCACCAATCTAAATGTTTAAATATAGAGAAATGATTACCAGTTTATTTATAAGACAAAATATTATCTTGTTATTACATATTATATTTTGGATTTACTTTAATGGTATAAAATATTATTTCTGGAGAGAGATGTCTCAGAATGCCTGAGATACAAGTGGTCAGCTCTTCAGAACTACCCTGCTAAATCCTAACTCAACGTAGTTTTTGGAAAACAAGGGAAAGATGTGCATAATTTTTCAGCTTTTACTATCAGATATAAAGCTACTCGACATTTAAAAGTTTCCAGGACTGGTATTAAACGAGTGGTAAAATAGGTAGGCTCTGCCTTTCATAGTTCTCATCTTCTCTGCATGGTAGCACTCTCCCCAATCTAGGTTTCTCCAGACTCCTGATTCCTGATTTCCAGGGCTCTCACGCCCTACTGTCAACCCAGAACCTTAACCATAGATGCCATTTACAAGTCAAGCTGGCCTGGCCAGTGTTGGCATGCTCATGCTTGTCTCTTTTCTCATCTCGGCTCCACCCCACAAGGTTCTTCTTCGTGGTAGTTATGTAGAGAAATGCCTCTGCCTTTCTAAGTCTGGGTTAATCCTCTATAAAAATTGTGAAATTGAACATTCCTTGACTTTATGGCATAATGATAGCTGAATTTTTAGATGATTGTCCTCTTGAGCCAAAGAAATGATTTGCAAATGTGGAAACTTCAGCAGAGATAGTTGTGCACTGAAGATGGTATTTAGTGAAAATACCAAACCCTGAACAGTGACACCATTACCAACTTCAGATACAAAACTACCCGACATTTAGAGGCTTCCAGACTCACAGCAACAACTAACTTTGCACTGAGGTGATTTCTCTATACCATGCACTCCCCCATGGCTCTAGTTTGTGCTTCCTTTGGATGGCCCCTGATTCTCTCTGAGTTCTTTTGAGGGACAGAGCTCCAGGGGCAGGATATTTTGTTAACCTAGCTGTGCTGTGATTGAGATGGCAGAGGGTTTCACAATGCTCCTTAGAGTTTGAGCAGTATAAAGTTAGCAACGGGTCAGTTGTTCTTTTGGATGTTGCTGCTAGACAGCAAGTTGACAATAAAATAAAAGGAGAGGACATCTGGATGAAATTCAATATTTATCATATTCAGCATTATATGCTAATTTCTAGATTATTTTTGGTTGTGGTTATTATGTTGACATATAGTTTCATTTTCTTTTTATTCTTTATGTGGGGACTTAAAGTTTAATATTCTATAGTTCTCTTTAGTAACCTACTTTAATTCTGTGTGAATAAAAGAATATGAAATTTAGTCATTTCACACTAAACCACTCAACTTTTAGCACCAAACTAATGTAAAATAAAAATCGCGAAGTTTGTAACATCAATTTAAAAATACATAAGAAAATCTTTCCAAAATTATCTTGTATCTTGAATTTTTAAATACTTTCTCTTTACATTTCTTCTCTTTGGTACATGTTTTTATATCTCATCCTTTGGGCTTTGTAAAAAAAAAAGTGAATCGGTTCTCTCACTAGTCTGATGATGGCTAGATTTTTTGTTTGTTTGTCTATTTTTTGGTTTATGTGTATGTGTTTTTTTTTGTTGTTGTTGGTTAGTTGGTTGGTTGGTTGGTTGGTTGGTTGGTTGGTTGGTTTTTTAGCTTTAACACAGTCTCAAATCAACATATAGAGCATGTGACCTGGATTTTCTCAACTTTGTCACTGACTTGGGCTGAAAACTCAGATTTTGTATGTCTGAATTTTAAAGATTCATTTAGAAATCTACTCTTAAGAATATTTAACCCAGTTAAATAGGGAATTAAATAAGAATCATCCTTCCTTGGTACATGTAAAGTATCTAGCATCCAC
>NW_006435762.1:6121371-6134979 GCF_000325575.1 Pteropus alecto
TTCCCTGACCTTTCTATTGAGACCTCAATCCAAGGGAGTGATTAACTTCAGTGAGCCTGGCATGAGGAAAAGAGAAGAGCAGAGAGGACATACTTCTTAATAAAGTTTCTTATTCACACTCCAGTACTTTTCTGTATCTTTGTGAGATAATGTAACTCGCGCTCAGTGGTTAGCAAAACTTTTCTAGTACATGTTACCGAATTATTCTCTTATAATACCCTGGTCAAAAGAATCATAAGTTCAGATTCCTAAGAACCAGAAAAAATAAAATAGGAACTTTAGTTTAATTAAAAATGGAAAATCCTCCTTTATAGGCTTGATATTTTATAAATTTATGTTCTTTGTGCTTACAAATAGGATTTATAGTTGCTACTTTTATATTAAAAGTGTGAATTTGTTAACTTACCCTCTGTTATTGTCATATAGCTTACGTAAAATTATAAAAAGCCTAATTCTAAATAGAACAGTGTTTTCTTAAAGAGTAGAACTAAGAATAGCCCAAATTCCCAGTAGGTTTGAAAAAGAAGACCTCCCAAAAGCAAAAATTAAAATCTCTTCCAAAACCATCACCCCTGGTTACCCTTGCCCATTATTACTTAACTCTACATATTAATTGGCTTATTTATTTATTCCCATCTTCCCCAACATCTAGTATTAAAATCCAAGAAGGCAGGGAGTTGATTTGTGTTATTCACTTCTTTATCTCAGAAGAGTGGTGGCTCATAGTGAATCAATAAATAATAACCAATAAATGATTGACTAAATATTACTAATATTTTTGAAATCTATAAAGGTTTGAGGACTAGTGTATAATCAATTTTCAAAAATATGACATAGGTGCTTGAAAAGAACTTGTGATTTCTATAGGTTGCTCATGGTTCAATGCAGGCATGTTAATTCAATGCATAATCCAAACAACATGGAATTAAAACCATGTAATTGAAATTCTCATGTATGTATGTATGTATGTATGTATGTGTGTGTGTGTGTGTGTGTGTATATATATATATATATATATATCCCATGTAATCTCTCAAATGCTCAGAGTTACATAAACATCTTCTGAAATAGTTGGGCTTCTACTAATGTTTATATTATTAATTTTTTAAATTGTGATATTTGTAAGAGGTTTGTTTTACATATTCCAGTACTATTCTCTTTGTTATGTAAAGATTCATGACAACTATTTTTATTGCAGGTTGTAACTCTGACCCAAAAAATAAGTCTCTCTAAAACAATAAGTTGTTTTTATTTTTTCTTGACTTCTACTCTTTCTAAATTTAATACTGCTCTCGGCGTTTGCTTTTAGCTTATGCTTACCTTATAAAGCTTGTCCATCCATTGAGTTTACATTTTTTATTATCTTGCTTGAAATCAGCATGCATTTAGATTTTGTTTCTTAACCTGTCAAAAATTCATCATCTTTTAAAAGTAGAATTTATTCCATTTATGTTGATTATAATTGCTACTCTGTTTAATCTGACTAAATTTTGCTTTAGTTTTTTATTCTTTATTTTGGTTATAATTCCTGGCAGATATCTTTATTTTCTGTTTTTATTTTATGGAATTTGTGGGCTTACTTTTAGTTTCCCAGTGAGTACAACTATTTCCAAATCTATAAAAGTAAATAAATACACACACATATTCACACTGTATTCTAACTCTGAGTAAATTCATTAATTAATTAATTCAACTAATATTTATTGAGCACTTACTATATCCTGGAAAATAGTCTAGGCAGTTGAGGTATATCAGTAATTAAAACAAAAATCATGGAACATTCATTTTAGTTGGTTTCTTTTAATAAATTACAATAATTATTATATTAGAACTAATTCATTAATAAAGTCAAAATAAAAAATTTTTTTGCTGTCCTAATTTAATGTGAGAAATTTCAAAAAATACTTTGTTTTCACACCTACTTACTATCCTCCCATATAAAAGCCTTAATATAATCGACATGTTTGGATATGAAAGTGTACATTAAGCTTTATAGATTATATTGCTTCTATTTTAGTATTACTTTGCACTTTATTCATGTTTGTCTATTTGTTTATTTATTTATTAAGCTACAACTACTTAAGATATTAACTATTTTAACAACTTTATGTCACACCAGTCCTTTTTAATTCTGAGTTTTAGCTCATCATTCAGTCAGCTGGAATGCATCTTGTAGTAATATCTGCAAAATAAACATAACTTTCCAAGTCAAGCATATTTGAATTATCATTCCATTGTTTTCGTGTGTGAATAAATAGTTAGGATAAATTTTTTAAGTCATATATTAATATACTTCTCTGAAAACTCTATAGCGCCTTTTCTATTGTCTCCAAGTATTTCATCTCAGAGTAGTCAGTCATTAGTCAGACTTTTACTTCTTTGTGGGCAACTTTTTTTTTTTTAACCTAATTGACAGTAGGATCTATTAATTATCCTTGTCATTCAAAATTTTTGTTATAGTGTCTACACATGTGTATCTTTTCATACTAGCCATTAGAATACTGTTATTTTGTTTTGTGTTATTTTTAAACTCCTAGAAGTATCATCCCTGTACTTGATTTTTTGCCTTGCTAATTTGTTGTCGCCAATTGCCTACTTTGCAGTTGCCTTGATGATGTCTTCCTCTGGAATATGTACCTATAACTCTAAGGTTACATACCCATTTTCTCAGTCTTTAATTTCTATTCTTTCTTTGTTTTTGTATCTTTGTCTTTTTATTCACTCTTATAGGGGTACATCTTGTCTTTCTTCCTCTTTACAGATTCCATTTTCAGTTTAGGCTTATTTTATCTTATGATTTTCTAATCTAAGTTCATATACTGTATTTTGTACCCTACAGAGAGAACAAAAAATAATATTGTCTTATTTGGTTTTCAAGTCCTGTGGTAATTTTTAGAGCTAAGCACTCACTCTTACTTATGCAGATAATTTTCTCTCTCTCTCTTTCTTTTTGGATCTCTCTTTAATTTTTCTTATTTATCCTTAAGTGAAATGTTAACACTGACTACTCAACAGAGTGGATAGAATGTTTGGCTTTGATCATTGACTACCCACCTGAGAGCTGGTTAGATGCCTAATTCATACCTACAGCTAAAAGGCAGAATGGTATGTCACCTAAATCTGAGAATCTACATTTTTGCATTTATCATGCGTGTACTGTATAGATGTTCTTTTGGCCCCTTATATCTAGAATTTATGCAAAAAGGGGTCTTGATGGTAGGGGTTAAACCCTTGGATTCAGACATGCCTGATGACAATTTCTTTTTAGTTATTTCATCATATGATGTGATAAATGCATTTTAGTTTTGTTACTCTTTTTGCTTGGCTCTTCTTGAAATTTTCCCATTGTATTAATTAAAAGAATCCTGGCTAGTAAAATAGCTATTATTTCATTATGTGTTTAAGCATGTTAGAGAGTCCATAAAATTGTAGATGCTAAAAACTGGGTCAAGGAGAGTGTACATAAACCAGCTATTCAGTCTTAAATCTAAGAAGGGAATTTTGCCAGTTAAAAAATTTACTAAGTAGGACAAGTAAAAGCTCATAATTTTATCAAATCCATGTCTGGATATCATGTTCAAAAAAAAAAGAAAATATAAAAAATAAAAATATACAAATTTCTATTTTAAAATATTATCGAACAAGAGAGAAATATCACCACACTAAAAAAAAAGGACTTGGGAAATAATACAGAATCCAGAATATAATTTTAGAAACTTGACACTTTTCCTAAAATGTATAATACATTACCTCTGAAACAGCTGTAAATCAACTTGGAGAAAACAGATTGAAATAAAAGACATCAGGCTGATATTAAAAAATGGATAGCGAGATAAGGCAGGATATCAAGAGATTTAATAGTAATGGCAAATTTTAAATTCACAATGACTGATGTTAGTAAAGAGTAGAATCAATACAGTAGAAAACTGATTCATTGATGTGGACTTCATATTTTAAAAGCTCACTAATAATATTTAAAAAAGAAAATGGAATTGAAATGAAGAGGGAGAAAATCATAGATATGATATTAAAAATATGAAAAACTAACTTTAAAATAGTGAGTTTTCTAAGAAATATATAAAAATTAGAATAGAAGCATAATAAAATGTATTATGGAAGAATTTTCTGAATTAAAAGATACTCTCATTTCCCACCCCCAAAAAAGTCCATTAAGAAAGCAATGAAACCAACAAACGCCAGGCCACTTAGAAAGGAACAAAAATCATACTGGCCCTAACCCTCTCCACTACTTTATTTCAAAAGAAGACAGAGCAGCATGCATAGAGTTTTAGGCAAAAACATTGTGACTCCAAGATATTACAGGCAACAAATTCTATTCTCATATATTTAAGGGCTCAGAATATATACCACAACTTCATTTATCTTGAAATGAAAGTAAGGATTCAAGCACAGGGAATAGGTAAGAGAATTTTCTTTTCATACTCTGACCCCAACTCAGGAATCCAGGTGGATTATGACTTGCCACAGGAATGCTGCAATCTATGGTGAACACTGGGCTTTACCTTTTTCCTCAGTTGTAAATCTTCTGCTTCCATACATCCATCTCCATCAGTTTCCAGAATGTATTCTTTGTGCCACACCTTCCATTTTACCACTGAGACAGCCTATCTTAACTTATTTAATGACCACTTAAAATAACAGGCATCGTCCTAGTCCAACACTTGCTAACAATGACAAAACGTAGTTTTAAGAGTTGTACATTGCTTTAAACACTACGTAATTTTTCTTCTCCTTTATTTCACTCCTAGAAAAGCAGAAGTAAATGAAGTCACATTATAATTATTTCAATCACTAGGAAATTTGATCATACCTTCCTTTATTTTTTTAAAATTTCATAACCTATCACTATTTTTCTATCTTTCTAACATAAACTGAGTAATTTATTTTTCTCTAGTTTATATTTTAAGTTTTGTTTTCTTTTTTAGGTTTCAAGTTTTCTTTAGTATACTGCTTTCATCATAAAAAAAAAAAAATAGATGATTAAAAATTTTAAAAAGAAGTTTTCACGCAGTACGGAGACAGATGCCCAACCAGGTTTTGACCTTGGACTTCTGAGCCAGAACTCTTAGATACCATTTTCTAGCCATTGTTCAGGCATATACTTATTCACCAATAAAAAAAAATATTAACTCGTTCCCAGTACTTAGCATACATAAAAGAACAAAATTATCATGGTCCTTGTCCTTTATCATTTTACAGTTTCAGAGGGTAACAGGTAGTAAACCAATAAACCCAATCACCTACCTATCTTTGCCAATTTGGGTAAATGCTAACAAAGCACAGCAACTCTGTTCTCTGAAGAAGTCTTTAGTCTAGTTTCTCACTGCAGCAGAGAATACTGGTTTTGAGCATGGACTTTGGAGTCAGAGCATCCAGGTTCAAAACCAGACTCTACTAATTGCCAGCTGTGTGATTTTGAGCTGATGGTTATAATACTGGTTAATCAAGATATAATGAGTCAACATTTGCAAATTGCTCAAACTGTTCAATACATCATAAATGAACTGCAGTGTTAAATAAACAAAATCCACCTTGATCAACTTTATGATCAATCCCAAGTCCTCCAAGATGCTTATCATAGTTTAACTTCTAGCCTTGATTTTCACTATTTCAAGCTTTTAATTCTTTATGTCTTTTTTATTATTTGAGAGAAAGTTGAGAGAGGGTATGTTGGGGTTGTTCAATCACATACCATTTTTAATCCTAAATCTTGCAATGTTGAATAGAATATCTAAACAGGCCGAAGCCACTGGTGTATTCAAATGTTAACTTATAGACATTTCTCATATTCAAAAAAAAGTATGGCCTTTGTCTCCTGTTTTGATAACCCTTTGATTCAAAGAAGTAGGATATCATATTTAAATTCCTCCTTTTAAACATGTCTGTCTTCTAGGGCCAATAAAATGACTTAACTTGGCTTTTCAGGCTTGTGGGTGGGCAGCCGGGAGACTTAGTCACTATGGCAATGACAAGTTTAAATAAACAGTGTCAGCAATATAAATAAGCTGCTGCCACAAAGCAAGACTTCTAAACCAAGCACAGAACCACATTTTAATGACTATAATCTCAGAAATTTTTACCTGATATTACATTACCTAAGTCCCTATCATGGGCCTTTTCTTTCTTGAAATCTCTTTAATCTCCTTCTGTAACCCTTTTTTTATTCCAATTTCTTTTTAAACTTTCTTAATACGTTCTCTAAAAGTTATATTTGGTTGGTGATATTGCAGGTTCTTACTAACAACAGTATATGTAATTCCTTACTCTTAGAAAAAGGATCTTGGAAAAATTGTTACAAATAGAGATAACATTCCAAAAGTTCTGGTGTTCCTTCTGAAAAGTACCCTACGAAAATGACAACTGAGTACACAGAGTGAACACACGTTAATATGTTTAGTTCTCACAACAACTAATTGAGGTATTGCCTCATTTTTTAGAGAACACTTTCATAGAAGTCAAAATGTTCATTCAAAATTCACACCAATAGTAAGTGACAGAACTCACCTTGGGACCGAGATTTTCTGACTTTCGTTATTAGGTCCAAGCGCTCTGACACTTCCATCATCACAGGAAAAGAACAAAAGTCAATTCACTTCACTTGTGTTTAATTTTGGTCTTTCATCTCTAAAAATAAATTACTAATAACTGAAGGTAGACCATGTTCTTCCCTAATAAAATAAATATGGGTTTTCTTTAAGTTTCAGTTTGGTTTTCTTCAAATAATAACTGAAGAGGAAAAGGGAAAAAATGATTTCAATAATGCTAATTTTAGTCTTTTTATTTTAATTTAATGTTTCTTAACCATGTTTTTTAGACACTTAAAGAAAAAAGTACTGATTTGAAAACAGTTAATCAAGTGATAATCCTCCTGTTTAATTTGTGGAGAGTTTATAAAGGTCAAATATTATGCACAAAATTTTCTCTATGATGATCCTCATCTACTAAGACTTAAAATTTTAGTTTGGAGAAAACAGTAATTAAGAATCTGGTCTCTACTACAAACATTATATTTTCTTCTAGTTGAGAGTAGTTATGTATGCTCATTGAGGTGGAAATACAATGCAGAACATTTGAATAACAATGTTATCTGAAACAATGTCTTTTTATTGTTACATTATTGAAGAAAATATGTTTTAATGCTAAGTAAAACAAGAATTGAAATAAAAGGGGAAAATTGTAGGTGAAATAGTAGAAAATAGGAGATGATTAAATAAAATTGAGTATTACTGTAAAACCGTTGTGGTTTAGAGAATTGTAAAAGGGGAAGACTTAGGTGTGTAAAACATGTATATTGTCTCTTTTAAAAGGCAGATTTAGAGCGTTGCTAGTTTCTGACCAGATATTAGGACAAGAGGTGACAGAGAGACCCCCATTAAAATGCTTTGTGAGCACTCCAGAGGCTGCCTTTGAGTTAATCTGTAATTTTTCACAGACGACATCTAATCTATGGGTATAAATTACTTTGCACTCTTATTATTCCTTAATTGAAGTGCACCAATGTGAAATTGCCATAGATGTTGCAGGAATGATTCTAGTCTCAATTAACTTGGGTAGAATTGAAGCCCTTTTTTCCCTGAACTAAGACTATTGTCTGACATCTTGTATTTATTTAAATTGTTGCTAGAAAATTAGAGGGAGACTCTATGCGACTAGGTCTTTCATGAGGATATTCTAGAGCCAAAAGAGCATCTATACAATGTATTTCTATTTTAATCTACATTCTCTGATGCAGCTGTTTTGTGTAACAGATGTGCAGCCAGCAGTAGTTTAATCTCCCCAGATTCCATTTGGGAAGAGTAGATTAATAGCACTCATTTTTTTCAAAGTGGCATTTAGAGTCTCTGATTTTTAATTCAAAAGGCAACCACCTCTATTATTTTTTAAACTAATTCTCCTACATAGCTGCTGTTTAACATATAAAACATGACTTAAGCTTTTTGTCTGGAATGTGCGGGAGGTCAACATGAATGAACTCAATACTAAGCATTTCATTCCACCAGTTTTAAAAACTGTTCGAAGGACATATGCCAATACCTGCTGAATATTAATAGGAAACTGATTTTAAAATACAGTTTCTGTTTTTTCCTAGCTAATTATCATTTGGGGAAAAAGTATTATTGGTTTATCAGTTTTTACCTGGAATTAAAAACCATAAGGAAAATAAATCTGGTCTTTAATTATAGTGACAAAATAGATATGGATACAATTATCTAGACAAAGACTAAAAGTGATAATAAAATTGCTTCCCAATTCTCAATAGTATGAGTAAATATTAATGATACCAAGGATTATACCACTAGGTGTTTGCTGAAAGTAAGTTATAATTTCTCTATATGATCAAGGTAATCAATTTATGTTTTGATTCAAATATTTCGCCCAATTACTTTTCACATTCTTAAGACATAACCAGCTCTGAATTTTTTCTCCAAAAATTGCCTAATATGGAACCTGACTGGCATAACTTGGAGACTAGTATCAAAGGCGATTCTATAGCCTCGATGGAATTACACCTATTTTCAATTCGATTCAATGTACATTTATCGAGTTCCAATTATATGACAAGCCCTAGGGATATACTCTTATACATTCAATAGTCATTCATTAGATTATTTAGCTTGTCCCAAAAGAAGTATTTCAGGAATGAGGATGGTAGTGCTGGCCCTGGATAGCACTGGATTCCCACTGAGGCTAGAAGAAAGCAGACAGATCTAAAAGAAATGCAGAATTGGCAATATTCCTACCATAATCTTACTTGTCTATTTTGCAAGCCAAGTTTAATGAAAATGAAATTATTGGCCTTTCAATATATTGGTTGCTTTGTACATGATCTTATCTCAAAATCCAACTGGTTATTATTGCAAAACCAGCTTTCCACGGGGATAAGCCTAGTTCTATTTTTAATAAGGCTATTTTCTAGATCATAGAGGAAATACATTCATGAATGAATGGGTGGTTAAGTCCTTTGCAGCAAGGGAAAAAATAGCTCTTGATAATCAGCAGCTGGCCACACAAATGGATGGAGTTTTAGCAGGAACCAAAGGCAGCACAGGCAGTCTGCTGTAGGATAGTGGCTAGCATATTGAGCTATTCCAACTTCAATTCCCATTGATCCTTAACCTTGTTATATTATGGGCCACATCCGCACATGGAATAGAATAGAATAATTTTTAAAAACCAATAGCATAAGAGCCTATTTAATTGGAGCATTTCCAATTCTGAAGACTGCTACATTTTAAGCATTCTCTAAATTGCTGTAAATCAATCATACATTAAGGAAGATTGCTCATGCCTCTTTAAAATGCCAATAAAATTTATGAGTCATCATTGTTTTTTGCCATTAGTTAGAGACCAACATCAAAGGTGATTTTCTGGTCTTAACAGAACTGTGTCCATTTTCAGTTTAAGTCCATGTGCATTTATTGAGTGTCTATTATGTGTCAAGCTCTAAGGATACTGTAAAAATAATTCTTGATCTCCACAGGCTTACCACTCAGCTGGTTCTTAACATGGGTTCTCCATCTTTAACTGGCAGATGTCTTTGAGAGAAAAACCCACCTTCATTTCTCTGTTAAGAGTCCATCCCTAAAAAGCCCTTAAACAGGGCTCTGTGACAGGTCTCTCTTGTCCTGGCTCTCTCTCACAACTCTGCCTCTTATTCAGACCTTTTATCTGGATGATTTTATCAGTGCAGCCAAGAAGTCTCTCCAATCTTTTAACTTTACTTACAGTTATCTATAGCCCCTTGGTAGTAGACAGCTGTCAGCTAAACCAACTTACATTCATCATTCACCAATCAAGAGGCCCAGCTCGATGATGAGATAGAGAACCTAAGCCAACAGTCCATTACAGCTATCTCAGGAAGCCACTAACAGCCATCTCAGCTGGAAACCTCCCTGGCTGTGAAAAACTAGACATTTCAAGCTTCACAGTAATGTCTACTGCTCTGCTTTGCTCCAATGTTTGATCTGAATAAAGACTGAGAGTGTCTGTAAAACTACCTGAAAATTTGCAGATGTGTGATATATGTAAATTACAGATTCTTAAAAAAATAATAATCCACAGGACATGTTTTAGTCTGTCACTGTACACAAGAAATAAGGAGACCGGACCTGACTAATTCACTCATATTGGCTGTGTTAGCGAGTGATGTGGATCACTGCACAATCAGTTCAGCTTCGGAAGCTGTAGGTGCCAGACTTCGAGCTCCACCTTCAGATTTACAAGTGGAGCTCAGTTTGATCTTTAGCAAGTGAGGGGATGTGCAGTAGGGACAGCAAAGCCAAGACTTCATTTTAGCTTAGGAAAATGATGCCTAAATTTATTTATATATTATTTCATTCTATAAATTTTTACATATGGCATACTATGTACTGGAGGCTAGCAGAAGATACAAAGATGGATTCTCGTTGTCTCCCCTCAAGTTCTTCCAATATTTATAGTCTAATATGGAAAAGAGTCATGCACATAATAACTATTTATAAAGATTATTTTCATTAAATTTGTATAGTCACCAGTTCAGCAAACATTTATTGACTACTTACTATTTTCTAGGAAGTATTCTAGAGACATATTACATAATACAGAATTCTAATGTAAAGATTGTATGTTGGATTATAGTGTGGGAAGTTAGAACAAAAATTGCACACATAATCCAGTTTACAATCTTTATATTAGAGCTCTCTACATTACTTCTACACTCTCATTTTCCAACCTTTGCTTCTCTGCTCCCTACTCTGTGGCTTCTCCGTGTCCAGGAAACTTGTGATGGTGCTTTATAATTAAAAGTTTCAAATAAGAGTTTTAAAGAATCATAAAGGGATGTAACAATTACATTAGTGCCCATATATTTGTCTCTTAATGGAACAACTTTAGACTCTGAATGAAATGATATACACACAAAATCTTGTTTTCTCAATGTTAAAAAACATATCTATTATAGGTAGCGCCTTTCCCCACCTTTTATATTGTGTCACTGCTCCATTTACAGATAGCAATAAGCTGTGATAGTTCTAATTCACGTGTTGCTTATTTCCTATGCCTCTCTAAACTCAGTTTCTGTCACATGCTCCAATATTTTACTGAACCAAACTACAAGATATGTTCTGAATGTAATTATGAGAGCTTTTACCCCTTTCTTAAAATCATATAGCACTAGATAAAAAACATAAAGAATAGAGCAGTCAAGGCAAAGATCCAATGCCAGTCTCTTTAAGTTGCACGACTGAGGAACGTGGCCCTTTCTTGAAATAAGACTAGTCTTGTCCCCAGGAGCCTTACTGACAGCCAGCTTTTGTTGAGATGAGTGCTCACATCAAGTGAAGGTAGTTCACATTCCCTTTAAAATTAATGTAGAATTGAATGAGTACTTTATCCACTTATCACTTTATGAAAAGTGAGCCCCATTATACTTAAATGAAGGCTGAAGAAACCATAAGTTATTAGCCTGGAAATACTTTTGATGAAAGACAAATTTTCTATTGAGTTATGTTTAAAACCAGAGGAGTTTTCTCTCACTTTTCTTTTTCGCTTAGTTATTTTTCTCCTCTCTGATTGTGCCTTTGTATTCTAAGAAGGAGGCTGCTGTGTTTCATTGTCACAAATGGATCATACATTTGTTCCAGTGTGTGACCTATGGAAAGGAGAGATTATATTATCAAAGAAGAAAAGAGGGTTGTGTAGGCTAGATGATTTGTTAAGGGAGAAAAAAAGTTAAGTGTTCAGAAGATAGATGCTTAGAAGCCCAGGAAAAGTCATCTCTCAGGTTGCTACAGCAGATGAATATTTTGCTTAAAAAAGATCATACATAAAGGTACAATTCATTATCAAAATATTAAGAGCATTTTTTTTTTTTCAGGACAAAGCTTTCATGTCTTCCTCTGTCATTATCTCACTAGGTAACTTCAATCTCTTATCTACTATTCAGGGTTATATAGATTAAGTAAAACATGATATGCAAAGTATTAACCAAGTGCCTAGTATAGTGTAAGTTTCTAAACAAATTCCAGTTGTATCAATGACAATTAATTGCTATATAATAGAATAAGCACTACTAAAGTCATGAAATTAGTTTATATTCTGAAAAGACCAAATATATGTATATTAAAACTGTTTTTTTAATTTGGTTTGAATTAAGGAGTTTATTTGTGTTCAGAGGAAAGAGTTATAAAAAAGGAGTGAGAATCTCTTGCAGAGAAACTTTAAGATGGCAAAGGAAACGCAAGTAGAAAGACCCTAGCATAACTGAAAGCCTGGAAGAAGACTCTGGGGAAAAAAAGAAATAAAAGTCTGCCCTGGCCAAATCAAAGAGGCTGAGGAAAAGAGAGGAAGAAGGAGGTCATATTAGTGGAGATGGTTTGGGGCCTTGAAGCTGAGTTTGAGAAGTTAACATTCTTTAATTCTGATCATAAATAAGATAAGAGGAACTATGGCCCAGCTAGAGTAAAGGAGCAGCTCTGACCTAAGATATATAGATAATCAAATACTGATCATGCCTCTACTCCCAGAGCTGCACTTGTTGCTTTGTGTGAGGTTTCCCTGGGCAGAATCTGATATGCTGTTTTTAAAAAAGGAAAGGACTTTTAGTTTTACCATTGAGCACAGTATGACTATATCAGCTCACTTCAGCGGGATATCAAGGCTTGCTCTGTTGCAAACTTGCTCCCATAACTGGTGCTGCCCAGTTTTCATGAGTCAGCCCACGACATATACTTCGGTGGAATTAATTTTTCACCTTCAATGATAGCAATATTAACCAACTCTAATTTTAAAAAAACAAAAGGAAGCTATCTACAAAATTGGTCACTAAGAAATGAAAACTTTTCAAATAATATTTGTTTAATATGGAACCAATTTGCAGTGTACAATTTACTGGTAGTATTTTTTTCCATGTAAGAATAGTAGGATGGACTTCTCTCAGCATCTGGGCAGTATCTAAGACTGTTTACATGCAAACATTATGCTAAACAATTGGTGAAAGCTTGTTGTGAACCTCTTGGACCAACTGGCACTAACTCATGACACCTTTGTGTAAGTAAAAAATAATAAAATAAAATAAAAACCCTACAGGCCAACTCCCTTGTGCCACAACAATTTCTTCACCCTGAGGTTGTCCTGTTTATGGTCAACCCTATAGCACCTGGGCAATGCTGGTCAAGTGCAGAGTAACAGTGGGTCTTTCCCATTACATAAGCTCAAGAAAAATTCTTAGCATGCTGTATAATATTTCTTTTGGCATAGGCAATAGGTGAAAAGCTTAAAGAGCAAATTATTTTCTGTAGAATTTATAACATTGCTTTTGTTATAATTGACATTATTCAAATAAATTGCAAATTAAACTACTTTAACTTGGCTCTGATCAACAAATATCCATCGGCATTATATATTTATCTATTTATATAAGGGTTGGAGAATAAGTTCTATACAATGTAGACAAAAAAAATTGGATAATTTTTCCTGATGAGTAAAGATTCTCCTTGAAAAACCTGCCAGAAGAAACTGCCAGATGTTTTCCATCTTCTCTGCACACAGAACAAAAGGAAACTAGCTTAAACTACATAGATATTTCAGCTCTGAAAATAATCTCCTTGC
>NW_006435762.1:6135013-6144504 GCF_000325575.1 Pteropus alecto
TCCCCCAAGGTAAATAGAATCTTAAAAGTAAGACTAAGGATTTTACTGTCCTACATTTTAAAATCCAGTTTTTCATTTCCATTGGAAATATAAAGATAATTTGTAGATTTTAAAAAATCAGTATTTTTAAATGTGAGAAAAATTAATTAAGGTATATAGAATAGACTTCACACATTCATTTTTTGTTGTGGGAGAACTGATATTTTTCATGGGAAAATACCCCTGCTTGTCTAAAATAGCTAAGGCTGAATGAAAGGTAGTCTAGAGAAAAAGTTAACAGAGTAGATAGAGTCATATATCAAACTTTCGCCTTTACAGTTTTATAATAGAAAACACTGTTACATAACAATCGGTGATGTTATGTAAAGCAAAAAGAAGAGGGAACGTGTGCAAGGTAGTGAATTTTTTGAGTAAAAAAATCCACAACCTACTTTTTACTCTTTACGAGTACTGGACTTAGAAGCCAGGAAAAGCGGGGTTCTGACCACTGGTGCGACATGGGGCAATTGTTATCTATTCTCTGATTCTCGGTCTTCTCATTTGTAAAATTATGTAATTGCACTAATTACTAAAGTTCTTTTCAGCCCTAATATTTTCAGTAGGAATTTCTTACAGTCTTTATCTTTAAGACATCAGAGCTCTTAAATTTTAGTGTACATCAAAATCGCCTGGGAACTTGCTAAAAGTGCAGATTCCACCTCCAGGGTTTCAGAGCCTCTCCCTAGATATTCTAATTCCATAGATAGAGTCCAAAACCTCTTTTTTAATGAATTTCTCCTTGATGAGATTGCCAGAAGGCCAAGGAATATATTCAAGAAACATTCAAATAAAACCTAACTTTCTAAAGAACAGGGAACGTGTCTTCCTAGACTTTGTATATTGAGTAACTAGCAGAGTGCACAGCAAAGAGTACGTGCCCTACAAATGCTGGTTTAATGAACTGTTTTTATTAAAAGATTCATATTTGCTATATTAAGTTATCTTCATGATTATCTGAAGCTCTAAGAGAAGGAAAGGGCATTTCTAACAGAGAAAAGGGGGGCTATATTCAGGTTCCTCAGTAGCTACAAATTGATGTAAAGTGGTTTGTAAGTTAGCAAATTAAAATATATACGTATATCTTCTCTTCGCTATAGCTCCCCTTCAATCCTCAATGCAAAAGAAAAAAAATTTGAATTCTGCCCTTGTATGCTTTTTACTCAGTGGCATAATAACAGTATGCTCTTTTTATTCTGAAAAAGGACTACCTCTTTATACTAAGTACTAGAAAATCAAGCTGTCACTTCAACCCACAGCAGCTGTCTCTTGCACCACCTCTGCCAAATGTCACCCTTCCTTTCTGGGGTTTGATTCTGCTACTGGATCTGGGGGCGTATGCCTCGCTGCACAGCTTGTAACATCAGTCTCTGTGCCTTCGAGTTTCAGATTCTTTCTCATTTCACCTCATGTATATTAATACAGAGATTAGTTTCACTTTTTCTTGAATAGCTAATCATTTGGCAGCCAACATCCTACTGTGTGTGGCATTGCAGGTCAAATCAACTGAAAAGGACAGCGACTTCAAGCTGGAAAATATAATGCTTAGTGAACACTGTACCCAGGACAGGACCTCAGACTTGTCACCCACACATGAAAGATTTATTTTCAATTACAAATCCAAGCTTAATGTGAGGGCACCCTGGGGGAGATTCAGATCACTGCTTCTTCTAAATTGACCTTCTACTTGTTTCAATATTTCCTTCACTATTGAACAGCATTCCATGACCCTCTGAGCTGAAGATCCATATTAGCTACTGTGGGAATTGCTGTGCTAGGAAAACTTTTGAAAAATCTCTCTAAATGAAGGCCAAGTTACATGAATAATGTCCTCCTTGGTGAGCCCTCACTGGTTAACACAGCAGTAAATCTGGGGCTTCCGGCAATACTTCTGATGGTTTGAAGGGCCAATAATGCCATATTACATAGGCTTAAGTAAAAATACGAAAAGCAAAAAAATTATTCCAATTTTTATTATTTAGGTGGATTTGTTGTTAACATCTAATTAAGACATATCTTATATCCCTTTGGCATTAGTAAATAAGACGACCTGAGGCAAGATGCTGGTGCTGCTACGTTGGTCTCTGGACTGCCTCAGGATATTGCGGCTCCCTATTCTAATGCCTTTACGTACACCAGCAGCTGCTCCATAATGCCTACCATATGGCCCTAATCTAGGGTTCAGAAGCTTGTCTTTTAAGGATCAGTAATTGAAAGTTCCCAAGAAAAATTGAGTTTTTAAAAAATATATCTTTCTAATTTAAAATTTGGGGGAATGAGATTTTTGGATTATCATTCCAGTTTTATTTGAGATCTCATTAGTGGGAAGTAGCTTAAGTTTAATTTTCTTTCTATTGTAGCTTTCGCTACTTCTAACCTGAGACTTTTCTCTTTCTACATGTTTCTAAACCATTTGTTGTAGAATACTTATATCATTCTTGTTTTCATCTTTCAATATAACTATTATGCCTATAAACATGAATAATTGTATTAGATAAAAATAAACATTTTACTTTCATTAGGTTTATCTTGTGGACATTTAGCTTTTTCTTAGTAATTATGCCTATATAATGTCAGAAATGGTGCCAGATTTTTCTAGTATTTGTAAACACTGAATAGTCTAATTATATGTATATTTAGCTGTGCATAAAAAGAAATTATTAGCTAATTCTCTCTTGATATATATATTATTATATATACTTGTAATATATATTAATATATATATATATATTTTAAACACCTTTGTTAGAATCAAAAGTATCTAGAAATAGTCACCTTTAACTCTATAAGCATTTACTATATACCTACTGTATGGGTGGCAGTGTGCCCCATCTGGAGATAGAATACAACAAATAATTACAATTCGATGTTGGTACATACTCACAAAAGAATGTCCAGAGTAAACTGAGCATTTAGAGGAAGTGGATTAACTATGTTTGAAGTTCTTCCAGCAACGTTTGAGCTGAGCCTTGAAGATAGAATAGAAGCTAACCATTTAAACAAGCCAAAGAGCAGTGGTCTTTGGCAGAGAAGAATCAGTAGAGGAAGGTGATGAAGTGATTGAATCAAAGCCAGGCTTCCTCTCACTGCAGTGACTAAAGTATTTTGATGAATTTTGAGATTTAAAAAGGATATTTGACAATCGAGGGAAAGTTGGAGTTCATTTAGCTACATGTTCCATCAGGCAAGACAGCATAGTGATAGAACGTCCTATTAGGACATTCACTTATTTGTTATTTATTTATTGAATACTATATGGAATATTATTCAATGATAATCAAGTTAAGTATCAGGAACACAAAGATGTTCTCTGTTTATTCAGGAAGATAGACTGATACACCAGTGACAATATAATGTGGCAAGAGCTCAGATATGGGTAACCAAGAGACTGGGTGTTAAATAACCTTGTGTGCATCTTTCCTATTGTTTATAGTTTCCAAAGTACATTTAAAGTTCTCAAGGAAGAAGTTGTTCCCCTGCCCTCCTCCTTGCTTTTATTTTATTCTAGTGGTATCGTCTAGGTTACTCATACCGCCGTGATCTTTCCACAACCCACAGACATTGTCATTAAAAATATTTTTAGCTAGGGTCAGTTATAGATTTGTCATTGCTGTCTTTTTTTGGTGTGTGCATGTGTGTTTGTGTGTGTGTAGAGGTGTGTCAGTACACCTATATATGCTGTTTGTGAGATTATTTAGTGTTGTTCCAGATTAGTGTTTTTATCTCATTGTATGCCACTTTTTCACCAATGAGATATCCTTATATTCCAAAATACGGGAATGAGCTTCATTTCTGTTTTTTGTAATTACTAATCTTTTGTAATTACTTTTTATAATCTTAATTTACTTTTACTAAATTACTTTGTAAATCTAATTAATTTTTAATTGTTAAAAAAATTTTAAGTGCTTTATATGTGAAAGACTATTTAAAATTTTAACCAAAGGGAAGACCAAGACCCCACTACTAGTTAAAAGTTTCTTGCAAAAATGCTTTTTTTATTGTGCCAAAGAGAAGTAAGGATGTGCTCAATGATGATGAGGACATGTGGAAATGAGAAAGAAGACATCATGGAGAGACTCCCACTGGCCAAATATGGGACAATTTGAGCACCAAAGTAAAAGATAGTAAAAGATTATAAACTCTAGAATAAAATAAGAACCCATGAATTCATAATGATGTGAATAAACGAATAGATACAAACTAGGAAGAAAGGAAAGCTTTTTTTTACTGCCAATTTCTATTAATAATAAGTGACGAAATTAATATTTGTTTCACATAAGAATCATGAACACATGCTAAAATTAGTGGATGAATGTGTAATGAGAAGCAGGATATTTACATAGTCTCAGCATAGTCTGACCATGTTGTATTTATTAACCGCAAAGGAAAATAGTAACTTAATAAGGGAAACCTGGAAAATTATCACCTGAAATTAACCAAGTAGCCATGGATCAAATCAACATTGTGTACCACCTGCTATGATACATTAAGATGAATACAATATTACTTCTACGATCTTTCTGCCAAAATTCATAACCCGAGGAAATATAATCATGAGAAAATATCAGACAAACACTAATTGAAAGATATTCTATAAATAATTGACCTGTATCCCTCAAAAAAGGTCAAGGTCAAGAAAAAACAAAGAAAGACCAACAAAATGTTCAAAATTAAAGAGATTAAATAGAAAACTAAGTTCAACATGTGATTCCAGAGAGAGGAAGGAAGGAAGAAAGGAAGATTTTGGTGTGTGGGAAATCTGGGTGAAGGGTATTCATAATTTTTTGTATTATTTTTGAATGTTTCTATAATACTAAAATTATTTTAAAATAAGTTTTTAAATCACAAAATCAGCCTGAATTGCTTTTAATAAAGAAGGAATAATAAAAACAACACTTGATGAATACCAGATTTTACTATTCATACCTTAGGGTGAAATTTTTTTCTCAAAAAATCCTATGATGGTAGAAACAAATAAATAAAATGATCTGGTTTGGTCAATATTCATATGAAATTAGTTGTCTTGTCAGCTTTATTCATTACTCAGACCTTATCTTCTATTCTTCCTTTTTTATTACTCTGTCCCCACAGGGGTCAGCTAGTGTGAGATTAAATAACACAATATCCCTTCTTCCCACTCAGGTCTCAGCTTTATCCAGTTTACTACTACTAACTATATTATAATGGTTGAAATTACTCATATATTACTTGTCTTTTCTTTTTTCTGCTATTTTTATCTTACAGTCTAAAAATATGTACTACTAACATGTTTTAGCAATTTTGCTAACTATTCTAAAATGAGTGATCGGCAAAGCAAGACACAATGTCTTCTATTTAATCATCAAAACTGTTCTCATTCAATACAACCCAATTAAATGTTTGAGTTGAACTCTAAGGAAATACCCACAGTAAATACAAATCTGTTCTTTGCTCTTAATAGGATTCTTTAAATGTGTTTCTGTCATAACAAATACCCTTACTATTTGATTAAACCTTAGAGCAAGTGTCCCCATCCCCGGTCCAGGGACCGGTCCTGGTCCATGGCCTGTTAGGAACCAGACGGCACAACAAGAGGTGAGCAGTGGGTGGGTGAGCTACCAAAGCTTCATTTGTATTTGCAACCACTCTCCAGCATTAGCATCACCACCTCAGCTCCACCTCAGATCATCAAGCATTAGATTCTCATAGGAGCACCGGTCCTGGTGCCAAAAAGGTTGCGGACTACGGACTTAGAGGGCAACATATGCAATTTCAATTGCCTTGCCAACTATAGTCTATAGAACAATTTAAATAACTCTGTGGTAAATTTAACCTCTTGTCTACATGCATATGTTTAACATTTTTTGTAATATTTTCATCTTTTTTCTTCTAATTTTTCTGAAATGTATCGTTCTTTTTAATAAAATATTTTTTTAATAAGCAGGTGATAATGAGAAAAAATTGTCAAATTTAGTTAATTAATGCATTTTTTACTCAAAATATATTAAACTTTCCTGTATGCCAAAACGCTATCTTTTAATAATGATAACTCTGTAGGGTAGGTACTACTATTAATATTGTTTGTTAGGAAACTGAGAATCATACAGTCACTTGCTTAAACACCTAAGTTGTCCTATTAAACCTGATGCTCTATTCACAACACTAATTTTTGAGAGAATCTCAAATGCCTCTCAAATGTCATGTCTTCAGGCCTATAACCTGGGACAATACTTGGGCTAGCCTGAGGGACCACATGTCATCATCTTCTTTCTTCAGGTATGGTCTACCCAGTATTGTTCTATTTTTCTTCCTTTAAAGCTACTGGCACACACTCTGTATCTAAGATCATTTTCCCCACAGATTGGCTGCTGAGAGGGTTATCTCCTAAATTCCCACTCCATTGCTGCCATCAAAAAAAAAAAAGACTTTTTTTTTTATTTAGAAAGTTTAATTGTTTGTCCCCATGCAGTAACAGAATTGTAATATATTAATTCCTGCCTTCATTCAGCAAACATAGATAAGGCAGGCATGCAGTCCAGAGAAAATAAAGAATATGAACAAATTATAAATACAATTTATAAATTACAAGGTACATACGCACACACAGATACACATTCGCATTACAAAGGGAGCACATAAAAGAGACCAAAATATGCATTAGACAGAAATTTATGCAAGTTTTATAGTCATTATTGTTCCTGATGCTGTACAGTATAGTTCTAAACTATATAGATCCTGAAAGCTTTTCTTATATGTTAGCCATTGTGGCTCCCTTAATGTCATGTAAATTATGAATTTAAATCATTAGACACATTCCTGCATAATAAGAACAATTAGAAATAAACAACGTGATTTCTTTAAATAGCCTTTTTCATGTCTTTGTGAGAGCAGTTATTCATAAAGCACGGCAATTTTGTCATTTTTGATATCAGGTTTGTTGTCCAGATTCAAACAGGCTTAAACTACACAATAGCCTGCTTCAGGGAGTATTGGATAAGCTTCTTTTGACATGCAAACCAACAAGTGTGAACATTAACAGCCTTAGGTTGCAGTAGAGAATAAAGGGGATGTGATAACAGCTGAGGCTGTGGGTTCCTTTTCCCCAGTGTTTGGGGTCATTTCGATATGGGAATAGTGTACATAAATCAGAGCTAAGCAAATCAGGGCCTTTCCTCTTCATTACTATCTAAATTCAGAATAAATTGGTTAAAATAAATATTTTGGTTCCATTTGGAAGAAGGAGTCACACAAGTTAAAACTAAATATTATACAGAAGGATCAGTCTCAGCTGTTTACCTTGAAGATGGTGGAAGTATTGGGCATTTAAGACAAAAATAGATAAACATCTTCAGGTGTTTCCTTTCCAGGCATCTTTTGGCAGTCACCTTCTTTCTCATTGTATGCTTCTGTGTCCAGCTGTCAGGAATCAGAAGCCTTCGCCAGTAATTCATTTTGATCTTCCCAAAGATGAGCTATTAAAAATCAAATTATCTCACAACAAACAAATAAATGTACCCAAATATAAAATTTTGAAAATATCACCAATATATGGTATTAAGAAATCAGCCTCATTTCAGAGCAACTTTTTTTCCAGAAGATATATACAAAAACAAAATTATTTTGATGTTATTCTTTGTTGTTTTCTAAGAAGAATTTAGACAGTACCTCTCAAGAGAACACAAGGAAACTAGCTAGAGGTGATGGGTAATTAAACAATATTGTGTGTCTTCTTTTTCCCTATGCAGATCCCATATTTTCCAATTGGGGGAATTTTAAGCCATCAAATTTTAAACAATCTTGACTTAAAGAAAAAGAAAGGAAAAACTATCCCATTATGTTTTAACATAAGAATTTTATTTTGATACAACAGTGTCTCCCCATTAGAACAGAGTTGTTTTCAAAAGCGAGTCTGATGACAACAGAAGGTAATACTTGTTCGCTGGGAGCTTGGAAGTTTGGAGATTGAGTGACTAGTGAAAAGATTTTCATGAGTCTAAGAGGAGAAGAGGAGGACCTAAAATAAGTCAGTGAAATGAGTGGAAAGCAGGAGGCAGAGACAATGCAGAGGCAAAATTGATGACTTGGCAACTAAGAAGGTAGGGAGAGCTAGCCCATAGGGTTTCCAGTTGCATTTTCAATTGGGAAGATTTGAAATATTAATCCCACAGTTTTAAATCCTTTTAAGATGCAAAATCCTTAATGAGTTATTTTTCTGATCCATATTCTAAAGTTCCTAGAAGTTGCTATCATTTAAAGTCTCAGGTCTGCAGGGCTGGCTCTTTAATGCTCAGTATGGTCTCTATTTTGAAATACTTACCAATTTGACTCAAAAAGCCAACTACTGTAATCTGTATCCAGGCAACGACATTGATAAACACAGAAGAGTTCTCTTCTACTTCTTTTTCTATAGCATGAACTACATACTGTGGACTCTAAATATATATACACTCTATTTAACACTTCCAGAAAATATACATCATAAGTCATTTAAATTTTCCCCCTCCTTCAAAAAAAAAAAAAAGCACAACTGCTGTATAGAATCACTGACATCTTAAATATCCAACATTCTAGTGTCACCATAAATATAAACAGTCTGCATTTTTCCTAGTCCAACTTCCTTCTTGAAAATGTTTAGATCTTTTTTTTCCTACGGTGAAGCACTCTGCTTTTCTTTTGTTTTACATTCTAAAGACAATACCTATATGGTTGTATGTAAGAGACCTGGGTCAACCAATAAACTGTGGGGCTGCTATCGGACAATTTAGCTTCTCATACTCCGTCAGTTCTGCCTATCAGGGAGCTATCTGAGTTCTGTAAACATTAATAACCTAAGCCAATACTTTGGTCACAGTACTTATCTGTCTTTATTTCTTTTCCCCTTACCCAATTTATTTTTCCATTCTAAGGGCCTATGGACCTATGTTAAATTGCCCGGGTTCTCTCTAATACCTGAAAGTAATCCTACTTGCTAGATCAGGTAAACATCAAATTGAAGCCAAAACCTACTCAGTAAATTTAATAAGATCAGTAGAACTAGTAGTTGCATGTAGGAACAAGAGTTGGAGATTTTTTTTAATAGAATGAATTTTTAGGTGGGAAAAATGGTATTAAATTATTCTATCACATAGTTGAAGACTAATTGTAGTGGACACGTAAGCCACTACATAGATCTTTACAAATTAGGGTTTTGGTTTTCTTTGGCTAAATACCCAAAAGTACAATTGCTGGGTCAAAAGGTAGTTCTATTTGTAATTTTTCGAGGAACCTCCAAACTGTTTTCCATAGTGACTGTACCAGTTTGCAAACACACCAACAGTGTACAAGGGTTCCCTTTTCTACAAATCTTCGCCAACACTTGTGAAATAACTCTTGGCATAGTAGTAATCATAAATTTTTAAAGTTTGCTTTATGTTAAATGTAATAATTTTTCAAGGTTTTATATTTGAGTCAGTTAAATTAAATAGTTGAATTTTTTT
>NW_006435762.1:6144558-6181753 GCF_000325575.1 Pteropus alecto
GGAGAAGAGCATGTTGCTTGTTTTTTTCCCAAAATTTGAACTTTTTATATTTTTAATAATACATGCACATGGAATAAAAGGCAAAAGCTATCAAAGGTTATACACTGAAGAATAAATTGTTCTTTCCCACCAACCTCAATCCTGCAGTTGCCTTCCTTAGAAGTAACCACTGCAATCAATTTTGAGTGTCCGTCAAGAGATATACTGTGCATATACAAACATATGTGTATATTTTTATCTCCCTGCTTATTTTCACAAACATATTCTATCTACACATTGTATTTTTTTCCAACTTCACACTTTTTTTAATGTTTTTATTTTTTTTAATTTTAATTAGTTTCAAGCATACACTACATTGGTTAGACATCTATATAGTTTTTAGAATGATCCCCTGAATTGCTCCCTCCCTCCCGTAACCCTCCACCTAGCCAACATATTAACGCTAACTGCATTCCCTATGCTGTACTCCCTATGCCCATGACCATCCATTGGCTACTAATTCGTACTTTTTTAACCCTTCACTCCATTCTCCCAGCCCCTCAAACCCCCATCCCCTCTGTCCGTCACCAAATTGTCCACTATATTTGTGAGTCTGTTTTCGATTGGTTTATTCTTTTATTCCTTAAATTCCTCATGCAAGTGAAAAAATATAAATGTGTTTATCTTTCTCTATCTGACTTAAATACCTTCTAGGTTCATCAAAGCAATATCTTTTTCCACTCCCTTCCTTTTCATATGTAAGGGTCTTGTTTTCTTATCCTTTTAGCCACTTTGTCTTTTGGTTGGAGCACTTAATTCTTTTCCATTTGAGGTACTAATTGATAGGAATGTAGTTTTTACCATTCTTTATTTCTGTTTTTGATACACGTTTTTTCTTCTTAAAGAAGTCCCTCCAACATTTCCTGTAATACTGGCTAGGTGGTGATAAATTCTTTTAGTTTATTTTTGTCTGGGAAGCTCTTTTTCTGTCCATCAGCTCTAAATGATAGCTTTGCTAGATAAATTATTCTTGGTTATATATCCTGGATCTTCATCTTTTTGAATATTTTTTGCCAAACCCTTCTGTCCAGTATAGTTTCTTTTGAGAAATCAGCTGTCAGTCACATGGATGTTTCCTTATATGTAATTATTTTTTTTCTCTTGCTGCTTTTAATATTCTTTCTTTGGCATTTTAATTATGATGTATCTTGGTGTGAGCCTCTTTGGATCCCTGATTTTTGGAATTCTCTGAGCTGCCTGGGGCTTTATATCCATTTCCTTTACCAGATTAGGGAAGTTTTTCATCATTATTTCTTCAAACAGCTGTTCAACATCTTGATTTTCTTCTGTTATGCCAATCAGATGAATATTTAGAGCCTTAATAGTGTCCCATATCCTCCTTAAATTATTTTTATAGTCTTGGCACCTTTTTTCTTGCCATTCTGAGTGAGTGTCCTGATTGGCTGTCCTGTCCTCTAGATAGGGAATGTGATCCTCTTCTTTATTCACTTTGTTTATTCCATTTATTATACTTTTCATCTCAGATAATGTGTTCTTCATTTCAGACTGGTTCCCTTTTATAATCTCTACTTCCATTTTTATGTTTTTTGATCTCTTTGCTGAAGTTCTCACTCAATTTATCTACACTTCCGAAAAGTTCACTGAGCATCTTTACAATTAGTGTTTTGAACTCTGCACCCGTCAGATTACTTGACTCTTATATCTGGATCACCACCTTGTTCTGTCATATGGTTTCTTCTTCTTTGTCTTCCCACTTTGGCTGCCTTTCTGTGTCTATTTCTATGTACGAAGCAAAGCTCCTAAGTCTCCTGATCTTACTAGTGTGAATTTATGAAGTAGGTGTCCAGTGGCACCGTCCTGAGAGGGGTTCAGCTGCAGGCCAAATTTAGCCCAAGCCTCTGCCCCTCTGGGGCCACCTGTTAAGATTCAGCAAGCAATCCACAAATGTTGTGGTTATAGTTGCCTCAAAAGGCCACACCATAAACCAAGGTCAGCTGTTTCCACCAGTGTGAGTCTCAGCAAGGAGCACCTGACTCGCTGAGGATATACCTAGATGTGGCTTAGGTGGGGCCGAGGGTTTCAGGGAATCCCCTGGGTGGAGTGACCTCTGTTATCCAGTTTGATGAAATCACGGCTATGGAGGTGCTGTGGCTTGAGCACTGGTAGGGGATAGGGCTCAACAGGGAACAATGGATACCGCCAGCACTGCTGTACCGAGCAAGTCTCGCTTAGGCCCCTCACTCCGACAATATCTCCTTATAAGTCCCTGATTCCCCCTGCATGCAGCCAAATCGGCACTGGTGCTCAAAGTGAGCAGGTCTGTCACCGTGAAAATCCGCTCACGGATGCGGCCCCTTTAAGAGGTGTCTGCTGCTGCTGCAGTCTCTGTCTCAGAGGCTGGAGACCAGGCATCCCCATGTCCTCACCCATCCTACCTTCTGCCATTGTAAGGTGATTTCTTAGATTTCTTGGATTTCTCCCTAGTTGTAGATCCTAGGCGATTTTTCCTTGCTGCTGCTCTTTGTTTCCATCACAATTTTGATTTGGTTGCCAGAGGAATGAACAGAACCTCTATCATCTACGCCATTTTTTTCTCTCTCCATGTTGCTTGTTTTTTTAATTATTATTGTTCTAGCTTAAAAAAATAATAGTCAACATGGTAGGACATCAATTAGTTACACTACCTAAGAACTTATAAATGAAGGCTAGGAATGGTCAAATAAAGTGAATAACTGTCTGTTAAGAATTATTTAAGTGACATGAAGAGAAAAACCTTCTCCAAAGTAATCAAGAAGGTAAGCAACACATTCAGATCTTCATAAAATAGAGTTTGTCATGCTGGACTATAGTCGAGCAGTTCAGCATAAAGTTCCAACTAGAATATTCTGAAATGATTCTACTATTAAGGATAGAGCATATAACAATTTTTTAAAAAAGAACTTGAAATAAATAAAATACTTTGTGGGATGGCAAGGTCGAAAAATTGCTGCCAATGCATATCATTTGCATAATTAGAAAATTATGTCTCTTTTAAAATTTTTATTTTATATTAGTTTCAGGTATACAGCACATTGTCTAGACATTTATATAGTTGATAAAGTGATCCCCCCGATCACTCTAGCACTCATCTGGTTCTACACACAGCCATCACAATACTATTGACTATATTCCCAATGCTGTACTATATGTCCCTGTGACTATTTTATCACTATTAATTTGTCCTTCTTCACCCTTTCACCTTTTTAACTCAGTCCCCCAACCCTTCTCTGCTCTGGCAATCACCAGATTGTCCTGTGAATATGTTTTTATTTTAAATTTTATTTTAGTTTGATCCTTTTGTTCCTTAGATTTCCCATATAAGGAAAATCATATGCTATTTATCTTTCTCTATCTGACTTATTTCACTCAGCATAATAACCTCTAGGTCCATCCATGTCATTGCAAATGGTAGGATTTCATTTTTTTATGGCTGAGTAATATTGCATTGTATATATGAATGATATCTTCTTTATCCAATCATCTATGGATGGGCACTTAGGTTGCTTCCATATCTTGGCTATAGTGAATAGCACTGCCATGAACAGAGGTGTTCATAGATCTTTACAAATCAGGGTTTTGGTTTTCTTTAGATAATACCCAAATACCCAAGAGTGCAATTGCTGGATCAAAAGATAGTCCTATTTGTAATTTTTTGGAGGAAACTCTAAACTGTTTTCCATAGTGACTGTACCAGTTTGCAATCCCACCAACAATGTACGAGAGTTCCCTTTCTCCACATCCTTGCCAACACTTGTTTCGTTTTGTTTTTTTTTTAATTTATTGATGATAGCCATTCTGACAGGTATGAGGTGATATCACGTTGTGGTTTTAATTTGCATTTTATTTGATTATTAGTGATGTTGAACATATTTTCATATATGTTTATTGGCCATTTTTTAATTGGATTGTTTAGTTTTTTTGTTGTTGAGTCATATGAGTTCTTTATAAGTTTTGGATATAAACTTATTAACAAATGTATCATAAGTGAATATCTTCTTCCATTCAGTAGGTTGTCTTTTCATTTCGTTGATGATTTTATTTGCCGTGTAAATTTTTTTAGTTTGGTGTAGTCCCATTTTTTTTTATTTTTTCTATTGTTTCCTTTGCCTGAGAAGATACATCAGAAAAAAATATATATTACTAGTAGCAATATCAGAGAATTTACTGACTATGTTTTCTTCTAGGATTTTTTGGTTTTGAGTCTTACACTTAAGCCTTTAATCCATTTTAAGTTTATTCTTGTATATAGTGTAAGAATGTGGTTCAATTTCTTTTTTTTTTTTTTCTTTGCATATATCTATCCAAACTGTGTCCCTTTTGAATCAACAATTTATCTACCTTTCCTTGTTTTGTGTCTTTGGCTGAGCTACAAAATTTTGTTTGAATATAGTATCAGAAATGTAAGAATTCATACGAGTCTGCAGTATCACTTTATCAGATCTAAAGAGAGATGATTTGACTGATTGGCTGGCTTTAATAAAGGCAATGGCTATCTATAATTTTTTCCCAATATAAATTTCATAGTGGCTGTCTGCATTCACTCTCTTTTAGTTACAAATTAGATGACAGATGATAGATAGATAGATAGATAGATAGATAGATAGATAGATAGATAGACAGACAGATAGACAGACGATAGAGAGATAGAAAATAGATAAACTACAGCATACGCATCATACAGAAATCAAGAATGAGGTCAATGCAGTATTGAAGGGTTAAATTGAAGCTTGACAGAGTAGCTTGCACATTCCAAGCCTAGGAAACTGTCTTTTATACAATAATTTACTGTTTTCCATGCAATGACTTAACAGCATTAATTTGGAATTTAATTAATTTTGTTTAACTTTTATTTTGAAGACCTACAAGATTTCTTTAAACTATTAATAAGGTAGAAGTTGCTCTTCAAAAAATTGACATGTTCTTATAATAATGTTATGTAAACACAAAACTTTGCCAATCTACCAGAGTGGTTAAAATGATGCTACTAAAACTGGAATTATAAAGGGGATATTAGTTAGTTAATGTGGAGGTAATAATTTTATTACTATGCTTCTCTACATGTTCTATATTGAATGATTATTTTATTAGTGAGTCAATTTTGTACAAATGTAGAGATTCATTCGAATATTAATTGGAGTTATTCAATATTATTTCAAGAGGAATTAAATACAAATCTTGGGTTTTGGGCTGAGTGGCATACGCTATATGCAGAAATCAAATTTCTACTTGAATATATTTGTGACATAGAATTATATGTAATAAACTACCTAGAGTGTGCTTTCATTCTTTCATTCATTCTCTCTTTTTCTTTCTCTGTAACACAAACATATACACACATACACTCCCTCACTCATGCCTCCTTTATCCTTTAAGAGACTTTCTATCTAATGCACAGTAATCTTTCTGTAATGTTGTTTTCGGGGTTTGAGCCAACAGTCTATTTATGTAGGTCAAAACATTTGCAACAAATTCCTTGAGGAACTTAAGCTAATGGTTAGATTTTATACCAAAGTGTACTTAATAGCAAATAAAGCTAAAAAGAATTCCCTGCCATGTTTTTGTTTTGTATTTTTACTGCTCTTATTTATCTGACTATTGAGTATTTGAAAGTGTTTCTAGGTAAGCAGATCCTATAAAAATTTTCTTAAATTATGTGGATTCAGTAAAAGGTAACAAGTATGAATGGAAAGATATGTTTATTTGGAACCTAATTTTTGAAAGTTAAACTCCATTTCAAAAATGATTTAATATTTTCAGAGTTATACACGCACATATAAACATGGACACACACGTATACACACAGAATGGAGTAAATAGTCTTTTTGTTTCTTTTTGTCCTTGTAGGAAAAGAAGGACTAATCATGTGCATTTTTTCATATTTTTCAAAATTATTCAAGAAAATTTGTCTTTATCTATTGCTTCCTATAATGATCCTAAAGAATTTTTGTCCATATTTTCATTTTGGGTATAGATTGATATACTCATAGGTATTGTTATCACGGTTTAGTTTTCACAAAAGTAATGGTGAATTATGTTTTTACAAATTAAATAAAATAATTTTAACCACAGATATTGACCCATTATATTGAGTTTCTATAATGGGTCTTCAGTAAAGGATAATATAATTAAAAAAAATAGTTCTATAAACTTGTTGAGTTTGGAAATTATATTCCTGAATATAATTAATTAATGTATACGTAATATAATTAATTAATGTACATGTAATATAGCTCTAAATATTTTGCTTAAAATATGAATTATCTATAAAATAAAATATTTTATGAAATACATTCTACATTTTTTATTTCTACCAACTACAGAAATATATTAGAGTCGACATTTGTTTTACAAGTTATAATAAACATGTTATAAAATCTATTGCCAGTGTAAATAATAAATATGTTCAAAATATTATTAAAGTAATATATTTGACTCTTCTCTCTACAACTTCCAAATACAGTTAAGTCCTCACTTAACGTCATTGATAGGTTCTGCGACTTTAAGCGAAATGATATATACTGAAACCAATTTTATATCAAGCTAATTGATTTAAACAAGAGTTCAGTACCTACAGCTTCTATTGCTTATGATGAAATGACATTGCATGAAATGTTATTTGAGGACTTACTGTGTAATAAAGTCACTCAGCTCTTACTGCCACATTATTTTTTTCTATCTCCTTTTTTCAAATGCCTTGGCACTCTGTCAATTCAGATTCCTATAACCTCTCCCCTACTTCCATTCTTTCTATTGTGCAACATATGTTTCTCTTTATTATCAGATTCACTTTAAAGCAGAGCTTTAAACATTCTAGAAATATGAGTCAGAACTTTTTAAAAATCTTCAGTTATTCTACAGTTTTCTAACTGAGCAAATCTCCTCAGTTTAGCATTTAAGATATTCCAAAATGTGGTCTCAGATTACCTGTAACACAGTGATTCTTTCTTAACCATGCACCATCAATAAAAATGTATATATACATATATATGCAAAGAGTTGTATATTATTTTACGCACAAGTTTTAGAAAAATACGCATGCTCTCCACCCTTGCATCCTGCCTCTCTGCTACACCTACCTTAAATTCCAATCATATTACACAATGAGCAACTTGAGGACCAAGACAATGTTCTATGCAAAATCACATTCCCATATGCTCCATGACACTATCTCAAATATCTCCACCTAGTAACTTGGCCTCTAGAATGTCTCCCTTGAGGACTTTCAAAATGTTTTCATTCTCTTTCTCTGCCCGCTATAACCTATTACCTGGATAATTTAGGGAAGATAAAGGTCTTTTTTCAAATTTTAGTCTCTACTATTCTTCCTAAAGGAAATCCAATTATTGTCATGGGAAATAATTTTTTACTAAAGAATTTGTTCTTATCTTGATGAGCACAGGCTTCAGCTGCATTTAAATTTAATGCCTATTTGATTCATGTCAACTCAAAACGGTGTTCTAAGGTATCTTTTCATTTCTATTTTCCAGGTTTCTTGAGCACAGGAGATCAGGCTGCAAAAGGAAACTATGGACTCCTTGATCTCATACAGGCTTTAAGATGGACTAGTGAGAACATTGGATTCTTTGGTGGTGACCCCTTAAGAATCACTGTTTTTGGATCTGGCGCTGGGGGTTCATGTGTCAATCTGCTGACTTTATCCCATTATTCTGAAGGTAACCGTTGGAGCAATTCAACCAAAGGTATTATGCAGGTTGCAAATTTTGACAATTTTGGTGTCTGCATGCCACCGCCATCAGTAGTATGTGATGCTCTGTATATATTTCTCTGTTCAAACTGAGTTCTAGGTTGAATTCAATAATTGTTAGAAATATTGTTTCTTTAGCTTTGGTATGCATGTTTAGATTTTTGTCAAACTCTTTTCTTTGTCTCCTGTGAAGCTTAGTAAGTATGCCCTTTCAAGCACACTTCAGGATAGTAAGCATTACCATTACTTTTCATTCTTTTAGAGGGTGATTTTTGGAAAAATCAAAGGCGTTCACAGTTCTGTCATCTCTGTTTATTCAGTAATCACAATCAGAGACGAGGTTTATTTTAATGCAAGTCTTGTGTATAATCTATTTTCAAGACAATAGACATTTAAAACCTTTTGCTAGAAAGAAGGAGGCAGTTATAAGCTAGTTTGTCTGAAAATAAGATTTTCACTTGTGTGAGTAGAGAATGGATGTTTGATTATTTTGCATGTATGATCCAAAATTGTCAAACCATCGAGGTCACCAGTAGAGCTTTTGATTAAAAAGAAAAATAGGTTTGAATTCGTGCTTTCTTTTTTTTCTCTTTTCGACTCCAAAAGTGTTATTTTTCCTCCTCAAAGCTTGGCAACGCAACATGGAGCACTGAGGCTGCTTAAACCCATAAGATATTTTTCCTATCTCCATTTTCTGGCCATGACACCTTTTTTCCAAAGTGCCTGCCCAAAGCTTATCATGTTGTTCTTTTTTATGGACTCTCACCTTACCATGAGTTTAGTCACTCATTCGATTGCATTTATTAACTTGAAACATCCACAAGAACAGAGGTGTTTTGTTGGAGAAGTCTATAAATGCAAATATTTCTCTCTATTATATGTACGTAAAAGATAGGAAGATAGAGGATACACATCAACATAGGTCATCTTATATTTTTTACTTTTTTATTTTTATTTTATATACATTAAGAAAGTATACACTGTCATTTTCATAAAACATCTTAATTATAAGTCTGAGTTTTATGATATAAGCACCCAATAGAATATTTGTTTTTGGTATCAAAGACAAATTAATGTGGAATTTCAAAGGGACAGCCAGTAATTAAATGAGTATATATATTTGGAGAAACATATATTATTATAAACATAATTTATAGAAATAGTTTCTGTAACAGCTCATTTAAATTAGTTGAGTTCTGATTCTAGATGATAAAATGTTTCACCTGAGAAAATTTCCAATTGAATAGAGATTTTGGTCTCTAATGAAATGGCTTATTTCAAAATTATAAATTTTCATTTTTTTTAATTGAACAGATTAGATTATTCTAGTCATGCCAGTATTTATGTAGATTAACATTAAACAATTCGTTCAGACTTCTTAGGGTCATTTGATCTCAAATGTTATTTCCTTCTATATTTCCTAAAACTTTTTTTACATGTAAAGCAAAAATGGTCACCAAAGCCAGTTTTAGCCAGTCCAAAAATAGCATTCAGTAAAGAGATGAATTAATAAATTCACTGGCTAGCATTGCTATTTATCAATTGTTGATTGATAAATAGTGGCAAATGGCTATGCAAACAGTTCAAAATATAGCATTTCATTGCCCTCTTCAAGGAAATCTGTCCATGCCTGGCCACACAAATGGACTTATGTTTGCTCTAGTCCTAAGCTTATTTCCACAAAGAAAGTTGCCTGATTTGACCAGGAGATACTTAAGACATGTCTTGAAGTCATTGGGCCAATTCTGTCTCCAGTAAGGCATAAACTTTAATGTCTGTTAACTTCTTGGGTCTACTGCAATGGTTAGGCCTATATTATTAGGAATTGACCACAGCTTTGATACACAAAGCAAGCACTCTCACTAATGATATGGTTTTCCCAATACCATCTAGATGGCATATTTCAGACTATATTTGACGTGTATTTTCTTTAAAATCTTTTCTCATTTATTTAGTTAATGTCATCAAACCCCTGAAATTGGAAAGCATATTATAGATATAACCAGGTTTATTTTAGTTGTTAAGTTTTTAATTAGTAAAATATTTTTCTGAGCAAATGTTGACAAAGATATAGCCTATATAATTTTTTAAATTATCTATATTTCAGACATAATTCCATAGTGTAGCGGTTAGCACATCTGCTTTACATGCAAAAGTTCCTGGGTTCACGCGCCAGTGGAGCCATGGCCCATGGTCTATGGCCATGCCACCCTGAACAAGCCCAATGTCTGATCTTAGAATCTAAGCAGGGTCAGGCCTGGTTAGTACTTGGATGGGAGACCACCTAGGAAGACCAGGTGCTATAGGCATAAACAATAATAATAAAAAAATTATCCATATTTATATAATTTACTCTAGCATACTTTGCTCCTGCAAACTAAAAATATGTTCATAAAGATGTAAGAAACCAAAACAAATTAAATTAGTATTGTCTGACTTTTTAAATATTTTTAGAATTATCTAAGAACATATAAAGACTGAAATTTGAATACATATTCATTTTTCTAAAAATTGTTCTTATCACATTAACATGAATAGTTGAGCATGTGTTTAAATAACTGAACTGCAAAGCTATATTTGGAAATTGATAACAAATGTAATTTTCAAAAGAAAATAGATAAATTATATTTTTAAAACAAGGATTTTATTTGAAAATACCTTAATGGGTAGATAACATGCATTTGTAAATTTGAACAGCATGCAGCTCTAATCAAACTACATATTGGACCATAATTTATAATTCTTAAATGCAATTTAGTGAAAAGCAGTGGACCATGTACTTTTCATCTTTTATGAAAAAATGTAGTGGCGCACATTTAACAGTGGAAAAAAGTTAAATCCCCCCCACTAAATCCTTCTGCTGATAGTTTTTTCTTTAACCTAGTGAAAACACTTCAAATGTTATGTCTGCTTCTGAAAGATGAATATTCAGCATACTATGTCTGACATGAAGAGCTGGAAAGAGTATGTCTAAAGTGATATTCTGTTTTGTGTGCCTTCAGGGCCATCCCCAGGGTATTAGTAAATCCCCAGCCCCAGTATTTGTGTGAGCTTTCAACAATTCTTTTCCTAATAAAATCTGATTAAATCAAACATACAGAGCCATTTTGAAGGAAGATACAGGGAGCCAAATTGGAGGAAATATCCTCAAAAGACAACACAGATACTGATGAAATGTTCAAGTGGAAAGAGTTAGCCCTACCTAGTTAGCTTTGATAATGATATAGATATTTACATGCAAAACAAAAACATATTTGAGACTTTTTATCACTAATGTTTACACATTTTCTTTCTCTCTTTGCTTACTGCCTCTTTGAGACATGGCACACTTTATACCTCTTGATCCATAAAGTGGTTGTCACTCGAAGCAGAAGACTTAGTCCACATCTCTGATGCATTATACCCTGGGGATGACTTCATGTACTTTAAGCAAAAATGTCTCTATCTTCCTGTTTCTCGAGTTGTATCTGGGTTTTTATATACATATCTAAAATATCTAATGTTATTGTTTTATCACAACATTATTCAAAGGTCACCTGAAACTCTTGTTTTTCCCATAGGACTTTTTCAACGAGCAATAGCTCAAAGTGGAACAGCCCTTTCCAGCTGGGCTGTTAGTTTCCAACCTGCAAAATATGCTAGAATGTTGGCCACAAAAGTTGGTTGCAATGTTTCAGATACGGTAGAGTTAGTGGAATGCCTACAGAAGAAGCCTTACAAAGAACTTGTTGACCAAGATATTCAACCAGCGCGATACCACATAGCCTTTGGACCTGTGATTGATGGTGATGTAATACCAGATGACCCTCAGATATTAATGGAGCAAGGAGAGTTTCTCAACTATGATATAATGTTAGGAGTTAACCAAGGGGAAGGATTAAAATTTGTTGAAAATATAGTAGATAGTGATGATGGTATATCAGCTAGTGATTTTGACTTTGCTGTTTCCAATTTTGTTGATAATTTATATGGCTATCCTGAAGGAAAAGATGTTTTGAGAGAAACCATTAAATTTATGTACACTGACTGGGCTGACCGTCATAACCCTGAAACTCGGAGGAAGACATTATTGGCTTTGTTTACAGATCATCAGTGGGTGGCACCAGCTGTAGCTACAGCAGATCTTCACTCAAACTTTGGTTCACCTACATATTTCTATGCCTTTTACCATCATTGCCAAACTGATCAGGTTCCAGCTTGGGCTGATGCAGCTCATGGAGATGAGGTTCCCTACGTATTAGGAATCCCCATGATTGGGCCTACAGAGTTATTTCCTTGCAATTTCTCCAAAAATGATGTGATGCTGAGTGCAGTTGTAATGACATACTGGACAAACTTTGCTAAAACTGGGTATGTACCTAAAGAATAAAGTTTTCTATAACTTAATAGAAATACGTTTAAACATTTAAAAATAATATATATTCTATGCCCAAATGATTTAATTTAATAGATTAATACCAGCAATTATATATTAAGGATTTTTTTTTTCCTAAAATGTTATATTTTGGTTGTATTTCAAAAATCATTGCTTGATTAGTTCTGACTTTTTAGAAGTTTATTAAGAAAGGCTTATATTTCTATTATATTATTTGATAGTTAAATTTATTTTGGTGTTTTAATTACACATGGCTTATTATGGTTATTAAATAGTGATGAATATTATTTTATAGTGCTTTCCAATTTATAGTACTATGCCCTTTGATCCTCCCAACTACCTTGTGAAGTGGACAGGTCAAGCACTATTAATCTCATTTTATGAAGAAGAGACCTAAAGCTATGAGAACCCCATATAAATATTCATATGTCTAATATATAGCAGTACTAGGATTCAAATCCTCATCTGTCTATTCCAAATCCTGTCTTTTTCACTATTCTATGCTGTTTCTGCTAGTTTGCCTATAAGACAACACATGAGTATATGAATTTTAAAGCCTTTTGTACACAGCATCTCATCTCCAATCAGGCTGAGAACAAGAATGTGAGGCTTACTCATATTACATTGTCATCTATCTAACAATCTGCCTGTGATGCTATTTATATTTCTAACTTGACCCAAGATGTTAAAACATAATCTAAATCCTTGCTGAATTATCTCTTCAATTACATGTTAAACCAGCACTATTTCTATTAAGAAAAATAGTAAAGTAATTTTGTTGTCTTAATTGCCTTTTTCTATTCTAGTGACCCAAATCAACCCGTCCCTCAAGACACAAAATTCATCCATACCAAACCCAATCGTTTTGAAGAAGTAGCATGGACCAGATATTCCCAGAAAGATCAACTTTATCTCCATATTGGATTAAAACCAAGAGTTAAAGAACATTATAGAGCCAATAAGGTGAACCTCTGGTTGGAGCTGGTACCTCATCTGCATAATCTCAATGATATTTCTCAGTATACCTCGACAACAACTAAAGTGCCATCAACTGACATCACTTTCAGACCTACAAGAAAAAATTCTGTACCTGTCACATCAGCCTTTCCCACTGCCAAGCAAGATGATCCCAAACAACAACCAAGTCCGTTTTCAGTGGATCAAAGGGACTACTCAACAGAGCTGAGCGTCACTATAGCAGTTGGAGCATCACTGCTATTTCTGAACATCTTGGCCTTTGCAGCCCTATACTACAAAAAGGATAAAAGGAGACATGATGTTCATAGGAGATGTAGCCCTCAGCGTACTACTACCAACGATCTGACCCATGCACAAGAAGAGGAGATCATGTCCCTCCAAATGAAGCACACTGATTTGGATCATGAATGTGAGTCCATCCATCCACATGAGGTGGTTCTTCGGACCGCCTGCCCCCCAGATTACACACTAGCTATGAGGAGGTCACCTGATGATGTTCCTTTAATGACACCCAACACCATTACAATGATTCCCAACACTATACCAGGGATCCAACCCTTACACACATTCAATACATTTACTGGAGGACAGAACAATACTCTGCCCCACCCCCATCCCCACCCCCATTCACATTCAACAACCAGGGTATAGCCTGACAAGAGAAACAAACTCTATTTTTGATGGATTGTGGTAAAAGATTACTGAAGATTCCTTGGCTTTCAACCTACAAGACTCTTACTATTTAAATAAGGAGGAATATTATGTGAATATACATATCAAGAACTTTGGGGGTTTTGAAAAATTGAATTGTACATATATACACAAATCAACTCTAAAAATGAATTTCAATTGCTTGAAGCAGTTGTTCTGAATGATACTTTTTCATTCACATTCAAGAATTAATTTTTTGAAGATTTATGTTACATAGTGGAAGTAGGCATGTGGAACACCAAACAGGAAAGAACTATGTCTGAAATATAAAAAATAAAAATAAAAAACAACCATGAATATGCACAAGGGACACACCAATGGAATGTCAGATAATTTTCACCAGTTTTTATTTGGAGCTGTTTTATTCCGTAGACCATATTTACATATTTGGATAAGTACACAAAGCACCAGTGCTGTTAATGGCCTTAGCAGAGGCTCATGCTGAAATTTGCCAGTAAAACAAAGAAGTTTAAAGACTGGCAGGTACAACATTATCACATAAGTGCTGTCAGTATAAAGTTGTGGGGATAAAGGAAACTGGATATTTTTAGCACGATGTGCATGATAATTTATATGCTTGGTGGCTGTGCTGCTGATTAAGCCGTAATTAAAATTCTTCTCATCCCATTGGAGTTTTTAATAGAAGCTTCCTCCATCAATTGGCAGAACCTAAAGAAGATTTTAAGGGGCAAAAGTAATTACAATTAAATAATTCACAGTAGTTTCGATAATAGCAGGAATTAGTTATTAAAGGTATTTGAAGAAACTATAGGTATAGTGGTGAATACTCGCTGATATGAATCCCAGAAGAAAAGTTTTCTGTGTTTTTAATGTTCTTTTTGTTTCCATCTAAATAATTTATAGAAATATAACCCTAACTGGACATGTGTTACAGGATCTATAATTTGCTGTGGTTTTTGTTACTCTGTATTTTGTTCCTTTTGGTAAGGTGAAATGTGTCCAAAGAGTTACTTGCAACAGTCTTCTATGATATGAGGATGCCCCATATTACCACTCTGATTACAGTTCTCAGTTAATTAATTTACTCATGTTGCATGACAAAATGTTTACTAATAATATTTCAATATGAAGTTATGTCCCTCATCACATCACTTACCTTTCTCACTGAGGTTCATTCACACTGGAATTTACTCACGCAATCTCAGTAGAGTACAACGTAGATACAGAACCTAGAAGGAGAGTCAACACCTGGAGGATTTTAGTCTTACACATATGTGTGATTTTAAATGAATATTCTAAGACCACAGGAAACTCTTCATCCTCCTGTTGTTTACCAGTAATGGTATATCACAGACCTTTCCAAATGTTTGTATATGTAATCAGATGTACATTTATATTAAAAAAAAATTGAGATGGACTTAAAGAGCACATCCTGATAAATACTTTCTCTCTTACCTGTACTATATTTCTATTAGACTAAAGTTATGTGATTTTTTTTTACATTTTTTCAGATGACTAGCAATTTTGATAGTTTGTAAGATAATGCAAAGAACTTTCTCTGACAAACTAACTGCAGTAACAGAAACCTTTCTTTTCAGTTACTCTTTTTCAAGAATGAAAGCTTATTATACAAAAAAATTGTATACTACTTGATGGAAGCAACTTTGTACATCTTGGCCATGTCATTGGTCATTGCGTGAAATAAAGATAATCTGGATAATGACTATTAGTCCAATGCTAAGAGACATGATCTTTGCTCATTAAAGAGCTAAAATGTTTATTGCTGTTTTGTCTTTTTTTAAAACAGAAAGAAAGAAAGAAACATGACTGTCTCAGAGTCATTTTTCTAGACCAATTGAATTTTTGAAGACGTATAGGTAACTTCTACAGAAAACATACCATGTATTTATAGGCAAGTCTCATCTAAGATGAAGCTGATGAAACTTTAATGTTATGAATTAATAAACCCAGGAACTCATGAAAAAATATCAACTTTGTATTTTTAAATACCTCTTCTGTGAAAGTGTTATAGAAATAAAATGTGTCAATTGTTTTCAGTTACAAATACAAGTTCCAATTCTAATCATTGAGGGAAAGATCAGTTGGAAGTAAATGTGCTGTATTTCACGGAATGAGAATACCTAGGGCCATAATGTAAGGGTGAATGAACTACCATAAAGTAATGGATAGAAAGTTATCCTTCAAAGAGAATTTAAAAGTGCTGAGTAAGACATTAAGCTTACACTAAAAGATAAAATCTTCTATTTTAAGGAATTCCTTTGCCTATAATTCCCCCTCTCAATTATTAACTGTCGGTAAAATGTAGATATTGCTCCATAACTTGAAATAAAAATCTGTTAGAAGCAAAAAGTCTTCAAAATCCAGAGCAATCCACATGTAGTTTTTGCCCAATGTGGTTGTACTTTTAAACTGTGAACTGCCAATGTAAACCAATAAAAAGGATTGTTTAGCATCTGAAATATTGTTTAATCAGAAAACTTTTTTTTACTATATTGATCAAACAAAAAATCAAAATAAAAAGAAATGACAACAAAATAAGATATGAATGAAACCTTTCATATGCATTACTTCACTTGGCAAAACCAAACATTCTGTTTCAATTATATCTACCTATTTGTTACTCTAAATTTATCTGTCAACCAATATACCTAATTATACCATAACTGGCATCTATTCTGTATTAATTTCAGGAAATTATTTAGGAAAACAATACATAGCCATATTCTTTTTTCTAAATTAATGTACCAATTTTATGGATGATAAGCCAGTGCTAGGTTTTATCACTGTTGTGATAAAGTCATTGCAAATGAGTGCTAATTGAAGTTTTATAAATACAGCAGCTAGTTTTCTGAATGTAAAATGATGTCCCACAATAAACAGAACATTAAGAACTGTTGTTAAAGCTGAAACATAATTTTTAAATGCAAGAAATATTTTAAAAATTGTTTTTAATTTTTAACCAATATGTTTAAAATGTATTATTTAGATGATAATTTGCTTTAGAAAAATGTGAGTCACAAAATTAAAAAATATTTTTGACATTACTTATTAATTCAAATTTTCCTGCCTCAGATTAAATTACAAATAGTCCAGGCTGCTTAAAATTTATACAAACATTAAGCCAAAATGGACTTTATTTAACTATTTTGCTATTTTATAAAATTATTGACAAATGTTATCAACAGATTAATGTTATTTTAGAATATGGAATTAAAAATATAAAAATGACAGATTTCATAGAACAAAATCTAGTTGAGTACTACAGATGTGTCATGAGGTTCATCCCTACCTTCATGGAAATTAGAAAGTCATTTGCTAAAACATTAAAAATACTCAGTTTTAATTGGAGAGATCATGCTAGCAACTCAAGGCAGAAAATTTGAGTAAAATATACAGTATTTCATTCATTTCAAATTTAAAAGTTCACCATAATAATGCTTTAATTTAGATTTTTTTATCTGTACAATATGGAAACAGCCAAAAATTTTTTAAAATCAATAATTATATGTAATACTAAAGAGGAAAACAGAATGGCATTAACTTTCTTACAGAAAAGAAATGCCAAAACTCATTTGAGATGTATATATATTATATATATGTAACATAACATATATATGATATATATATACACACATATATATATATGCAACATAATCTTCTCAATTATTTCACCTGTTGGCATACTCATACTGATACACATATTAACATCATGAAAAGATAAAAAGAATGTGGTAAATGTGTTCCAACTTTAAAGACACTACTATATAGAAATTACTGGGATTCTTTTCTTTGGCGAGTTTCACAGAAATATTTCACAGGGCAAAATAATGAATGGAATTTTCAGGAAGCTGTCAAATATAATGGCAGTCATTTGATAATTTTCTTCTGTTTTATTGGTTCGAAGTACTGGCCTTTTCCTTCATTTCTAGTAATTAGTTGTTATAGACTATCACTTTTTAATGTGAGTGAAAATTAGATAATTTGGTTATACTTGTGAAACATGCTCTCAAATAAATTTAATGAATGGGCACTTCTCTGCTGAGATTTTGTTATCATTCATTAATTATTTTGTCAAGCTTTACTGTTAATGGCAATTGTTTCGGCTTTCTAGTTAATAAACTAAGGAAATTTTTCCAACAACATTATACCTCTCCTGCACTTGATATAACAACATACACTTTAAATTTTCATCAGAAGTCTCTAAAGAAATTTCCTACTGATGTAAAACATTTGATAGCTAACTTTTTCATAAGCATTCTGATTTGATTTTATCCTAGCACTTTGCTATATTTGTATGCAGTCCAGAAATGAATTCCATTTGGTAAGTGTTGCGGAATACACAGACTGCAATAACGACGTGCAGAGCATAAGTGCCTTTCTTCCTGGGATTTTATTTATAAACTTTATCATCTTTTTTTTTAATTTGCAGAGCCTAATTCAATTTAAAAGGTATAATAGGGTGACTATATTATAAATTTCCACTAAGAAAATCTTATTTAGGAAGGCCTTTTCTTACATATAATTTGATTTTTGTATAATATCAAATGAGTCCAAATGGGTCCAGATGACTCCTGGAAAAGAGTGAGGTGAATTTTTGGAAAGTAACAGTTATTTAAACATCTGATTTATTGGTACTTACGGGTAAAAATTTAAATCTCTAGCAAACTTTAACTTCTTCTCAAATACTAAGTAAGTTCAATTTAAAAGAAGTCAAGTTGTTAGGGACAAACACAATTAGACATATAATTTCTTCTAGTCAACCATTATATATGCCACATGGTATATATATTCTAAATACTATATGTTTTACAGGATATTTATGATGGTCTTTTCGGAATCATATATTTACAAATAACTTTGTGTATCTTTCTACATGTGTACAAATGCCATAGAATTTAGTCCTCTCTGTAAAGTCAAGCCAAAGTGCTAGCAGTCCTCTGTTGAAATGAACTATAACAACTAGAGCTTTAAAGAAAATCGTTAAAAGTACAGTAACAAAAACTCAGCAGATTAAGTTAAGGTGAAGGGACTATTTTTGAATGTCATGTCCAGGGTTGATATCTATATTAGACCAGGTGTGTTTAAAACAATTTTAGTATTTTTAATTCATACTTTCTTGCACTCATATCATTTAGTACATTAATTGGACATATGTCATGGTTTTTGTAAAAAAAAAAGGCCACTGGGTTGTCACGATTAAGTTTGTGTTTGGATATCCGTGGCTTCAATTAAAAACATTTTTATTATCATGAATAAATATTACTGTGTTTTCCAAGTTGTGTTGACTTTTCTTAAACTCAGAAATAATTTCTTCTCTGTTTGACACACACAAAAACATTTCCAAGATAAATGTTGCCTTGCAATTTCTTTGTATTGCCCACACACATGCTGACAGTTTTTATTTGATAGGAACAATGATATTTTATGGTTTGTTCATCTCTTGGTGAATGCAGGAAAAAAAATTGGAAAGTAAAGTTTGGGAACTTCAATACAATTGTCACAAAAGAAAGGAAAAAGAAAGAAGAAAGAGTAAAATGGAGTGAGAAAATGATGGTGGAAAAAAGGGGAGAAAACCTCAATTTTAAATTAATGACTTTTTGCCTTTGAGGAGTTTTTTTTTTTTTTTTAATAAGACTGTTTTTAAAAGAGCAGATTTAAATAAATCTTGTTAAAACATAATCTATTGTGCTTGCAGAACAAAATAAAGAATATTTAGGAAGAAACAGTAAATTTAATCCTTGATCCAAGTCTTGGTCAAATATGTCTCTGGAAACAAACAAAAATAAAATTTTAGAGTAATGTATTTAACCTTGTAATAACTAATCAGTAATGATCTTGGTAGAGAAGACTAAACTATGGGCAACTCTTATCTGAATATAGCCTAAGATAAGAATATAGCAAAAAAAAAAAAAAAAAGGACATTAAAGAATGTTCCCATACATGGCCTACAGATCAATATTTCCAAATTGCTAAAAAAAAAAAAAAAAAAAAAAAAAGGACATTAAAGAATGTTCCCATACATGGCCTACAGATCAATATTTCCAAATTGCTAAATAAAAAAATTGTCATTGTTCTGCAGGTTTCTGTGGCCACATGTAGACATCAGTACCAAATAAACATTTCAAAAACATGTTTCAAGAGTGTCACTTTCCATAAAAAGTTTTGATGTTTTATAGGTTTAATGTTGTTTTATATAATTACATTTTTTCACTACATTTTTATATTTCTTTTCAGGTTACAGAATATTATTTCTGTGCTTAAAAAAAGAAATTTCAAATATATCCTGTAAATGTTCATTGAAAGCAGTGTTTTCCAGTGGAGTGCTATAATTTGACGTATTTCCTACTACCTCAATCTTGGACTTAAATATCCCATTAAAATATTTTTATCTCTCTTCTGAAAATAATTTCACTCTCAGAACTGACTTTCTCTGCTCTAGAGAAGATCTTCCCACCAGCTACCACCACTTCTATTTTTATGCCCTTTCCCATTAAAATTTTGCCTTTTTCTCCAGGGGTGTGGAAAATGTGGGAAAAGTCTTAAGGGGAAGTAAATAAGTGGTGATTCAGGCTGGTTAGAAGCTAATGAACATTAATCAAGCCATGATAGAAATTAGTCATTCATTCACTCAACAAATGGTGCCACTATTGCCAAATGATATATCGACTGTTAGATACATGGGCCAACTCTATGAATTACCTATTAACATACAACCATAGCCAAGCTAGAAATAGGTTTAAATACAAACTACTCAAAGCACCTTTTGTGCTACCCACTGTGCTAAATTGTTACACAATACCTTGTTTTATCTGTCTTATATGACTCAAAATTATAAATATAAACATTATTTGTTGAGTTATCAGCAATATTAATTGAATTCTACTGAGCAAGTCTATCAATAAAGGCAGGTGTGGAGCAGTCCTTCCCAATAATAAATATGGCCATATCTGAAGCTACACAGTACTATGCCAAAATAGATCATGGAATATAAAATATCCATCTTAAAGGTCATCTGATCTAACCACTTAACTAATTCTTTAATCCTCTACCTAAATATGTGGTGATGAACCCTAACATTGCATAACACCACGAGTCTGGAATTCTAAAGATGGTGGCTATATTTGAGACCATTTGGAATTTCTTTCTTATATTAATATACTGTTCTATTTTTTTTCTTCTAAAGGTCATAGTCTTCATCATCTGACTTCTTTTCAAATATTTGAAGACAACTATGAGTCATTTTCTTCTCATAGCAAAATTTCCCATTTTTATTACAAAACAGTTTAATCTTTACACCATTCTGACCATTGTGTTAAGTTTCTTAGAAAGTGTGATGTCTGGGATTGAATATAATAAATGCTTTAAATATAGGTGGATCTTTGCCTAGTATAGACTACTACAAATTCCTCATTGTAGAGTGTATTAATGTTACTTATGGTAGTATCATTTTCTTTAGTGGCTACAGCACATTGGCAATTCCAATTGAGAACTACTTACTATTAAAACTCCTTAAGATTTCTACATGTCTGCTTTTAGGAAAAGTCTGCCTTCATCCTGTCCTTAATGATTTGAGTTTTACTTCATATTCAAGATATTGAATACTATTATATTCTACCTCATTAGATTCAGCACTTTATTCTAGCCTATGAATATCTTTCTATCTGTCCCAGTGCCATGAAATACAATAAAGTGATAAACATATTTTCTATCTTCATTCAGATCATTTACAAAAAATATTGTTCAAAATCAGATTGAAACAAAGCTGTGGGGTAATATTAATAGAGATAGTATGTACAGTATTGAGAAAAACAACAGCTGTCATTTACTGAGCACTTACTATATTCTAGATTCTATACCACATCCCATAATATACCACTGCACACCACCCTCAAAGTACTTATCAATGCTTTTGGAATTCAGTAATTCATTCTTTAAAAAATATTTATTAAGGACTTATAATATGCGAGTGATTGAACTACTGGTGATAAAAAAGTGAATAAAACATAGCTGTTGTTCTCCCATTACTAGATACAAACTGATGAATTCTTCATCTTGTCTACACACATAGTACAAGAGCATTATCAGATATATTTGAAAAATCTACTTTCTTCCATTTAAAATATTTGGCAGTATAGTCAACTTTAGTAAGAAAATTGGGATAATTACTTTAGTCTTTCTGAATTGCTAGTGCTTTATATTAAATGATAGAAGAAATCATTTTTAAAAATGTGGTTCTTCCACTATGATATTTTCTCAAAGTCTTGCACCAATTACCCATTATAATTAAGATGTCGATTTAGGCCAGTCAAGTATAGTCTTCGAATGAGATTTCTTAATAGAAAAAGAAATACATGTACAAAGTAAAAAAAAAAATCCAGATAAGATAAAATATTTGACAGTTACTAATTTGTATACATCTCTACAAATATTCCATTCATATAAAAATATGCGCAAATGTTTATTATCTATTTATATATGTTGGCGGCATTATATGTGTATATATTTTTTAACTTATCTGGACATGTTCCGAGGAAGCACACTATACGTGCTTTATGAGAAAATTGAAGTAAATAAAAATAAGTCTTAAAATGATTCATAAATCCAAAGCTATTCCAATCAAAACTATAACAGAGTATATTTGCTTGTTTGTTTCTAGTTCTTAGATGGGTTAAGGTTAAGAATGGCCAAGATCATTTTGAAGCAAAACAATAAGGATCAACTATTTCACCTGCCATATTTCAAGAGTTACTATTAAGATGTTGTAATTAAAACTGTATAGTATCAATGCAGAGAGAAATGAATGGAAAATAACACTGAACTCACAAGCAGACCTATGAAAACGGACTTTGCTGTATGGTAGTGTAATCTTATAAATCAGAATAAAAGAGAAACTCTTCAGCTAAAAACAACTATTTAGGAGAAAATTATCTCTGTGTCATATTACACACAAAAATTAATATCACATAAATTAAAGATATAAATGTGAAAAGCAAAGTTTAAATGTTTTGAAGAATATATAGGAAAACACTGTCATGTACTTGAAGTAGAGAATTTACTAATCAAGACACAAAACATAAACCATGAAGGAAAGGATTAAAAATTTAAATATATTAGATAAGATTTTTAAAATGATGACAAGTACATAATGAAAGTAAATATTTCCAACACACATAAGTAATGAAAGATTAATTAAGGAATTGGACAGAAAAAGTCTGTAAATTAATAAGGAAAAGAACTCCCAAGAAAAAAAATGGGGCTAATTAAATATTGTGGATTGAAAATATCTTTGTATCTTCTCTAATCTTCACAAATATATATATGTATATATATATATAAAAGGTAAAAAATACATAAGCCTATCAGAACAAGAATAATAGAAGAGATAACAGATGAATTCTAAAAAGCTTTTGGAAGATAAAAATTGGATAAACTAAATTATATTGAGAAAATAATACAACCTAAAAATAATAACATAAATTAGAATTAGAAAAGTTAACAGATGCTTTAGAAGAACTCAAGAAAGAATTATAAATTAAAAACAATGATTGAAAAATTAAGGTTTTAAATTTAAGATTACACCAAAAGAAACACAAGACCAAATAACTTTTTTTAGAAACACACACACACACACACACACATGCACACACACAAATGCCTAAAGAGAAATAGAAAGTAAAAGGAAGAAAAGTGCAAAAAGATAAAAGAATAGAAGGAGGGAGAAAAAGGATTCAAAACTTAAGAAAAAAGAAAAGAGACAAAGACTCAACATATGTGTACATGGTATCTTCAAAAAAGAAAACTAAAACAGAACAGAAAACTTTCTCAATATAATAGAAAAAGATTTGAAATTACATTTTGAAAGGATAGACTGATTATCTGAGAATACTGGCCAAAAAATGATAAATGTTAAGACATATTCTAGTAAGATTATTGAATATTAAAGAAAACGATCTTTAGTCATTTACACCTAGATAAAAAGACCAAGTCACTTATGACGGAGTCCTTATTATATAATTAGATTATCATCAGACTTTTTAAAAGTGATGCTTTATGCCAAAAGAAAATAGACTAGCATATGCAAGATACTAAAAGAAAGAGAATGTGAGCCACTGATTTTTATATTCAGCTATAAACCAACTTTTCTTAAGATGCAAGTATGAAGGTCATAGACAAAATGTTATTGACATTGAAGAACTCAGAGAATATTGTTCCCATAAATACTTCCTAAGAAAAGTATCAGAAAATGACCTTCAAACAGAAAGATGACATTGATGTAAGGACGAATAATGGGCACTAAATATATAGGTCCAATTATAAGCAAAAAAGCAGGTTAAAATACATGATGGAGATGAAAGCAGCAAAATTCGTACTTTGGAAAATATTATTAAACTTTCTAGTTTCTTCAATGAATATGTTACAAGGAAAAAATATGATGAAATAACATGAAGATTAAAAGAAACTTGCAAAAGCTTTTTTAAAAATATACCGCTTAATAGGTAACAAGCCCTCAAGATGATGATTATTTGTAGGAGAGAAGAGAAGTTGTGACTGAGATGGAGCATGTGGAAAATTTTGGCGGTGGTTTGGGAGGTTGTATTTCTTAACCTGGTGTTCATTTTTTTACAGAGTATATCTCTTACAATGATGTATTAAACCAAACATATATTTCTTGAGGTTTTTCTTGTGTTATATTGTACAATAAAAGAAAATGTAATAAAAGAGTTAATATATAAAAAGGTTTCAGACCTAAAAAATACAGGTTTATTAATTGAAAGAACCTACCAACTGCCTAGTATAATGGGTGGAAAAAGCACTCCATCAAGGCACACCAGCATGAATTGTCAGGACATCAGAATATAAGTGTCTAAAGCTTCCACCGAGGAAGAAAGGGGTTCTCATCTCAACAGCACCTCCAGAAGCTAGAAGACATCGAATAAATGCCTTCACACTTTTAGGGGAAATTATGATCAACCTAGAATTTTATATCTAACAATATATTAGCCTAGCGTATCAATCCAAGAAGGCATGGATCCAGGAGAATAATCGAGGGAATCCAGGATGGCTGCTACAAGGCTAGAGTACAATAAGTCTGGCTCAGAGTGTGATTCTGGGAACCCGGATAGAGATGTCCCTAAAATAAAATTGAAACCATTGGAGTATCTGATGTGTTTTATCATGTGAAAAAAGAAATGTTATTTGTATGATTTTATAATTCTTTGATTTTATAATTTGGAAAGAGTATAAAAAACTAAGCAACAAATGAAATGATCATTGTAAATACAGAGTAAAGCAAAAATTACTATAAGAAATGGAACGTAATCCTTGAACGTATAATTGTGCACATGAATGGAAATACACTTAACTGATAACGCTTACAAACAGAAAGGTTGGATCAAAGGATATTTTCTTTTTCTTTTTTTATTATTTCCTGATTGATTTTCAAAGATGTTATACAAATTTACCGTGTACTCACCCTCCTCCCCTCCTCCAACAGTATATTAGAGTTCAAAAATCCCTACACTGGCTAAAAATGCAATTAAAAATTTCTTAACTTTTTCATTTTAATATAAATGAATGTCATTGTGTTAATTTGCATTTTTAAATTGAGGTAAAGCATCTTTTTATGCTAACAAGCCACTGTATTTCTTTTTATATTAAATGCCTTCCTTTATTTTGTATATTTTTCTATTTGTTTATTAAATCTCTTCTTATGGAATTATAAGAGCTCTCTAGATAAATAAAATCAGTACTTTTTTGTTGTGTGTGTTGTAAATAATTTTACTCAATATTTTCTTTACTTTTATGTTATTTTATGCTAGGCAGAAATGTTTGCATTTTATTATTTAAATGTATCAGTGTTTCCTTTATGTTTTCTGGAATTTGTGTCTTGTGTAAAAAGACATTCCTCATTCCAAGATTTTTTTGTTGTTGTTCATATTTTCTTCTGTAGCCTCATTGTTTACAGTTAAATCATTGATCCATCTGAAATATACATTGACATAACAGGTAAGGAGAAATTTACTTTTATTTTTTCCTAGATAAATCAAGATTTAATACTTCTCAGACTTGAGGAAAATGGATTGTATTTTATCATAAAGCTAACTTTTATTTTCAGCCACTGAAATTTACATGACTGTAGAAGAGCAAGATGCTAGTTAAACCACGTGTGTATTGTTATTACTTCTGCATTCTCCTTATATGCCTATGACAGAAATCTGCCTTCTTCTTAAGTATGCGACATCTGATTTTCAAATAGAAAACTCCCAGAGTTTAAAACTATCCAGCCAGTGAAGGGAAGGTCCTCTGGCTTATGATCTCAGTCTACACCTGGGTGTTGTCATGGGGTTATGAAGTAGATTCGCATCTACAAACCATGTTTTCTAATTGCCACTCAACATGAAATAGCTTAAGTATAACTATTTTACTGAGCCATTAAATCAGAAGATAATCAATGACAAGAAGAGAACTGTAATGGATAAGTATTTTGTTTTAGGTTGGAATCAGGAAAGAGCAAAACAGCAAAAAGTATACCTCCACCTGCCCTTGGACTAACAGACCTAAACCAAATGCCTCATAGATGCTGTCCAAGGATTGCTAGGGATTTCTACCAAGAAGAGCATTTTAAAGACAACAGTGATAGTCTTGCCATCGTTAAGATACCTTACTGGTGGTCTTCAATTTTTTCCCAAATTGTACAGTAGAATAGATAGTCTTCTGATCACTTTTTTCCCCGATACTGAGAAAAATCTAATTTATTCGTTTGCCTAATTTCTTCACCCATTGCCCAAGATATCTATTGCACTATTGCATCTCTGATTCTCTGGACGTCATTTTTTGAGGTTGATTCTCAGGGCCCACACTTTGCTATGTGATTTTTTAACCCTAAGCTTTAACAAGTCTAAGAAGAAGAAGAAGAAGGAGGAGGAGGAGGAAGGAAGAAAAAAAGCTAAAAGGAAGCTATAACAGGCTCCATATTAGAGTTGAAGAATATTTAATGAAAACTACTTTTGTTCAAATATCTATGAAGTCTTTTAGCGAAGATGAATAAGCTCATGCCATAAAGCTATGTTTTTGAAAATGATAAAAGGTTAATTGGTTGTGTGTGAGCAAGACTAAAAAAAACTCTTTAGTTGATGGTTGGTATCCTTAATATTCATATATCCTATGTCTACATCAGGTTGCCATTCTATACATATGTACATAAAGTTTGGGGAGACAAAAGAGCTTAGCAATGTGTGCACAGTTGTAAATAAAACATTTTGTGGGGAGTTAGGTGAGAAAGGGAAGAAAAAAAGAGCTGGGCTGTCCAACACATATGAAAAGATGTGTTAAAGAGGGAGAACTATAAGCATTTTTCTCTCTGGCAACTGAAAAGGTTCTTTGAAGTTGAAGAAAGCTGAAGCTAAAGAAATCATTATTTATAGAAGGAAGAAGCAATCATCAAGATAATATTCATAAATAGGAGTCAGTCTTGTCAATTTCCCTTTGACTTTCCCACAGTTTAAATCCACTGTTAAATATTTTCTTTCACCAAGAAACAAGAAATACAAACCTATAGATTTATTTACATTTGACATGAAAGTAACTACGCCCATCTACCAGGAAATATTATGTCTTCTCTTTGCTATGTAAACCAGCAAAACAGTAAAGTGAAAAGGTGATTTGAGACTCACGAGGTTGTTTTTTTTTTTGTTTTTCTTATGAGGATTCAGCTTTAAATATCTTGGCCAAATCGTCTAACCATTCTTCTGTACATTATGTAAAAAGATCCATCAAGTTGCATTTACCCAGCTAAGGTGATTTTATTACAAAGGCAATCTTCCACCTAGTTTTATCTACAGTGACCTGTATACAAAAAGAACATATTGTAAACCCTGAATATTCTTAATTCTGCCCTCACTTCTCTTGCCCTCTACAACCCCCGAATTTTCTTTTTTTACTTGCAAACTTGTTTTTGTCCTTTCTCCCTGAATAGAGCACCTGGTCTTTCTCACCTCGACTTGACTCCTGAGTGTGTTTTCCTCACAGTTCTCTATAGCAGCACATGCATAGATAATTCTTGTGGTAAAACTCCTACCAGTTAGAATAAGTTTCTAAGGATCTCCTTTCATGTATCTCATATCTATCTCACCTTTATTCTCTTTATTAGTCCCCATTGCCATTTCATAGCTTTGACCCTTAACTACTCTAATCTGATTGATAAAACAGCCTCCTACATAGTCTCCAAAATCCTGTATGACCCAGTTGCTATTGAATCGATTAGCTTCCCTATTCTTTTTCCATATAGCCTAGATTTCAACCACAAATAAACTTTCTGAAGTTCCTCAAATGCACTGTGCCCTTGGTGTCTCTGCTCTGGGTCTTTGCACAGACTCTTCCATCTTCCCTGTCTTTGCTTGGCCAACTCAAAGTCATTCCTCAGGATTCAGCTCAAATGGCATCTCCTTTGGATAAGTCTCTCTGGTCTTTGTGACTTCTATCCTAGGCAAAAACTGGGCTCTGTTTTATCTCTGCAACAACATAAATTACTCTTTAGTTGTTTGCTTCTCTGTACTTTCCTCAAGGCTATAAACTTTTTAAAGTCAAAGACTGTCTTATTTGCAGTTATACTCCCTATGTTTAGTGCCCAGTTCGGATTTATTTATTTATTTATTTTTTGCAGGGGGGAGGGAATGGCATGTACAGTTCCTAAAAACGCCCTTACTTTTCTATCTCTGTGATTTTTTACATGTTCTTTTTTGCCTGAATTCCATCCCTACCAATTTGCCCTCCCTCCAGCCCTATGTATGTGCCTTGGTCTATTGTAATTTTGCTTATTCTTCCAGGTCAGTCTCAGGTGTTCTCTCTCATGAGCATTCCCTGATCAGACCTATTAGAATTAATCTGCTCTGTATTCAAACCATATAACATGAATCGCACACCGTTTTGTAGTATACTCAATCTCTATTTTTTGTCCCAAAATAGATGGATTAAAAGTAGGGACTATGTCTTGAAATGTTTATATTTTCCACATAATCTGTCAGTGGTTTGCAGAGAGTCACTGCTTAATATGTATTGAATGAATTATTGTGAAATCATTTTCCAAATCTATGAACTTTTCTGTGTTTTCTTTGGAAAATGTTCAGTAATAACACTTTTCCCACTTATGAATTTCTTAATCTTTTTCGTTCTAATTAGAAACTACCTGATTTATTTCTAAATATTTCTCTTACCAAACTATAGCAGAAATCCTTCCGAAGGTTTGGTGGGAGCAATAGAAGTACATGAATAATTCTGTTTGGTACAGGTGAAATTGTATTTAGAATTCACATTTCTTCAACTGATGTTTCAAAGATTCAAAGATCTCCCCTCAACAGAAACTTTTTTCTCCTCTACCTAAGAGCAATGTAGAATATATGCCCTTTTTCACATTATCTCTTATCACCAACATGACCAAAGCCCAACCATCTATATTGAGATACCCCAGCTCAAATCAGACATTATTTGTGAAGTCTTTCCTGCTTCCTCTAGCCAAAAATATTTCCTTCCAGTCTTCTATACACAAAATACGGTATCTATATCTCTCTATGACAATGATCCCTTTTTGCCTCATATTTTCGTGAATATTTATGACCATTTCTTGTATTCCTTCTAGAGTGTGAGTTCCCAGAGAGCAAAATTTGTGCCTGATTTTGCTATTCCCCTTTACCCAGAGAAAAGTGCCTTACACATATGTTTTAGTTCTATCACATAAGATTTGTTAAATGATATATAACATATACATAAAGAATATGTATATGAACATAGTATGTACATACAGTGCCTATATTTGGAGTAGAACTAATGTCTATATTAAGCCCATTTGCTCACCAATGTGTATGTGAAAAAATCAGATTGATTGATGTTATTAGAGCCTAAATTGCTATATCAAACTTATCTTGGTGCCATTATTCTCCCTTCTAAAATGTAACAAGAACCTCGAATAGAATTTTACTTATATATCTCAGATATCACTTATTTCCAAAGACATCTCTGATCCCCAAAAATTTCTAATAATTTTTTTATTCTAATTTCATATCAGTAATTTTAGCATATTATTGCCACCCACTCATTTAATTGCTTTGTGTTTGATTTCCTTGAGGAAGAGACCATATCATCATATTGATTTTTCTGTTTATACTGCTTAGGAAGCTAGGCAGAATAATGTCCCTCCTCCAAAGATGTCCATGTCCTAATCCCCAAAACCTATACATATGTTACCTAATATGTCGAAAGGGACTTTGCAGATGTGACTAAGTTAAGAATTTTGAAATGAAAAGACCATCTTGGATTATCCAGGTGGAACCTAAATGTAATTGCTAGGATCCTTATAAGTGAAAGACAGAAGCAGGAGAGGCAAAGTTAGAGAAGATATGACAACAGAAGCACAGGTTGGATGGATACAATCACTAGCCTTAAATGTGGAAATGGTCACAAGCCAAGGAATGCCAGTAGTCTGTAGAAGCTGGAAAAGGCAAGGAAATGGAGTCCTCCCTCCCTTGAGCGTGCGGAAGGAGCACAGCTCTGCCTACATCTTCATTTTAGCCCAGTGAAATCTTTTTGGGACTTGTGACTTCCAGAAGAATAAAATAGTAAATCTGTTGTTTTAAGCAACTAAGTTCATAGTAATATATTACAGCAATGAAATGAAACTGATACAATAATCAACACATGGCAGGTGATTCATAAATATTTGTTTACTAAAAGAACCACAGGATATTAGGCCTGAAACATATCTGATAGAATAAATGAAGGTGAGTAACAGCTGAAGGTGGGCCTGAAGAAGAGATGGTAAAGAAAAATTCCCCATTACTAACTGAAGTTGGGCTTGAGAGAGAGGTGCAGGTAGAAAAGAAAACAAAACAACAATAACTCTCCATTTTCTGGCTTAGGCAACTGAATGTGTAATAGGAAATATATAAAGAAAACATACTATTATTTTTGGTCATGTTTGGTTTTCAGGTGTCTATGAACAACCAGATGGATATGTGCAGAAGACAATGGAAAATTTCATCCAGGAACTCAAGGTAGATCTCATGTAACCAAAGAACTTTGGAATATGAGGTTAGATTAGGAAAGTAGCTAAAGATAAGGCTAGAAAGGCAGCATGAAATTCTTAAATGCCTAGGGAAGCCAAACCTAATTCATTTGAAGTTGGGATGGGCATCTAAGGTACTTAAAATGAGAAATAATGTAATCAAAGTGAGGCTTTAAGATTAATCTGGTTGTCTTATGTAAAATAGGGGTAGGAGGGGAGACAAGACAACAATACCATTTAGACTTTACAGATCACTTTCAAAGACACTATTTTATTTAATCCTCAGCAATCTTGTAAGACAAATAAGACAAAGCATTATCAAAAGCTAACTTTTAAAAAAATTATCATAAAACTGCTTGTATCATATTGATGATTATTTCAATTCATTTTAAAATCCTTACACATAATTTACAATGAGCTTAATTTCTTACTATTTTAATTAGTGTATTATTATTAGCCCGTAATTTAAGGTCTATGTATCAATAGAAATCAACATATATGAATGGAATTCTTCTATACAAAATATTTCGATTTTTATATAACCCAAATTATCCTAAGGGTTAAAGGGAATAACATTGTGTTATTAGATGCAATAACAAAATATTCTTATATATGAGTTGGACCAGGTGATTTTATCACAATTAACCATTGTTATGAATGAGTTATATTAGTCCAACATTGTTAACCAAGAAAAAGCATTTGGACGAACTACTGTAGACTTCCTCTAGTCTCTCGCATGGCACTTTGAGATTTCAGTTTTGACTCTAATATCCATTTAACAAGGCTTTAAAAATCACAGAGCTTAAAAATCACATACTGCAATGAAAGAGTCTCTGTGGCTATATTTAGGTGCTGTTAAATCATCTGGAATCATTTGGTCAGAACAAGAGAAAAATAACTGAAGAGAATGTCCAGATAAATCAGGTTAGGAGCTCAAACTCTCTCACCATTACAATTCCCAATTCAATTCTTTTCGTTTGATTTATCGAAGGCTGATCTGAAGCATTCATATGAATAATTTAATACTTACAGACCTGAGAAACAATGTAGGTTTATCTTCATATGGATTAAAACAGGTTCTGAAGCTAATTTCACTGTGACTCAAGCTCATCCTGGAGCTCACTTTTGACTCATGATCTGGCATTCCACCATCATTAGTCCAGATAAAGCTACTATTTTTTTGAACACGTTTACTGCCAGCAATGCATTTTTTTTCAAAATGTGAACATTAGAGCAATTATTTAGGGAATCTCAGTGTTTCAGCATCTCAGAAATGGTCAACATGGTCTAAGGGTTTACTGCTCAGTTTATGGTCCCTCAGCACACACGGAAGCTTGTTAGAGACCGAGAGACCTCCAAGGGGGCTACTGAATCAGAATCTGAATTTTCACACAATCCCCAGGTAATTAATTTATGCATTACAAATATGGTAAGCTCTGATCTAAAGCTCAGTAATTTCAGAAATTGGGTTTAATTTTATTTCTTAAAATATTCCCAGCAAATACTTGATATTATGACATCACAGGAGCTCCAAGTCCTTCTAAGTTTTCACATTTAATTGCCAAGTCCTTCTTTTTACTTCTTCTGATCAGTTCCCATGAGATCATAAAAGGTTTTCAGCCTCCTTATACTAAAGCATAGTGGTTGAATGCATGTGAGGGTTTATTCTTTTCATTAAAAATCCTTCTTGCTTCACTATGCACATGCCACATTTTTTTTTTCCAACTTAATTTGTAGAAATCTTAGTAAGGGAAGAAGAGGGAGCACAGTTGGCAGAAAGAATGTGTTGGGAATGTGAGTTTCACTCATTATAGCTCAATAGCTATTTCTCCCTGGTTCCACTTCATGGGTAGTAATTCAATTACTGGATGTATAATTTTAACCAATTTATGTTAACTAGATACTCATTCAGGGGAAACAGATAAACCTCGGCAGTTTAATAAATTACTGACAATTTTACTATCTCTATTTCCTTACTTGGAGATGGGTTGGGTATGACATTTTCTTAAGGGTAGCCCAAGTGAGAAGTCTTTCTTGCCGTTTTGTTTTTGTTTTCCTAAATAGCCATCGGCTGGTTCTGCAGGGAGTATAAAGCATGTTGCGCTGTCCTGGAATCTTCCTGAGGCCACCTTGCCTGTCTACCTAAATTATCTGTTTTGTACTGGTCTCAGCCTAACAATAACCAAAGTTGTGGCTGGACCAAACTTGTGATTCTTATAATTGTAAGACGCCCTTCAGCAATAACCATGATGAAACTTTGAAAAGTTTCAAAAACTCTGTTACTTACAAGTTTGGAAATTACACAGCACACCCGGGGTCACAGAGTGAGGTCAGAGGTAGAAAGAGTGGGCACATATTGGCCTGGGGTTCTGCTTTTATTGGGGTCCAGGGTGGGGGCCTAGGGTTTCACATGTTCACTCAATATTGGTGAGTTTAAAATATAATGCAGGAATTTAAAGCACAGGAAGAGAGCACAAACCAGTAGCTCAGTGGTAAGTTATTGAAATCAACCAAGGTCTCTAAAAAAGAGGAGTATTAGTTGGGGAGGTGACCTGGCTCTTTATCTGGGCATGTGGCTAGCAATATATTCATTGCAGATAGCTGTCTTTGAAGTAAACGCTTCTCTGAAATGAATGCCTTGGCAACAAACTTAGTCAGGCACTTACATTATATAAAGAAAAACATAAACAAATGTCAGGACTTATACTACATTATCCACTGGTCCTGATCTTGTTCATTGCCTTCCATGTCTACTTCAATGACCTCTCCATCAACAAGCTACGCACTGTAATCACATATCTCGTCCATGTCCTGCATGTCCTCATCATTCTCTGAGTATTCTCTACCTTTCGCATCTTAATCATCCTCCTCTTTCATGTTATCATATTGCTCTGAGGCTGTCTTGAAAAGAAATACCAAGTTGTTGTCTTTCTCCATGATGCACTGGAGCCAGGCCTGATGCTGCTATTCCTGTTGATGTAGCTGTCTCTACACAGGGTCCATCCAGATTAAACCACAATGTTTCAGTCACATGGGCAAGAGAGAGAGCAGCAAGGTGGACATGGCTCTAAACAGTTATTTGACCTTGACCAAGTCATTTAACCTCTAAACCTCAGTTTTCTCATCACACCAGGAGATGGCAGTCTTCAGTGGTATCTTAGGTCAATGGAGTGTATATAGTAGCAGGATGATAGCAAAGGCAAATTGTTTTCAGCTTCTTGCAGAATGTTCAGTCTCAGCCCAGAGTTTAGGCACAAGGGACAGGCATGTACATACGCGTAGATTCAGAAGACTTGGATGCTAGTCCTGGCTTTGCATTTGCAACTCTGCCAGCAACATGGCTTTAGACAATCATTTAGCCTATGTAAGGTTCTATTTCCTAAGGAGGGTGGTAAGGGGGCTTCTTCATTTAAGTTTAATGTCAAATATGTGTCACATATCACATATTTCTCTCATCAATTCTACAAGACTAACAGTTAGTCTTAATATGAGAAAACTGAGGCTTATAGAAGTTAAAGTTTCCAAAAATTTCACGCCTGCAAATAGCGGAGAAGGAAGTCAGACTCAGGCCTATCTAATTCCAAAGACCATTTAAAAGACTGAGTATTATTTTTCCCTAGACCAATGCAGCCTACTAATATAGAATGTTGTGAAGTTCAAAGAAATTTTTTGTAAATTCAAGAACTTTATTCAAAAAACAAAGCATTACAGAAAGTTGCTATTATAATATTTTAATTAATGTCATTTTTATTGTATTACAAAAGCAAAAAGCTCCAGCCTTTGCCCTAAAGATGTTAACAGTCTGGCTGTGACAAAGCCTCAAAGAATGTATAATAAATATATTATATTATATATATTTAATCCGGTCACTTAAATATGTAGTAAGAGTGGCTAGGTTAGATTTTGTAAGAGAAACAAAGTTGAATAAATGTGTTCCTTCCCTTAAGGAAAGAATATCATACTATAGTGAAACTGATAGTTAAAGAGCTTTTTACTAAACAGGACAAAATGAATGAATGTCAAATAGTACAAGCATCATATCAAGGGAGTACATTTTGAGAGAACATAATGCTGAATGCTGACTGAGAGTATCAAGAAAGAGTTTACAGAGCATGTCACTTTTAAGAGTCTTGAAATATGGGCAGAGAATGTGAGAACGCATTCCAGGCTGAGAAACAATGACAGGCAAAGGCACGGAAGCATGAAGAAGCACTTGTGAAAAAGTGTTGAATGAGGTGGTTACATCTGGGAGGGAAATGGGCCTGGGGAAGAAAACTGGAAAAACTTGCCCTTTAAACTATAACTATTTAGTATTATTTGAGTTTTTCTTAATGCCTGCTCTCCTGATTTTTTTCCAATTAAAAAACAAATGTCACATATAAAGAGAAAAAAGTGTTAGGTTGTGCAGTTTTCTCATGACAAAAAAAGGAATAAAATTTCCCACTGTGTGAAGTGTTAACTATAGGAGCCAATGATATAACCAAACAGGTTAGGAATAAGCAGAGGGCTTCCAAATAAAATAATCTGTACAAAGGCAGAAGGATTTGAGTTGGGCTTAAATGACAGGTTAGAGATGACTAGATACAAAGGAAGAAGAATTGAAAGAGAACTGGAATAATCTGTCATTTCAATCATGCCTCCTTGCCTGACCCAGTTTGCCTGAGTAGAATTGTGCAAACAATCCTGGAACGTCTCTGCCACCATAAGTACACATCACCTTGGTTAAGTTTAAAAAAGCATGAAATGAAGCATGTTACAATGAAATAGAGTGTTTTTCAATTTGGTCTTTAAAGTTCCTCCTTAACAATTTATAGCTTCTCTCCAAAAGCTTAGAACTAATTCAAGTTAATGGCATTTAAGTTCACCTTTCTTTTCTTTTTCTCTCACATTTAGTGTGAATAGTGAACTTATGAGTAGAAAATCTGGGAACTTATATTTGAATGTTTTTAAGGATATTATTATGGCATTATTAGTTTTTATGAACATACACATGCACTTAAAATAATAATAGTAGGTAATATTAAAAGACTTGAGTAGAAATATAATGAATCCAATTAAACTAGTTCCTAAGTGACTGCTCAAAAATCATACTGAAACACTAACGAAATAGTTCAAAAATAAAGGAGTATTAGTTAAGTCTAACTAAGTACTATTGGCAGGACATAGCACATTTTTATGTTTGATCAATAGCTAAGTTGATAAACTTTTAATGTATTAATAGGCAGTGTTAATTATATTTAACTTTTAAATAAAACTTCAATGTGTTGAGAAAAAATATTAATTAATTATTTTAAGTCTCTATTTTTTTACTTTAATTATTGCATTTGTGAACCTGAATCCAAGTTTTAAAGCATTGACATGGTTCAATACCTGTATTAGCAAGTGAGTCAGAAATTACATAAGGGCCTTACCACCTGCAAAAGGCAAACCGTCCAGATGGAAGAGAACGTTTACCTAAGAAAACCAGCTTAGACATCTCCAAAACAATTTGTCTATATTTCTGAGGTCTAGGTCTTCCCTCAGACACCAGGAGAGATAATGAGTGTAGTTGTTCATTGGAAGAAAAATGCAGATTCAGGTCCTGATAATGAGCTAGCAGGAGAAAAGTTAGATGCTCTGAGGATTTCCTAAGTACACCCACTCAAAACTGAGAGACTAAAACATGGCTAATGGGATGCGGAATATGTGCATTCTTTACTTAACAGCACCAATAGAGGAACCCCATAAAAGATGCCTTCCTCCTTCAATGTCCCATTCTGCCAAGAATCTTTTCCAAATCATTCTACAAATCCAAAGGCATCGCCCTCTATCTTTTGCATCTGTAGGTCCATTCCCATGCACTACTTCATTCAAACCTGGCTCCCATGACCCCAGTGAGGTCTACAGCCCAAGTCGACTAGGTCTAATAAGGAAAACAGAGCCCCTGACAGGTAGTTCATAAGGGACCTTAAATATAGGGAACAGTTACAAAGGTGTTTGAAGAGATATGAAACCAAAAGGGGCGAAAAAAGAGTCCGGTCAAGATGGCAGAGCAGGTAAACACTGTGCTCGCTTCCTCTCATGACCACATCAAAATTACAGCACAACTACAGATAATTATTTCACACCCCTCTCTCTAGGGGTTTTCAAAAAGACATCTGGGACCAACATACAAGAATACTTTGGACTAATATCTTTCATGAGCCTCTCTGTTTCCTTAAGTGACTGGTTTTCCTCTCTCCAAGCAGCAGCTGAGATTTGCTGCAGAGCCTGACTCATGGCAGCTGCTGAAGGCTTCCACTTAATCCTGCCAACCAGGAACCATGATCTAATCACAGATGTGGAATCTACTCTCTTACTTTAGAACTCA
>NW_006435762.1:6181763-6221106 GCF_000325575.1 Pteropus alecto
TGCCTCTGAAGTACCTGATGCCAATGTACTGATTCATTATGGAACTGGAGGTCTTCCAGTTCTTTCTCCAAATCATAATACATTTAATGAGGATGATCATTTCTGGCCTAACATAATCAAGGCTATTTCTCATTTGCACAAAGACTGATGTGGGTCTGGATCTCTCTTCCATCATGCAGCAGAGTCATTTGTATCACATGGCCTCCAAGACAGCTCAGCACTGAGTTGCAACTTCTTACATTCTATAATGAGACAGCCACAAAGGTTATTTACCAGCTTTGATAGGAGGCAAGATCAATTACCAATGAAGCCATGCAGTTCTTGCACCTCAGCCAGGAGCAAAAATGGAATAACAGAGCAGAGAAAAAGGACTGGCAGCACAGGTTAACCTGCACCAAAATTCAGAAATATTGAACAGCATCATGGTCCAAACCTTGGTCATAAATCTCTTGGTGGAATTGATGATTGTCTGCACTAATTCATATGTAAGGAGCATATCAACTTCTTAATCCTATCATTTGCCAATGCCCAAGCTACTCAATGGTTTAGTTTGCCCTGATTATCACCTATGACTACTTTTCCTTTAAGAGATCAAGTCTGAGTCCATTTAAAAGTACACTGATATAACCTTTGGAACACAGAAGTATCATCAAGGTTCTCCCTCCCCTTAAGCATCCTGATGTTCTTGTTAAACAAACAAAAATAAAATAAAAACATAAACATCGGGTTGGTGAGCTCTTTCTCCATTACAATAATAAAGTATGAAGTAGCTCCTTGCATTCCTCTACCCACGATGATCTCTGACCTCTTGAACAAGAACCCATAGTTAGTAAATTAGTTTTCTAGGGCACCTATAACCTACCCATGAAGCTGAGGTATAGACAATGACCTTTGAGATGTAGTGAGCCAATAAAACATCTAGTGATTCCATTTGATCTATGAAATGACCAAGGTCATGTAATTCTTCATGAATAAATTACTTTGTATCATTTCTTAAGAAAGACTAAATTAAGTGCTCATAGAGAATGTTGTCTCTTCTCCTGACACTCAGATTCCTTATATTTCCTCTCTGACTTTCCCCCTCATATGGCTATACCATCCTCTTCCCGGAGCGATTGTAGTCTTCATCAAGATGGTGCACTCTTTCTTTATACATGTAGAAAAAACTGTTCCAGCATATTTACCAATGAATTTTCTGATTCCATGAAGCAAGTAACAATATGATTTCCCAGCCTGTCTATTTGATTTTTTTTCTTTTAAAGCCAGTGTTTAGTTTCCACCAAAGTAATGCATTCATTGAGTTTAAAGACTCAAATAGTTCTAAAAGTCATATAATGAAAAAAAGTAGTCAACTACTATTATCAGATTTTTCTCTCCAGAGGAAATCAATTTCAACTCTTTTGATTATTTTATGTGGTATTTACCTTTATGTTTATAAATATATTTGTATGGTTTCTTTTGTTTCCCACTTTTATTTTCAAAATTTTCAAAGCTTCAGAACATTGGAAGAATGATACCTTCTACTAAGATTCACCAAGTGTTAACATTTTGCTACATTTGTTTTATCCCTCTCTCTCTTTTGACTGAACTATTTGGATATAAATCACACATAGTATGACACTTTACAACCAAATACTTAAGCACATATCATTTAAAATAAGGATATTCTTCCCCAAATGTCTCCTAGTTTTTGATGACACCATTTAAGGAACTCACAGGCTATAAATCTCCAACTCAGAAATCAAACCAATGGCCCAGTGGAACATATCAATTGATCATTAGAGGGTCTGTATTTCTATATTACCTAATAGCACATTCCTGGTGCATTTACCTGGACACCATAAAATTTTAATATAACTCCCTGCATTTCTCTACCTATAATATTCTCTCACATCGAAGTTATGAATTCCATTTCCGTTGTTTTACTTCAACCCTTAGAATCATATCTGCCTTTTACATCTATTAATAACGTTCAGCTGATTTGTACAACTGGTGACCTAGATGGACTTCAAATATTTTTGTAACTGTACAAGAATTGAAGTAAGCAGCACCAGGCCCTGGTGTGAGATGCTCTTTGTTCTTTCCTGCAACATCCACACTTACCTTTATTCTAAAAGTAGAAGAAACTGAAAATGATGGAAGTTATCAGTCTCTATCTTAATAACTCTATCTTCTTTCACAGGCATATTCGTATCATCGTTCATAAGTGTGCCTATACCCCAGGCTCTAGGACCCCTATAAAATAATGCAAGAGGAGAAACCAACATAAGTTACACAGAAAACAGGGCTTCTTTACAACCTGTTGTTCCTAAGGGACCAGTAGTAGTAAGTCTTTTTCCTTCCACAATTTAGAACACCTCTTAAGAGATTAAAACACTCCATAAAGAAGTCTGACATCTGTTGCATCTGGGAAAGAATGTGGGGACGTGGCATATGATCTATCCTATGGACCCTGAGCTTTTCCTTCCTGGAGGTCCAGCTGCTTCCTCAACACCTCTTTCTCTACATACTTAGGAACCAAAACAGGAAAGAAGACCTACAGAATAATGATCCCAAGAGTCTGAAATACATCCTCACTGAAGGCATAAGCAAGGTCTTACCTGGATCTGGTCTGAGGCCAGAGAAGAGGCCAAGAAGAATAAGAGATGAAATGTTTAGGCATATAAGTTGAAAATTTCAGTCTTAGTGTAAAGACTCTATTCTGGCAGCCAAAACAAGGACAAATCCTTAAGAGTGTCATATGGTCAGGAAAGTTGATCTTTGATTTTCATTTTTCTTTTGGAATGTTTGGTGACCACGTATCTCTTCTTGTTAGACTTGCCTTTTTGGCCAATAGAGGTACAAATCACTTGTATTAATGTTTGATGAGAGTGTTTTTCAATGTCTAAATTTTTTTAACATGGAAAGCTTTTGTTCGTCTCTCTAGTGAGAACCCCTGCTTACTGACAACTTATAAAAGAGCAATCAATAACTTTTCCTCACGACAATCCTTCTACTCCAAGAATTTTGGCCAAAGGTTAGCTTGGCTTTTAAGTCTCTCAACTCATGTTTCATTTTTCTTTTTATTATTATTATTTATTTTATTAATTATTTTTATAGTGACATTGGTTAATGAAATCCAGTAAGTTTCAGGTGTACAATTCAACAGTAAGGTGTGTGTGTGTGTATATATATATACATTGTGTGTTCACCTTCCATAGTTAGATTTCTTTCTGTCACCACATATTTGACTCTTTTTACCCCATTTACCTCTCTCCTCCTCCCTCTTCCCCTACCCTCTCTTACCACTAGTCTATTGTCCATGTCTATGAGTCTCTGTTTGTCCTGTTCATTTTTTTCTTTTAGGTTGATATCACACATATAAGTGATATCATGTGATTTTCAACTTTTTCTTTCTGGCTTATTTTGCTTAGCATGATTATCTCGAGGTCTATCCATGTTGTCACAAATGGCAGTATTTCATCTCTTCTTATGGCTGAGTAATATTCCATTGCATATATGTACCACAGCTTCTTTATCCAATCATCTATCTTGGGACACTTTGGTTGCTTCCATATCCTGGCCACTGTGAATAATGCTGCTATGAACATCGGTGTGCAAATATCTTTTGGGGTATGAGTTTTCAAGTCTCTGGGGTAAATATCCAGTAGAGGAATTGCTGGATCATATGGTAGATCAATTCTTAGCCTTCACGGCAGAGTCAAAAAGAGAAATCAGTGCATCCCAAGCTTTCTCCACTAGAATAATTTTCTAACTTTTTTTAACTAATAAGAGGAATGCTATTTTTTATTTAGCTATTGTTTATTTCTAAGAAAAATCCAAATTTATGTCTTTCTTCCCAAAGAGAATTTCAGCTCTGCAATTTATAAAATTAAATATTTAATATTTTCCACAGCAAATATTGTAAACAAGATCAGAAGCTATTTTCTAAAACAAATACCTCGTAAAAGAAGTGATAAAATCTCAATTTGTTGAAGAATATAACATCTATATTTTACTTAATTACTTAAACTTAAACATACTTAAACAGAAAACAAATATATAATCTTACTTAAAACTTAAACAGAAAACGAAACGTAAAATCATCATAAAGGAAATAGCAAATAATGTTAGATTAATGAGTTCTAAATACTTACAATAGACATGGAGGAAAAAAAACTTTAAAGGTGGTCTTCACATGAAACATTATTATTTTAACTTCACTGAATTATTTCGAATCTCTAATATGAAATTCTACAGTCGTATTTCTCAAAGTGTGTTCCATGGACCAACAGTATCAAAATTTCCAATATGCATGTTCAAAATGCACATTATTGAGCTCTATCTTAGGTGCTCTCTTAATAATTTTCACTCACACTAATGTTTGAAAACTATTATGGGGGAAAATAAAAAGTAAAGTAATTATTTGAGAAGAGATTTTACAAACATAAAACAACAATAACTGTAAAAATAACAATAAATGTCCATGTATTTGGAAATAAGTACTGAAATGTTATTTACTAATGAAACGACATGGTGTCCAAGTAGGGCGCCATTGATCCTGAGTTAATCATTGCTGAAGCTGGGTGATAGAAACATAGAGTTATTATTCTATTTTCATATATATTTTAAATCTCCCATACTATAAAGTCTTCTAACATGTTGTTATATACTGTTCCCATTTGGCATAAGTTGACTTATCATTTTGCACATGAGGAACTAAGAGAGATTAATTCTACATGCCCTGAAATAATTTAGTTTACATCTGGTATTTAATCTAATTGTGACTTAGCTTGATCCGATTAAACACACACAAATTTGTATTTGCAAGTATTTTTTAAACAACATTCTAAGTTGCAACAGTCACTTAAAATTATGTTTTTTACCTTCTTGACATTTATCATAACATTTCCAATAGCACTTATTAATTATAACTGCTCTGATGTGACATCACCTTTCATTTTCTGATCTTTTTCTTTCCCGCATGACCCTGTCTCTCTTGAAAAATAAAACTCTTACTTTGGAAAAGCAGCTTTAATATCTGGGATCAGTGGGAAGGGTCATGTCTCATTTATTAATGTATTAGAGTCTTTGTCCCTTTAGTCTTTTTTGAGCTGAAGAAAAATAACTTCATTTTTTTTCTGCTAGTCTCAAATACTCTGAGGCATTGAACTCTTAGCCTCTTTATGCCTGGCAACTGCCTTTTAAAGGGCTAAACTCTTCTCGGATTGGTTTATACAAGTAAAACAATTTGAAGTACATCCATAAGTTTTATGAGATCAATAGACTGGTCTACACAGGAGATGGCAGAATGGTGCTAAGAACTGCCCAAGCCACAACTTTCTTTCAAACGGCTTAGCATTCTTTCTAGACATCAGCAAGACTGAACTAATCAATACCAATCATACTGTTGTGTAGACAAATGGTAGTTGATTAGCTTAATCAAATTTAAATTTGGAACAGTCTACAGTCATGAATACAGAAATAGCCCAAGATATTTTTTAATGTATTATAAAATTGTGTTTTAACATTTACCTCCAGTGACATTTTTAAGGGAACAGGAAGAATATTAAAAAAGGAGGAATCAAGAGGACAAGAGCTTAAATGGAAGGAAATATTGTTTAAAAACCAATTAACTTATGAATACAGGCATAACTAGGCTGTTTGGGGGAAACACACTTTGCCTCCTGCTGTGATTGGATAACGTTGCCTGTGCTTAATCAGTAATGAGTGGTGATGACCTGGGCTTCTACATACATCAAATAATTTCTAGCTGAAAATATATTGCCTTCATAAACAAGCAAAACTAAATTCTATTGCTTAGAAATGCAGTCTTTTGTGTCATAATTATAAAGCAAAACAAAAAAGTGATTCCCATAAGAGCTAGATTAGTGGTTACTTCTAATGGGAGATAGACAGTTTTAATAAGGAAGTGGTGCTCTGGGGGCTTTTGGGGTGCTGATAACATTTTCCTTCTTGAATTGAGAAGTGGCTACACAGGCGTTTATGTTTGCACAATTCATTAAGCTATATATTTATGTCATATGCCCTTTAAAATGTTATATTTTACAATTAAAAAATTTAAATGAAACAAACAACTATATGTCTGGTTTGTTAACCATGAGTCTGACCAATCTGGAACATTAACTAAACCAGAATTCCAAACAGTAATTTCCATGGTTAAAAGTATTATATATAGAGAAATATTATATATTTATATTTATGTATATATGTATACACACACATTTTTGTACATTATTTTATTTCTTCAGTACAGATGTACCCGAAGCAACAGTTCTGGCATCTGGTTAAATCTAGAGGAGCTCACTTTCAGCTAATATTCCAGAATGAACTTTTTGGTTTGAGTAGCATTAGATTCCAAAGCATTCCTCAGCTTTATATTCTTTTTAAATCTGACCTCACATTTCCTAATTAACTCCTTTAGGTTGTCTTCTATAAAGTCTCTCAATCAAATTACCAAGAATATTTGATGTTTTCTCACTAAACATGAGGTAGTATTATTTCTAGAAGTCTCCCCAGGTGCTCCTCAGCCCACGCTAAAACAGAGCCAAACTAAAGCTTTAAATAGCATAAGTGACTCATATGTCACACAAAGCGGAGTAGGATTTTGAGGCCAAAAGTAGTACTCATATCCTATTACAACCTAAAATAATGCCTATTTGAATATTTATATAATTTGTTTAATTTTAGGCTCTAACATTTGCTAATAATCAATATTCATAAATTCAGTTCAATAGAATTATAAGAACTCTTAACACTTAAATGTGAGCCCAGATGCCGCCAGGGAAATCCTATCTCACCAAATCACACCAAATAAGAAACATAAAATGATGAAAACAGCAGAGAAAAAAATTAATGCTACAATTGTAATGCTACAATTGAAATAGGAGGTAACTAAAATGAAATAGAAGCCATGTCGTATTAGCTAAACTTGACTCAGTGGCAAGTTACACTTAGTTACTACTCGCTACCTCAGCAACATCTCCTAAATATCTAACTTGATCGCTGTTTTCAGGATGTCGCCAAGCTTCCCCAGCCTCTTCAGTCCATCCTGGCTTCTCTTAGTCAACTTCTTTCAATTTTCTACAATTCTATGCCCAAGACATTTTTTTAATCCTCCAACCCCCAACATCTAGTGTTTAGTGTTCTTTCATTCAGAACTACCTCTGGCCTAAAAAATGAAATCCTTCTGGAGCCTAGATTCAGTTTACACAAGAAAACAGTGAAAATGTGGAGATTTTAGGGTAGGTAGTGTGACCAGGCAGACGAGTAGCTGCCTCAGTCCCATTATGGAAGTGCTGGTTGCTCTGTACATGTAGATGTATGGATTGGCACAAGGAAGCCTAAATTTTTGGAATCCAAATACCCAAGAAGCAGCCACAGAAGTCTTAAACTAATTTAAATATTTGAAAATTTTTAGGAAAAAAATTCTATTTCCCCAAAATAAGACCACAATAAACTGTTGTAAACTGTTTGCTTAGAAAACAAAATATTTGTCCAAACCATCAGACAAATTATAGCTAAATTATAAAAAGTACCTTGGGTGTTATATAAGGTTGGAAACTACTGGTCCAGGGAATAAAAGGATTTAGGCTTTTTATATTCTGAACCAAATCTAACATATACAAGAACTCAATAAACATTAAACAACTACCTTTCAGAAGTGATATTGTGGTGAGTAGCTGATTCTTTGAAAGCGATTAACAGGGAGTCTTAAAAGAAATTGTTGATCTTGTACCGTTATAGAATGCTACTGCAGGTAGACTCCATATAATGTCAACAGAAACATTATAATGCTACTGTTACAAGCTTTACAAGATTTGGAGCAAACTGAAGTCCCAATTACTTTAGTACTGGCAATAAAGTTTGTTTATGCATGAAAGTATTTGTTTATTGTTGTTAGGAATTGGTTGGTTCATTCCAGGAAGTAAAATACTTTTGCTTTTCTTTTCAAAGTCGAATAAGATGTTTCATAAAACAGACGCTGAACAGATGTGTTCTAAACAGGTTGTCTGTAAAATACGCCCTTCGATGACCTCATTCAACTGGCACTTCTGCCACACCCTTGAAATGGCTAATGTCAAAGAAGTTGATTAACTTCTCTGAACCTCTGACTGATGAGAATGATAATATAAAGTTGAAGATTAAATAATACATGTGAAAAATACATGTAAAATCATTTTTCAAACTGTAAAGACAAAATTTTTATAAAGAGCTAAAAGAATTCCTTTGTTTTGGTACTTTATGGAACCATTGTTTTCTTCATGAACTTCTATTGTATTATTAGATATGCTATAATTCTGATCAAGTACAAGAGAGAATTATCAGCATGATTTGTCACCAAACCAACATGTGTCAGTTACATCAGAGTCAAAACAAATTTAAATTCCATGGATAAAGCTTGGAATCTTTATTTATAATTAGCAGGACTAAAGCCTTGCCATGTTAGACATGTAAAACTTAAATGTAAAGCAAAGAATATAGAGGTATAGACAAAAAACTTTTTTGGTAACAAATAAACTTTCATATAAATGTATTTATGATAGTTTTAGCATGTAAATATTAGATGAAATGTGCAAAAACTTAAAAATTAACATTAAAATAAATTATCTTTGAAATCTGTTTAAATTAAATCAAAAATATAGTACATATTGGTTTTACAAGTTTAAAACTGCTTTTATTGCTCTAGGCTGAGTAGTATCAGTGAGAGATTGATATATTTGAATTTTTCAGACTTCTTCCTTTTATTTTTTTCCTCTGGTTCACTATCTGCTTCTAAACGTTTCCTAAAAATTGTTCTAGTCTTTTATCTCGCTGAGGGAAACAACACTGCAATATAACATTGAGAGAATTAAAGGGTCACCTACCTGCTTTATTAGAACAGAGGCTTGTGCTCAAATGTGTTGCTTCTCTAGAGCACTAAAATTACTAAAACTCATATTGTCCTTGAAGAGAAAAATAAAATACAGCAGTTGCAAATAAGTTGAAAACCGACAATTCCTGTGTTAGCGGCTCCAGGGATGTAGTAGGAAATTAACTTTTGTAATAAAGTGTTACTCATGCCTTCAAACACAGGATTACTTGTTGTGCCTCCTGGGGTTAAGACATGGATGTCACTCTCTCTTTCAAAAACTCATGCTTCTTAAAATTGTGCTGGCTTTCTGAACTTAATATTTACCGCATAAAATTATTCCTGGTGCAAATGTTTATTGGTTGGGGGATGGTAGAACACATCTGACATCACAGATATTTAAACCTATTGATTTATTCACTGGTTCAGCAAACATTTACTTGCACATATAAACCACTAGACACTGATAGGCACTCTGAACACTAGATAAGAATGTACCTTTAATGTACTTAACAGCGTGGTGTGCTATGTGCAAAGGCGTAACCAACTCTTAGAATGGAACATAAAATGTATAATAATAGAGACAGTTATAGAATGTTACAGAGAAGAGAGGAGTTGCTACATGTCACACAGGCATATAATTTTTTTAAAAAACTTATCATGAAAGCCATATACACATCAAAACTTTTTATTTAAAGGTCTATCACAAATATGTGGAAATTAAGCAACATACTCTTAAATAACCAGTGGATAAAAAAAAAAATGAAAGAAAAATTAGAAATATCTTGAGACAAATAAAAATAAAAATACAATATATTCAGACTTATGGGATGCAGCAAAAGTGGTTTTAAGAGGGAAGTTTATAGTAGTACAACACCTACATTAAAAAAAGAGAAAAATAAAAATTAAGAACCTAACTATACCTCAAGGAACTAAAACAAGAAAAACGACCTTACCTCATGTTAGCAGAAGAAAGAAAATAATAAAAATTAGAGCAGGAATACAGGAAATAAGGAATAGAAAAACAATGAAAAATAATCAATGACACTGAGTTAATTTTTTGAAAAGATAAACAAAGTCAACAACCTTTAACTAGATTTATTAAGAAAAAAGACAAATAACATTAGAAATAAATGAGGAGACATAACTGATGCTACAGAAGTGAAAATGATCATAAGAGAAAATTAGGAATAATTATACATCAACAAATTAATAACTATTTAAAATGGAAATTAGAAAAACAATCCCATTAACAATAATACCAAAAAGAATAAAATAGTAAGGAATAAACAGCTAAGGAAGTGAAAGACTTACACTGAAAACTATAGGACTAATGAAAGAAATTAATAAGACACAAACAAATGGAGAAACATTACATATTCACAATTTGGAATATTTAATATTATAAACATGTTCATACTACCTCAAAGCAAGCCATAAATGCAATGCAATCCCTATCAAAAGCCTAATAACAATTTTTACAGGAATAGAAAAAAATTCTAAAATGTATATGAAACCACAAAAGATCCCAAATAGTCAAATCGAAGTCAATAAAGAAGAAAAAAGCAGATGTCACACTTCTTGATTTCAAAATATATTACAATGCTATAGTAATTAAAACAGTATGGTACAGACATAAACACAGACATGTAAACCAACAGAACAAAATAGAGAGCCTAGAAATAAATCTGAACATATATGGTCAACTGATCTTCACCAGCGTGCCAAGAATACACATAAAGAAAGGTTAGTTTCTCCAACAAATGGTGTTGGGAAAATTCCGTATCCACATATAAATGAGATAGAATTCTTATTTTAAGAACATCACAAAGATTGAGTCAAATGGATTAAGGACTTAAATGCAAAATGTAAAATTGCAAAACTTCTAGAAAAACATGAGGAAAATCTTCATGACATTGGTCTCAGCAATGATATCATAGATATGACACCAAAAGCAAAAACAAAAATACACCAATAATATTGCAACTAACTAAAAAACTTACTCAGCAAAGGAAACAAACAACAGATTCAAAAGGCAATTTGCAGAAAGTGAGCAAATATATATATAATTGAATATTATTCAGCCTTAACAAAGAAGGAACTTCTACAATATGTGATAACATGGATGAACCTTAAGAACATAATGCTAAGTGAAATAACAAAAGGACAAACAATGAATGATTCCACTTATATAAGGTATCTAAAATAGTCAAGTTCATAGAATCAAAGAGTAGAATGATGGTTGCCAAGTGCTGGGGTTAGGGAAAATAGAGAGTTGCTAATCAACAAGGCATAAAGTTTCGGTTAAATAAGATAAGTTCTAGAGAGCTGTTGTATAACATTTATCTATAGTTTAAAATTCTGTATTATCCATGCAAACATTTCTTAAGAAACTAAATCTCATATCAGTTATTCTTAGTACATAAAATACAATTTTGAAAAATAAAGGTCTAAATTTCAGATATTTATCTAGGTGTTATGTCTACATCATGCTGAAGATACAAATGATTTAGACTATCAAGACTTCTAGGATTATATGAGCAGAAATTCAAATTATGTGGTATTTTTTCTTGATTTCTAAGAAAGATGTTTCAATATAGCCATGTATTTTTTTTTTAATTTTCTAGTAACTTCCTTAAATAAAAAGAAATGAATGAGGAAGATAGCAGAGTAGAAAGCACCAGGAATCTGTCTTCCCACCCAGACAAAAATTTCCCTTGTAGAATCTCTCTTATGTCATTATTTTGAAACTCTGGAGTGTGTAGAAGGTTTACAACTTTTAGTGGGAAAGCTTGGATAGTACATTTGGCTTAATTTCCATCAATTTTTTTCTCTTAGCACAGTATAGCAGCCACCCATCACCTACCTTCAGTTCCATGGCAGGCAGCTGTGCACATGTTCCTAGAGCAACCTGCACACAGCTTATAGAAACCAAGTAGGCAAAAAGGACTCTGTCCTCCACATATATTTGATCTATGCTATGATTCCTAATTGCTGCTTCTGATCACAGAAGTGCAGAAAAAGAGGAAGGTGGCCATTACAAATGCAACTCCCTTTATTGTTGAAAGCTCTTTGCCCTCTAGCCTAACTGACTTCCAGAGGATCTTAAAAGCCAACACTCTTTTCCTCCTTCATTTTTCTCTTTGGGAGTCAGACATTAGAGATTAGGACATTTAAAAATAACTATATATGCCTATATATGCAAGAAAAATTATAAAGTGACTGTGCATGCCCAGGGAAAGGCTTGGCAAAGACCTGAGCAAACCTTAAATTTATACTTCAAGCTAATTCTTGGCACAGAAACAACCTACAACAATGCAAAAAACAAAAACCATAAATGAAATTTTTAAAAAATGAACCATGAAAAGGGGGAGGGGGGGTCTGACTTCTAGAGTTTGCCATATATTAGATTAAAATGTTCAGTTTTCAACAAAAATCAAAAAATCAAAAGGCATACAAAAAAACAAGCAAGTGTGGCTCATAAAGGAAAAATAAATAATTCTACAGAAATTGTCCCTGTAAAAGGTCTGATGGCAGATATACTAAACAAAAACGTTAAAGCAACTGTCTTAAAGATGCTGAAAGAACTCAAGGAAGTTATGGAAAAAGTCAAGAAAATTATGCTTGAACAAAATGGAAGTATCAGTAAAGAGATAGAAAACCTTAAAAAAAATTGGAAACAGAAAAAGTAGAGCCTAAGAGACCTGTGGAACACCATCGAGAAAAGCAACATATGTTTTGTGAAAGTCCCAGAAGGAGCAGAGAGAAAGAAATAATGCCTGAAACTTTGGCAAATTTGACACACACACACACACAAAAAAACTGTGAATATAATCATCCAAAGAGCTCAATGAACTCCAGGGATAAACTCAAAAGGACACACACCAAGATACATTATAATCCAGTTTTCAAAAGACAAGAAATTCGTGAAAGCAACAACAGAAAAGTGACGTCATATGAAATACATTTAACAGCAGATTTCTTGTCAGAAACTTTGGAGGCCAGAAGGCATGGGCCTGTATATTCAAAGTGCTAAAAGAAAAACTTTTAACCAAGAATCCAATATTTGGCAAAACTATCCTTCAAAAGTGAGAGAGAAATTAAGACATTCTCAGACAAACAAAAATTGAGGGAGTTCTTTACCACTAAAACTCCCCTGCAATAAATGCTCAACGGAATCCTGAAGGATAAAATGAAAGTACTCTAACAGTAACTCAAAGCCATTTGATGAAATAAAAACCTTAATACAGGTTATAGAGCAGTTATAAAAATTAATATTATCATAACAACATTTATAAATCCACTTTTTGTTTTCTACATAATTTAAGAAACTGATATATCTTTTAGAAATAGTCTAAATCTAGTGTTATTTTAACTTTAGATTGTAAGTCTGCATTTTATTTTATTTTCTATACAATTTCAGAGGTTAATGCATTTAAAAGAAAGATTAGTATTTGTTTTTAGGCACACAATATATAAATATGTAATTTTGTGACATCAACAACCAAAAAGAGGTTGAGATAGAGCTGTAAAGAAGCATAGTTTTTGTCAAAGTTTTAGCTCAAGTTATTGAAGTTTATTTTATTGAAGTTAAGCTGGTATAAATTCAAGTGAGAGTATTTTAACTTTAGGATGTTAAATGCAATCCCCATGGTACCACGCATACCCCCCTCCCCTCCAAAAAAAACAGTTATAGAATATACACAAAAGGAAATGAAGAAAGGATTTAAACATTTTATCACAAAACAAAATCAATTAAACTAAACACAAAAAATAGTAATGCGAAAAATGAGCAAGAAAAATGTTATTAAGATAGAGAGAAAACAAATAACAAAATGACAGAAGTAAATACCATCTTATCAGTAATTACCTTAAATGTAAAAGACAGAGATTGGCAGAATGAATAAAAACATATGATTTAACTGTATACTTTCAAAAAGAGACTCACTTTACATCAAAGACACAAATGTATTGAAAGTAAAAGAGTAAAAACAATATTCTATGCAAAGAGTAACTAAAAATAGCAGGGGTGACATTAGAAAAATAGACTCTAAATTTAAAAAGTTTACAAGAGACAAAGGACAATATATATTAGTAAAAGGCTCGAAACATTCAGAATATCAAATACATGAAGCAATACATGGTCAAAGAGAGAAATAGACATGTCTAAAAAAATAAATGGAGACTTCACTACCCCGCTCTTAATAATAGAACAACCATACAGAAGATAAGAAACTAGAGATCTTAAACAAAACAATAAGCCAACTAAGTCTAACAGACATATAGAACATTCTATCCAACAACAATGGTGGACACATTCTTCTCAAGTGTATTTGGGACATTTTCCAGGATAGACCATATGCTAGGTCACAGTAGATTTTAAAAAGTATCATACAAAATATCTTCTCCAATCACAGTGGGATGAAGTTAAAAAGAAATGATCTATCAATCCATAAAGACATGGAAGAAAGTTAAATGCATATTGTTAAATAAAAGAAGCCAGTCTGAAAGGCTACATACATATTTTATGATTCTAACTATATGACATTCTGAAAAAGGCAAAACTAAGGAGACTGTAAAAAGATCAGTGGTTGCCAGGGGTTGGGAGAAGGGAGGGATAAATACATAGAACACAGGGAATTTTTACAGCAGAGAAAGCATTCTGTATGTTACTGTTATGATGGACACATGATATTATGCATTGTTCAAAACTCATAGAATGTACAACACAGAGTAAATTTTAAAGTAAACTATGAACTTTAGTTAATAATAATGAATTCATATTGGTTCATCAGTTATAACAAATATAGCACACTAATGCAAGATAATCATAATAGGGGAAACTGGAAGGAGACGAGTTATAAAAAACTATCTGCACTTTCTGAGAAATTTTTCTATAAAACTATACTGGCTCTAAAATAATAAAGTCTATTAAAAAAAGAAAGAAAATGGGTAAAATTAATTTTAATAATATGCTCAATTTAATAGATCCGAAATATTATTTTAACATGGAATCAATATTCTTAAAATTTGATCTAAAAATTTTATACTTTGGTCATACTAAATGTTTGCAATTCAGTGTTTATTTTACACTTAGCTACTTCTTAATTACATTAGCCACATTTTAAGGGCTCAATAGCCATGTCTGGCTAGTGGCTACCATATTAAACAGTACAGACAGGTGTAAGTAGAGTGTCTTGTTAGAATAAAGGTTTATACAGAATATAATAAAAGTAGAGGAGTGGATATTCTGTCCTAAGACAGCCTATGGGACAGGAGAATCTTCAGAGAAGAGGGCTGAGTTGACACTTGAAGGAATCATGGGGATTACTTGTTAGGCACAAAACATCGGGCAGAGCCAAGGCAAGGAAAGGTCAAGGCCAAGGTCTGACTGACTCAGTCAGTAAAAATATAATGAGCCACTATTAAATCCAGAGAGTTTATTACTTGTATTGACAGTGAAAGGAAGAATAGCTAAAAGTGCCAACTCCTTGAATCGTCCTACACACCAAAAAGGGTGACACAAAACAAAAAGGCGTTAGTTGACAGCAAAATGAGTTGTACAATACCCCATTGCTGAGGAATCTGTTCTAGACTTCTGCTTAGTAGTTTTATGGTCTGCAGCTATACTCAGGGTGGTAGGACAGATGGCCTAATACTGCATTAGTACTTGAAAGAAAGATCAAATAAATCCATTTAATTTATTTCTAGATTTGATACATTTATATTTGTTTCCTACTCAACTTGCTTCAGAAAGTATTCAAGGTATATTGCGTTTTACTTGTAATATGTACATCTCTCCCACAGAAAATTAACTTTTGAGCCATTGGCATAATTTTATATGATTGAGAGTTTAATTCTGCATTTGTCTTTCCAAGGACTAAAGTGTAAGAGGGAATGAGAACATTTCAACTCTCCTTTAAAGATTAAATCTTGTGACATTCATTCTCAATCATGTTTTCTTCCTTGAGTTAACCCAATGTATTTGTAAATTTATAGTCTTTTCTAGCTGTTTTCCTCTTTTGAGGATTATTCCTAAAAACTGCCTGCACATTCATGAGAATTATTTCTAGTTTTTTTCTTCTAGCCCCAAAGTCATTTATAAATGCTGTTTGATGTTTTTCAGAAGCCAGTGAAATATTTCAAGTGACCTTATTCCACCTTATACATTGAGACTGTAGTCCACACCTAGACTATTCCCAATTTTCAAAATATTACTGGCTCTGTTGTCCTACTACACTGATGGCACACTGTTTTATAGCTAACAATGATTAATTGCTATGTGTCAGGCACTATGCTGAGTACTTTGACAGACATTAATCCATTTGATCCTTACATATAACCCTATAGTAGATGCTACTTGGAGTCTCATTTTATAAATTAGAAAACACATAGGTTAAATAACTCCAGTTAATTCATCCAGTAAGTGAAGGGATTAGAATCTATGCAGTCTGATTCCAAAAAGAGAGTGCTTCCCCTCTACCCTATCTCTGCCTCAAAAATAATATCATCTGTATCCTAATAATGTAATACAATATAGAATTCCCCAACATTTACGTCATTCCATAAAATTTAAAGCTTCAAACATTAGCTAATGTTCAAGCCAGCTAAGCCACCCAATGTATCCTTTTCAGTTAGCTAACTGTACATAAGCCAACCTGCTCCCAATTTTCTTCATATTCTCTTGAGTCTTACTCAGAGAGTCACTGGTTGGAGTCTGGATTTCTCATTCAGCAGCTATGGCTGGGACACTTTCCCACAACCTTCAAAATTGTATATAAATTCAGCTCTAAGACTTTCTTATCAACCTTCTGTTTTCCAGTCGATCACATAAGAATATGTTATCACCACACCCACAGATTTTCAAAAACAGAATCAGTTCTAGAACGAAAGTAACTTTAACTACTATTACTCTATGTATTTTTCCCTTTACAATAATATTTCCCATTCCAAAGTTGAGTAACAGAATATAGCATAGGTATATAGTCAATATTATGGTAATGGTTGTATATAGTACCAGAGTAATTGGAGGGATCACTTCATGGATTGTATAAATGTCTAAGTTTTTAAACTTTAAAATAAATTTTTTTTAAAAGATGCAGTATGATCACACATAAGTAAAGAAAAAAGTTTTAAAATTTTTGAGTAACAGATTCCAAAACATTTCTTAATTTCTAGGCCATTATTCTCAAACAATTTTTCAACATCAATATACCCACAGGATAGTATCTTCCACCAGTAAAATGGTTCAGTACAACAGTGATTTGAGGATATGGAGATGAGTAAGGGGTAAACAAAGAAAAGTCCTTCTTAAAATGTGTAACTACAAGGAAAGGGTTGAAAAAAATGTACTCTATTTGAAACATACTCCCTTTCAACCTAAGAATCACCATTTTGAATACTAAATTAGAGAATTAGTGATTAAGTGAATCAGAGGATGACACAGATGATTAAAGAGAAAGAAGGAAGGTTTCAAGTTCTGAGTTTCAGCTTGTGTCAGGCATTTTGTGCCAGTTTTTCAGAAACTAACAAAAGTAAACTTCATAGCACTTAGAAGATATATCTCTCAAGGAGATGTTATAAAACTAAAATTTCCATAGCCTTTGATTAAAAACAACAGCAGCTCGAGTTGAGAAAACATTCTCCTCTCTCAGAGAACAGTGCCTGTGATATTTCTCTCATTTAAGGAAAACTAAAAATTTTTAAAAGTCGACTCAGCTTTTTTTTATATCCACTTCCACAACTCTATAGGGAATACCTGGAGCATGATGAAATAAACTGCCTTTCAGGAAGTTACATTAAAATTTGATAGACCAAACCAGAGATAACTGAAGCCTTCTCAGGAAAACAGACTGACTCTAGGACCAGCAACACTTGAGTCTAAAAAAAAAAAAAAAGCCTTGAAGAATATATCCTTCAGAAGAGGATGTGGTCATGAACAATGTATAAAGAAAAGACAAAGCACCCAACACAGATGCAAGCAATGTCCAGTGTAGTGGTACTAGACACACACAGCAGTTGCTCTATTAAGTAATGGCAGTAAAAGGAAAAATAATGTAATATAGAGTGAAGCAAACTGACTTTGCATTTTGGGTCCTTCAAACCTGAGTTCAAATCTGGCTCAGCAATTGCTGCTTGTGATAATACAAGCAGATTGTTCTGGGACATTCATTTTTTTCTTTTCTAAAATAAGACTAATAATAACTACTTTACATGATTTTGTGAAATAAAATAATGAAATAGGGAATATATAATGCTTATCATAATGCCTAACACAAAGTATGAACTCAATAAATATTATGAGTGTAGTAAGCTGAATTCGGACATGCTCCAAAGAGTCCTTCCTCTTATGTACACACTCCATATAATCACCTCCCTTGACTGTGACAAGAATCAGTGAATATGATAGAATATCACTTCTGTTTTTAAGATTCCTAAACAGTTGGGGACTTCTGGTGAAGATGGCGAAGTGGTAGACTCTGGACCACATAAAAATTATAACTGCATAATAATCATCATTGGGAATTACCTGAGTTCTGGCCACCTTGAGACTGATAGGAGGGGCAGAAATACAAAACGGGTTGGTCCCATAACTGCATGTGGTGGTTGAGAATCGGGAGGGATATCTCGGCTACAGAGATCGCCCCGGAGGAGCGAGTGGTTCCATCCCCACACTGGGCTCTGCAGCCCAGGATTCCAATGCCAGGAAGAAAAGCCCCACAACTTCTGACTGTGAGAACCAGTGGAGATTTTGGTTGAGAGAGATAGAGGGTTCTGGGTATTGCAGACATTTTTCTTAAAAGGTCAGCACACAGACTTACTGACAGACTCACTTGCTCCAAGCTCCAATGCTGGAGCAGCTGCTCAAAAAACACTAGAGACATACGAGGAGGAACTGTATTATCTGGCTTAAGGGCAAATGCTAGAAAAGCAACCTTTTCCCACACAAAATGCTGGCAAAATCCACTGTTTCTTTGTTGAGCCCTCCCTTGCCCAGTGTGCAGATACTGGCAGCTGCCATATCTGAGTCTTCATCAACCCAGCTAACATCAACCTGCCCAGGTTATTTCCTGAGACCCCGCCCCTCTCAACTTGCAGGCCCATCCAAGCCACCTCCAGTGGCTTTTCCATATAAACAGTTGCTCTTAGCGCATGCTGCAGACTTCCCTAAAATTTCAAAACCCCAAACAAGCAGCATCTGGCCTCAGCATGCCCTGTACCTCTTGCTGAGCAGCCCCAAGCCCGGCACTAGTGTCAGCAGTCTCAGTTCACAGCCTGTCCTCTCGAGGCACCTCTAAGGCCAGCATGAGTGGCAGCCACATGCTTAGTGACTCTTGCCAGGTGGCCCGAGGCAGGGCACAGTTTGCAGCCGAAGTTGACCTGTGGCTGGGCCCCTCCCAGGAGACAAGCAATCTACCAGATTCAGAGTTCAAAACGCTGGTTATAAAGATATTTAATAAACTTAGAGGAAGAGTTGATAAACTCAGTGAGAACTTAAACAGAGATATAAAAATATAAAAATGGAGATAGATAACTTAAAAAAAGAACCAGTCAGAAATGAAGAATACAATAACTGAAATGAAGAAGAATACATTAGAGGAAATCAACAATAGATTAGATGAATCAGAGGATCACATTAGCAGTTTGAAAGAGAAGGTAGCGGAAAACACCCAATCAGAAACTATGTTTAAATGTTTATTTAAAGAGCAAAAAGAAAAAAAAATTCATAAAAATGAGGATAGTTTAAGGGGCCTTTGAAATAACACCAAAATTTGCATCATAGGGGTACCAGAAGAAGAGAGAACAAAGAATTGAAATCCTATTTGAAGAAATGATGAGAAACTTCCCTTCCTTGGCAAAAGAAATGACATATAAGCCCAGGAAGCACAGGGAGTCCCGAACAAGATGAACCCAAAGAGCCCCACACCAAGACACATCACAATAAAAGGTCAAAGTTTAAAGACAACCTTAAAAGCGGAAAGAGAAAAACAATTAGTTACCTTACAAAAGAGGTCCCATAAGACTGTCAGCTGATTTTTCTACAGAAACTGCCAGCCAGCGGAGTGACACAAAATATAAGTGATAAAAGGCAAGGACCTACAACCAAGATTACTCTACCCAGCAAAGCTATCATTTAGAATTGAAGGACAAAGATCTTCTCAGACAATAAAAAGCTAAAGGAGTTCATTAACACCAAACCAGTCTTATAAGAAATGTTAAAGGGGCTTCTTTAAGAAGAAGAAAAGAAAGATCAAAATATTAATAATAAAATGGCAATAATTACATATTTATCAACAAATACTTCAAATGAAAAAGGATTAAATGCTTCAATCAAAAGATAGGGCAGCTGAATGGATAAGAAAACAAGACCCCTACATATGCTTCCTACAAAAGATGCACTTCAGATTGAAAGACATACACAAACTGAAACAAAAGAAATAGGAAAATATAGTTCATGAAAATGAAAAGAAAAATCTGGGTTAGCAATATTTATGCTAGACAAAATAGACTTTAAAACAAAGTCTATAACAAGAGACAAAGAAGGACTCAGTAATCCCACATTTGGGTATTTATTTGAAGAAACGCAAAACACTGCTTTGAAGGGACGTGTGCATCTGTACATACATTGCAACATTATTTACAATAACCAACATATGGAGGCAACCTGGTGTCCATCAACAGGTGAATGAACAAAAAAGAGGTGGTACATATATACAATGGAATATTACTCAGCCATAAAAAATTTTTTTAATGAAATCTTGCCATCTGCAAGAACATGGATGGACCTAGAGGGTATTGTACTGAGTAGAGTAAGTCAGACAGAGAAAGACAAATGCCATATGATTTCACTTACATGTGGAGTCTAAAGAGCAAAATAAACAAACAAATTAACCAGAAACAAACTCATAGATACAGAGAACATTTTGATGTTTGCCAAATGGGAGGGGTGTTGAGGGGAGTGAGTGAAAAAGGGGAAGGGATTAAGAAATACAAATTGGTAGTTACAAAATAATCATGGGAATATAAAGTATAGTACAAGGAATATAGTCAATAATATTGTAATAACTGTGTATAATGTCAGATGGGTACTAGATTTAGCAGAGTGATCACTTTGTAAATTATATAAATTTATCTAATCACTATGCTGTACACCTGAAACTAATATAATATTGCATGCCAACTATAATTGAAGAATAAAAAAATTATTTTAAAAAAGTAAAGAGTCCTAATCAGTTGACTGAAATTAATCAAAAAGGAGATTATCCTCAGTAGGCCAAGCATAATCAGGTGAGTCTTTTAAGATTAGAAGGATTCTCTTGCTGACTTCAAAGACAAAATAAACTGCCATTTTGTGAGAAGAGGTGGCCATAGGCAAGGATCTTTTGTTGCTGAGAGTAGTCCCCAGCTGAAAACCAATAAGAAAATGGGACTTCATAGAGCAGCATGGAAATAAATTCTACCAATAACCAGTGAGACTGGAAATTCTCACCTCAAATTACAGGTGAGACTGACTGATATCATAATTTTATCATAGTGAGATCCTGAACGGAGACCCAGTTAAGCTATATGCAGACTCCTGATCTATGGGAACAGTAAGATAATAGATTTGTGTTGTTTTAAGCCGCTGAATTTGTGATAATTTGTTATGCAACTACAGAAGATTAATACAGGTAATACCTGCTGTTCTTGTGATATTGTTACTATAAATTAATATTATGTAACTATATTCCTCTTTCTAAGTTAGGATCACCTCAACCCTCTGATAATGTTGACATTCCATATAGCTTGTTTATAAGCACATAGTACTGGTCAAACTAACAATTATAAAACATATTTGGTATTTACAGTTCACATTAATTTCCTGGTAACACCTGGAAGGTCACAGCTACTTAGAGTAAGAAAGAATTAAATTAATAGTAAGTCCATTTTTCTTATTTTTTCCAACCCAGCCAGTGGATTTTATTCATATACTGGTTAGAGGGCCCCCAAGAAGGATTGGTTTTGATCTTTGTGCTAGACAGTAATGTAGATGGCTTAACAACATTGAGACTGATAGAATTCCTGCATGACTGACTTTCTTCTCACTGATAGGTAAACCACACACCAGGCTAACTTATTCAGATTCATGCATCCTCCCTGATAGCATGTACTGAAGCTATAGCACAAAAGAAAAGGTGTCATTTTGGCTATCATATTTTATGTGTACAAACTAAGGGTAGGCAAGAACAGTTATATGAGCAACTGATGATTGAAAGAGATTAGAAGATTTAGGGATCCTGACTAAATTTCCTTTAGAAATGACAACCAGAATCCATTCTTATCTAGTTCATGATTTTTAAAAGCAATCTTCTAAAGTTTCACCATTAAGTATGACATGAGCTATTTATCAAAACAGAGATATTCCCAGGATTTGATTTAGATTTGATTGGTATGATTTTAAAACTTTTCTGCCTTGACAGTTTGAAGTAATGAATTATATTAATAGATTTTCCAGGCTTAAATCATCTATACTTTCCTGGAATAAACCTTACTTAGTCATAATAGGTGATAGTTTTTAGTGTAAAACTAAATTTGACATGCTATTTATTTATAATTTATTTTTATTTATAATTTATAATTAAACATATTAATGTTCTAGTTATAATTTAATATTTATTTATAGTTTTGTTACTAAATAATATTGACCTAAAATTTGTTTTTCTTTGGTCAAGTTTTGACATCAAGATTTTCTAGTTTTAAAAATCAATTTCGATGGTTTTGTCCTTTTTGCTATAGTGTGTAACATATTATAAGTGTTTTGAAGTTTAAATAATTAGCCAACAAGCCATCTTGCTCTAGAGATAGTCTAGAAATAATTATTTTATACTATTATCCATTTCCCTGTTATTCTAATTATATTTTTAAATTATTCATGATTCGAATTTGGCAATTTATACTTTTCCAGAAAATAATCCATTCATTAGGTTTTTCAATGTAAACTCTTTATCTTTTTATTCTTTCTTAATTTTAATTTTGACTTTTTTTCCTGAACTAGATTGTTAAATAACTCATCGTAGTAGTTAATGTATCAAGTCAGAGTTAAAACATACAAACTGTTGCATCTGTGGTAATACAAATGATGGCTGCCAATGATGTATGAGCTCAATTTGCAAAACTATCTATTGATAACATTCTAATCCAAACTTTCTGCAAAAGACTGCAGGTAATGGCAAAGCGATACTTTAAACTATTAAATTGCAATTAAACTATTAAACTCTATGTGTAAAGGAAATTGCCTTTGGGTTTTTTGTAACATGTGGGAAATCAAATATCATGCAATTATAGTTGAAATATGGGAGAGAGTTTAAGAAACATATTCTTCTAATTGACCGAAAAATTCCATTCCATGAGAATGAAATGAAATAGATACAGAAACATGGCTCTAAAAATTGATGTCCATTTTATATGCATCCTTTTCCAAACACAGATCTAGAACATAAAGGTCAACATCTAATCATATATTTATAAAGTCAATTAAAAGATAATGTTTTACATTAATATTATATAATGCAAAGGCATAATGCAAAGACTACAATGAGAAATAATCTAGCTAATCTGATTAATGTATACTATAAATGGATTGGCAACTCAGATTTAGAAAATAATTTATTTTTCTCAAGAGAACTACTCATAAGAAGAGAACATGATGTCTCTACATTGTCTGGAAGTATCATGTATGGAATATTATCTTCTCAATATATTGTTAATAATTTCTAATTTGATGTTCAGATCACATGCCCCAGGACCTGGTCTTTTCTTTTTTTGGTTAACATATGACTCCCTTTCTTTCAGAAAAGCCTTCAGCCTTGCAAGTATTTTGTTTAACAGTCGAATCCTTCCCAATGTCAAACACTAGTGATATAAAGATGAACAGGAAGGAGCACCATTCTGAAAAAATGACTGGTGTGATAATGGTGACAGATCTGGACAAGCTGAAATTCTGATTCGGGTAGGACATTCTTGTGAAATATGCAACAAAAAATTGAAAAGTTGGTTTTGAAATTCAAGAGAGAAGTTAAGCTAAGAGAAATTTTATTAGGAGTAATTTTTCCAGTTATCATCATATATGAAATCACCAAGAAAAAGAAAATAGACTAAGAGGCAACACCCAGAGACAAAAACCAGAACACTGATATTTATAAGTATGCATTGTAAAAATAAACAAAGAAGACTATGTTAGAATAGTGATAGAGATAGATATAAATAAAAGGAAACAAAATGCTAGGATATCATCAAAATGATATTAATCTATAAAAGCAGTTTCCAAAGAGTTGAAGTCATCAATCAAAAGAAACAGAGATTGACTAGAAAGAGAAAAGACCAGAAAGAGAAATGTTTCAGAAGGAAAATGTGAATTTAACAGAGGAAAAGTCAGAATGCAAGAGATTGTCAATTAAAGATCAGAAATAGAGAAATTTCATGTAGACTATGCTATTAGAAAATATAATTGGTGGAATGAGTAGTTAGCAGGTCAAGATAATCTTGTTTGTTTTTGTTTGTTTGTTTTGTTTTGTGTGTGGAGGATGGAGAGAGAGGTTAATTAAGAGACACTTGAATGGATTTATAAGCTGAAGTGGAGCAGAATGTGCCACACCAAAATATATGTCTTTGGCAAAGGATTATTTTGAGCTGATTATTTTAAGAAATCACAGACATAAAGATACCCTGAAAACAGTAGAAATTCCCCTTTTGTAAGGGAAATTTACATCAGAAAGGGGGCCTGTACCAGGAAGAGAGCCATTACTAGAGAATACTATTTTACTTGAGAGACATATGCATGGCAGGGCAACTTTTGTTTATCAAATATTTCCTATCCTCACTTTTTCATGATTTAACATTTCCCCCTTTGAAGCCATAGACCCCTATCCCTTTTCTTAGCTCAGGCTGACATGGAAGCCTCAATCATCTGGCTGCCTTTTGCGTCTCATATCTTTGTAGGTCTCCTGTACATAAATATGTAATTAAATTTTTTCTCCTGTTAATCTGTTATTTTTTAAAGAGTTTCTCAGCCAAGAACCTAGAATGACAATTATTTTTCTTCCCTTACATATCTAAAGAGAAAAAGTTAGTGGTCAAACTGAAAATCCAAAAACAGGTGGTGATAAAACAGTTCTCATAAGAGATATGATAATTTGGAGTCTGGAACAGGGACAAATGAATTAATATTAATACAATAAGGCATTTCTTCTGTCAGGCAAGCAGGGGACGCTATATGAATATACTCTGAATTTCAGAGAAGAAATCAAAAGGAGTTTATGTGCGAGAGCTTAGATTTTACTCAATAAAATAGGAGGAGGGTCATATGCCATGTCTTCAGGTGATAAGGGTGATGAGAAAGGTGATGAAGATTATGCCAGTTATTTAAATTACCACCTCCGTCTTCCAACCCATTAGTGAAATTCAAGATCCTATGAATTCAAAACAAGGAAAAGAGGAGAGAGTATAGCAAAGAAAGGGAGATATTAAGGAAAGATCTGCACTTGAGGGAGGGAAAAAACTGCCTTTCAATCATTGAGGGATGACTTTGGAGGGTATAAATTTCAAATTAAAAAAGAAAAAAGAAAAAATATTTCCTGAAAGAAAAAATGCATATGAAAAGGCAGTGGTAAGAAAAAAACAGAAAAACAAAAAAATGCTGATATATACTACATTTTCAACATATTAGATGAAGTATGTTCTAGAATACTTGCTTTGGTAGTCATCATATGTAATCATCACATATATTTTTAAATCAATAAATTTCGGTAACATTATCATAAAAATGTTTCAATAACAAATGAAAATCTGCTTTTAAAAAGCCAAGATTTTTACCTAAGAGAATTAGCGGTCATGACAATGTGATAAATGTGTATTATACTGGTTTTTGTGAATGGACAAGCAAAAGTGAAGCTGGATATTCATATTCATTGATTACCATAATCATTGCTACTAGTGGCAACTGAAAAGATTTATTTGCGTCTCACAAGTAAGACAAGGTAAGTATTGTATATGTATTAAAATTCCTAAAGAAAGTATCTGAATTTGTATCTACTACATTGTTTTTCAGAGCAGCATAATCATGAGGGAAATTCACTGTATACCTGATTGCAAATGACTTAGCTGAAATGCACAAATTTCTTCTTTAAAGTGTTTAATATTTTACTGAGACAAAAAGATTTTAATTTAATGATGGGAGAAAGGTCTGCAAAATAAAATATGAATTAACTGAAGTCACTGAAATTAAGAAAAAAATGAAGGAATTTTATTTCAGAATAACTCTAAAAATTATTATCTAAAGAAAAGCATTTTTTTTTTTAGTGTGTTCCTTATTACAATGTTTTTTCATTTTTCATTTCTCTTCATAAATCAAATCTTTGACTCTGTATTTAGGAGTTAACTAATGATCCCAAAATACATTTATTTCAGCATAGGTGCATTCTGCAGCACTTTTTTCATGTTTTGTTCCATGATTGTTATTATGTATGCATAAAAGCAAAATGCAGTCAATATTAATGCCACATCATCTTAATAAAGAATGATTAATGTAAATCCAACAAAACATAGGACAGATTTAAAAGATGACAATTTTAATAATGACCTTCAAAGAAACAACATTAAAACTCTTTAAGTAATTCTTCTGTAATACTTGTCTTTTTTCCTTTTTTATGTTTCACATTCAAAGTTCCTTTTCATTAAAAAATTTGCCATTTTTTAAAACTAAATAAAGTAAATCTCAAATTTAGTTCTTAAATATTTTCAGAAATCCCAGTTGTCAAATTTGAACAATGCTATGTACACCAGGCTATGATTAGCCTATGTGGCCATACCAGACTGCCAGGATCACTACACGGATTCTGAAGGCATAGTGTTTCTTGAACTGTGTTCTGCTGATTGCATACATCAGAATCACATTAAAATGCATATTCCTGGGCTCTCTCTCTGAGACCAATTAGCCAGAATTTCTTAAGAGGGGTAGCCAGAAGTTTGCAAATTTAACAATTTCCCATGAGATTCATGCACACTTAAGATTGGGAACCACTGCCTATTGTGTCAGTTTGACAATTTTCACGGCTGGGATAGAGATATATAGAAACAAGTTGAAAACTGGAGTGATGATTTCTTTGTAGACCATTGTAGACTTAGCCACCTCAATTTAGGTTAAAAATATTGCCCTACCTGTAGTAGGTAGAATGTTAAGATGACCCACAAAATGCCTGCTTCCTGGTGTATGTAGCCTGCAGAATCCCTGAAACTGTGTTTATGATGGATTTTCCTCTCATTATCAGGTCATATTATAAGGACAGTTGATTTTAATAGAGATAATCCTGGGTGAGCCAGATCTAATTAGGTGAGACCTTAGAGAGGAGTGGGCTCTTCCTGAAGTTCAAGATTCAACACATAAGAGAGATTTGACAAGATCCCCATTGCTGAATTTGCAGATAAAAGGGGTCATGTGGCAAGGTATGCTAGCAGTCTCCAGGAGTAAAGAGTAGCCCTCAGAAAAAAAGCCAGGAAATGAAAAATATAGCTGGCCAACGCTTTATTTTAAGCTCTGCAAAAACCCAATCAGAGAATTCAGCAATCTCGTGTCTGAACTTCTGGACTACAGAACTGTGGGCTAACAAATGGGTGTTATTTTAAGCTGCTATATTTATATTGATTTATTTCACAGCAATAGAAAACTAAACATACCCACTTTATATAAAAGTATACCTGACCCGTGGTTGATAGCTGTTATCTTAGCACAGCCATTCAGATCCACACTTTGACTTCTCTCATCCATGCATGTGAATGAGATTGGTGTTATGAATCAGCAGATTTTACATATCAAAGTTAAGTTTATAGAATCACCAAGATCTGTTGTATCAGGTTAAAAATATTCGGTAATAAATCATCTGTCGGAAAAACAGAATCCCAAATAGTTCAAAACTTCTCTATCAGAAGTGATTTTTAAAAACTCTGTCCAAGTTTATCTGTTACAGTCAACATCATAAGGTAGATTAATATTTTAATCACTATAACCAAAGAGGCATAAGAACTTAATAGGAGTCGATGGTCCAAGATTGTGCCCTAAAGCTGCCAGCATAAGACCTCATTCTCAGTACAATTTTTTTTTTTCACCAGAATCTCATGAGTCTATCTATTCAGCCAAAATAAATCAAATTTTTTTTTTCTCTTAATGTGTTCATGAGCTTCATCTACTTGCCATTATTTCTTGTGGTCACATAAGCATTTCATTGAATATTTCTATTAATAGTCCTCACATGCCCATGCCTCCTTTAATGACTTTGGGATTCTAATAAAGTGATTAGAACTCCTTATCCCTGCTGTGGTCTCTGCTAAACGATGTGAAAATATCCCTCCTGCTGGGATTACCCCACCAGCAAAATTCATATGAGCCACCAATAAGTACATCTATTGTAATTTGACTTTCTTTGCCCTTGTTACTTTTTCCTGCTATCCTATAAAAGCTTTAATTTTTCCCTTGAGGCTCTAGATTCCTTTTTAATTATTTATTTGTGAAGAATTTCTTCTACTGACAAAATCAGGTTGATTGGTAATCTGTTTTTTTTCTAACTATTGGAGATTTTAATGTGTTATTTGCTCTCTGAAACCTCACAGCTTTCTAATTAATGTGTTCAAACACGACTGAGTCATCTGATTTGCCTTATGCATTTTTTAATTGTTCAGTTATGGGTCTCAAATATCCAGATTAACACATGTACAGTTGTGATCTCTCTGAGGAAAAATGTGGCAGTGAATCTCCGCAACACAGAAAAAATAAGATTTCGACAAGGAGTTTTGCTAAGCCCAGGAGGTAATTTAGAGTGTGGCAGAATATTTAAATACAAACAGTTAAATATTTTAATATTCAAGAAATGTTAAAAACAAAATTGGGTTTAGTAGAAGAATTTCTCTTTTTGGATTTTCTGATTTACACATTTCACACTGATGAAAGGAATCTTGGTCCTTTGCTGATTTTGCTTTGAGCTTTGCTCTCCAGTAGCAGTACCTGATCTTCCTTTGGGCAGCCAGCCCTTTCCTCCTCTGTCTATGGGTCAGGGAATACTAACACTACTGACTCCATGATCCAGTCTTGGCTAACAGAGGCCACATCTCACTGACCACAGTGGGGAATGCATCATCATTGTGGGCCAATAATAGTCTGGAGAATTTCATAAGACTGCTGGGAAAAATAAGCTGTCCTTTTTCTCTGGAATGTCCAAATAGATTGAGAAACCTCTGAAGTCTGCTATTGATGGAATTTTTTCTTACATAGAAGAACCTGTCCAAGAATGACAATAACCTAGGAGAAAGCGAAACTGAAAAGAGAGCGTGACCATTACATTATTCTATCCTTTGAGACTACACCTAGCCATGCCCGAGGGTATACCACCCCCACCCAGCCTTTTCAATTACTAGAGCCCATCAATTCCATTTAATAGTTAAGCTCCTTTAGGGCTGGGTTTTCAGACTTGCAACTGAGAGAATCCTGCCTTATAGAAAAGGTCTCTCTCACAAAAGTTAAATCAATTCAAGACTCTGCCTTTGGAATTTAGTAAAAATGACATTATAAAGCTAATTTATTGACTTAATAATTTTTGAGTGGAATACAATCAAACTCCCAAAATATATCTTTGGTGATCACTTTAAAGTCATAACCATTTACATAGCTTGAATTTTTCTAGTATTTAAAGGTACTTCAATGATATAATCTCATTAATTCTTACAATGTCCTTTTGAACTAACCAGGGGACAGGTATGCTTATCTAGTCATACATTTTGTGACACATTTCAGTGAAGGTTGAATAACAAAGCACTAGGTCACCTATATAAGGACCTAGAGAAAATAGTAATTACTTCCCTAATGGTATAGGTAGGCTATCACTGTGGAAATCAGAATAAAAATTAGTGCACAAATTCATCACCTGGATGGAACTGTGTGGCCAATAGAACTTTTAATAATGTAGATAGATGAATATAAAATGTATGCAATACATATATGTACTTAATCAACACATTTTAATAAAAGTCCTTCTACTTGTACTTCATAATATGTACATTATATGTAAGATAATTATATAATTCATAACTATGAGAATGTATTTATTAAATGATTACTACATATTAGTCTTATAAAATGCATTTAAAGCATATGAAAATGTGAAATTGAAATATGCTGAAAAGTACATTCAAGGGTTCCCCACTATATTTTTCTTCACTATATAAAAAGTGTTTTTTCCCTTCTCAGTAAAATAGCAGCTACTGCGACTCCTTAATAAAGCAAGATTTGCGTAGAAGATATTCCCATGTTGCAAATATTTTTCTTATTAAGATACAAATTATATTTTAATTTTTAATAGTGATTTTTCTAAAATATACGATACAACTCTGACAATTTAATTTGCTCTTGATGAATTAGTGGCCTCTTTGTGAGCATCCTTTGGTATTCTAAAATTTAAAATGCTTCTGGATCTATTAAAATATGTAGTGTTTAAACCCAAATGCTATGCTTTATGAATTCATATGTCTGTTTTTGATAGTTTCTTTTTTTTTTTTTTTTGAATTCTGTGGAATGTGTGTACCTTTCAATAAAATCCTTTTTACTTGGGTGAGTTTCTATTCCTTATTAGTTGTTTTAGGAGTGTTTACAGGAAGCATTTTAATACATAGCCTTAAAGGATCAACTATATGACTCAGCAATTTCACTCCTAGATATAATCTACCATAACACATGTTCAAAAATGTTCAGAGAAGCACTATTCATAGTAGCCAAAAATCAGAGATAAACCTAATGTCTATCAATAATAAAACTGATAAATAAATTTTAGTATATACATATAAAAGAATATTACATAGCCATGAGAATGATTAACTGCACAAAATAATGTGGATGAAATTCCCAAACAAAAAATTGAGTCAGTGAAGCTGAATACCAGAAAGCTTGGTATATGGAGGATTATAGTGACTGGAAGTGAACTAGACAGGGAACTCTGGAGTATCTGGGATCAGTAATATTCCGTTCCTAAATCTTGGTCATGGTTACACAAACATGGATACTTTATAAAGCCATTGAGTTGTGCTATGATGTGTGTACTTTTCAGCACGTGTTTTATAGTTCAGTAAAAATTAAGTCAAAAAGAAGATAAAAATTAGTTGCCATATGCTTTTATATTTGTGTCGAACATCATTTTCAAAGCATGTGTATTATCTTTCAAAAAGCACATGTATTACTTCATTCCATTCATCCATTCAATAACTGTTTATTCATTTGTTTGTTTTCTGTCATGATCCAGGTAACAAGCAAGAGGCTGAGAATGTAGCACAGATTAAGGTAGACATAGTTCCTGCTTGCATGAAATTCACAGTCAAGTCATGCCCATCTATAATATTCATGCCCATCTATAATATTCCTGTGAGGTAGGTAAAGAAGTTATGCTCTTTTGAGTCTTATTTGTTTATTTGTTTGTTTGTTTAGATGGGAGACAATTAAGAATGCTTATATGCTTCAGAGAAAAACTCATTTGAGAAGCAGTAGATCTCATATGTGAGAGGGAGGGAAAGATTTAAAAATGAGACCCCCTGAAGAGTACAAGAGAAAGGAACCAAAAATGCAGAAGAAAGGAAGAAAAACTTCAAACTGGGAATTATCAGGGGTCATATGCTGTTTGTTAGCAGAATATGAACTAGAGCTCAAGAACCTGACACCTCGACCACATCAAATCTAATTTTTCTTCATTGCTCTCATTTCTAGAGTGCCAGGAAATCTTTTTATACACACACGTGTGCATTCACACACACACACACACACACACACACACACACACACACACACACTTTAAGTAATAAACTTTGATCCTATGTGCATCATCTGGTAGTGATGTGTTGTATTTTCCTCAAACAAGGAGGCATGCAGGCAAAGTTTCACGGCTTAAAACTGTTGTGGAGATCGTTGCTTTCTCTGGCAGTGGGGAGAACTGAGCAGAAGGGAAGAAAGGGAAATATAAGAAGTATGAAGGGTCAGAAAATAGAATAAATGGCATTAACTAAAAATATGGGAGAAAATTCATCTTTGGAACCCACTGATTTGGATAGTAAATTTCTAAATATCTTGTGGATTTGTTATTAAAATGTTTTCTAGGAAAGCAAAGATCTGAGCAAGAGACAATGTCATGTGCCTTGGGCCCTAGAGAAAAGTTTCTTTTATGTGTTAGTCCAGTTCTGCAAGAAACAGACAGGAAGGTAGAATTAAATGTGGAATTAAAAAGATTAACCAGGAAGAGAGCCTAGGAGGGACAGTGAGGAGGAAGCCACAGGAGCTTGGAGCAGCCAAGAGACTGCAATGTAAGTCCAATTCTTATAAACAGAGAAGGAAAGAAGGGCGGATAGGAAAGTCTTAGACTATAGGTACTTCTAAAAGACTTTAGTAATGTCAACAGGGACTCCTTGGACCAAAGTTACCTGTTATACAAGTGTCACATTCTCAAGGAATGGGCCTCCCTTAGTACCCCAGCTGTCATGGGATGGGAGCAGCCCCCAGAAAGTGCTAAGTTGTCATGATTGTGGTGTTGACTTCACAGTGCAGCAGCTGTGGACATACATGAATTATATTCTTCACAGTTAGAGATCTGAGAGAGGCATTTTTACAGGCACCACACCTTACAAATCCTAAAGCCACTCTTTGGATAAAAATGGAACAATACTCATACTGAGGATAGTAGAGTCTGAGAATTTGTAATATTGCAAATCTTTGACTGGGGGAACACCATTCAGACCAAACAAAAGCCATTTATGTGTCTGACTCACAGGTCCAGTTTATAACCCCTGTTCTACATACATCTCTGATGAAGTCAAAAATAACTTAGGATCAGTGGTAACTTGTTTCTTAGACCACCTGAATTTTTAGATCTAGATATGTAGAAAGAACATCATAATGAACAATCATGCATGCCTACCCACAGGAATATCAAGCTTCATATATCAAATAATAAATTCAGCACTTTCCATCAGTAAACCTGCCTCTCCCTCATAGTGTTTTTTTCAAAGGATGGTAAAATCAGAAATCTGAGAGTCATCTTGGATTCTTCACTATCCCTTAGTACATCTAACTATATGTTATGCTTGTCTAGTATCCTAAAAAAATACTCAGGTGACTCCCCTAAATCTTTCAAATGAGTTCCCTTCTCTCCATCTCTATAAACACTGCCTTGATTTAGGTCCTTTTCTAATGGCAGCCTTTATATACAAAGAACTAAATTTCTTTTAAGAAATATATTATCTCGCTTACTCTTCGTGTTAGAATGTGGTAGTGTCTTAGTTTAACTCTAACATAGAACATAAGAAAGGTCTGGTAGAAAGCAGAAATAAGGCAATGGGGAGGAAAGGCTAATATAAGGTACATTATCATGGTTGCTGTTATAGGCAACAGGAGCTAGGTTATCTGAGAAATGAACAGAATGCCTCCGATAAATGGCCATTCAAAAGATAAGAGTTTGGGGCATTTACTACAGCTGCTGTCCCCATTGGTAGAGGACAGGCCCTGGGCCATATTTGCATTGACTAAGAAAATCCCACAGCCCAGGGGCAAAAAGTGGAAAAATACACAGCACACTCTTGAAATACATGACACACACTATTACCAGGGCAAGGTGAGTCTGAGTCCACATGGAACTATCAAGCACAGCTGCAGCTAAATCCAAGGGAAGCCAAGGGAAGGTGGCAGAGCACCAATTTTGCCATCAATTTGAAGTTTGGGAAAGGGAGGTTCTCAAAGTCACCCTTATTTTCAGTAATTCACTAAAAGGACTCATAAAACTCACTGAAATCTATTATACTCAATTTATAATTTATTGTAGGGAAGGTATAGAGATTGAAATCAGAAAATAAAAGAGATACATAGTGCAGAGTAGAGGAGATACTCAAGAGTAAGCTTCCTTGGTTCACTCCCCATGATTCAGGATGCGTTACTCTCCCAGCATCAACATGTGACAATACTCACAGTATATTGCTAATCAAGGAAATTTGCAAAAGATCAGAATTCAAAGTCTTTATTGGAGCTGCATTACTTAGGATTGACTGAGTGGCTCATCCCTGCCTCCAAATTGACTGATACCACATGACCCCGCTATAAATCACAGGGTTGCTCTCTCTGGCATGACCAATCTCTACCATAAGATTATCAGGCGTGATTTGCCCCATCCTAAGATTTGGTGTGGATACCCGTCACCCTAAACAAAGATACTCCTGACAGGTTTGGCATAGATTACCTCCAAGAAGCTGAAGGTAAAAGTCAGACCTCTCTTTGGGCAATGCCAAATTCTTGACTATACGCTATGAAATATGATTAATTATGTGTCTGACTCACAGGTCCAAATATAAAATATAAGTCTGATGGCATCTTTTCCCTCTTTGAATGTCTTCTGTTCCTTTATAACCTTCACGGTAAAATCTGTACCAGGCACCTCAAGGTCTGACCCCTGTCTACCTTTCCAATCTCAATTCTTGTACTCTTTTCTTTTTTGTACCCTGTAGCCCATCCAGTCCATTAGCACTTCCCCTTATGACCCTGTCCTGTTCTCGTCAGCATCCTGACTAGTAAAAATGAGTGACAGCACATAGACACTTATTCTACAACAACAACAAAAGTGACTTTTCTTCTTTTTCTTTTGAGCCATTCAAATAGATTAAGACAAGGTCCTGGGAACTATGGTTATGTGTGGAGGAGGTGTGCCTTGATGAAATGTCATTTGAAGAGGAGAGAAGATATAATAGGATAGGAGAGGAGGGAAATCCTCTAGTTTGGCAGGTGAGTAGTAGAAGTAGGATTCTGCTGACTTCTTCCAAATTTTCTTCCAACATATGGAGAAGAAATAGAATGCTAACACCTCCATCAAACTCTCCGCCTTTCTTGCCTCAGGATTTCTGCACATTCAATAACTTCTCTCTAGAAAGCAAATGCAGACACACATATGCACGCACATCTATGTTTTAAGATTCAACTCAGAATGTCTTTCCTGACCATTATCCCTCTCTCTCTTCTCCAGATGTATCACTCCTCTTTTGCTTTATTGAACAATACTCCCAAAAAACAGTAATCAAGGTGTATTATTACTGTTTATTTATATTCTTCCCCTGACTATGAACTCTATGACAGAAATCATACTTTTTATCTTTGCATCCTCATCATCCAGCACAGGGCCCAATAAAATTAGAATAAAAATTTATATAAATACAAATTTATATATGCATGGGCAAATCAGGGAGAGAGAGAGAGAGAGGGAGAGAGAAGAAAAGAGGTAAGGAGGGAGAGAAGAAGGGAGGAAAGGAGTATAAGAAATTCACTTGGTTTGCAGATATGTAGAGAACAAGTTAATGCCAAGTTTAATAGAATATTGTTCCTTGAAACCCCCAATCCCCAGCCCCCAAGCTGCAACCCTGATTCTGATGGCAGAGTTTAGTTAGCTCAAGGATAACACATGACAAAAGCTGAATGACATTAAACTGCTCATGGGTTCATGCCCAAACCAATTCCCTCTGCAGGGAAGTAACATTTCTGTAGTCTTCTGTGGTACTTTTAGAATCTCTCCAGGCTATGGTGGCAACAGATTTAGTAGACAAGAGGGAACTAGCAGCATATCACATGAACTGAACTGGAAAATGTCCTGGCCAATTAACAACAAATGTCTATGGCAATTAACAAACAGCCTGGGAACAAAGACTATCTATGTTGTTATGCTTGGTCCTGGAATGTTTATTATCTCTTCATGTCTTCGGTTTTATAGTTTCAACATTTCAAAGATGTATATTCCACTCTTTCACTGGTTTGTAAGCCCGCTCAAGGACTCAAATCCATCTAATAAATCTTTTTATTCACACAACACCTCACACAGTGTTTGACTCAAAGTAGAAATGCCATAAATATTTTTGAAATAAATTAGAAATTCTACCTCAAACCTGAAGCTATAGTTTAAGTCTCCTGCTACCAGGTGTCCACAGCATGGCATGGGTATATAAATTAAATAGTGTGGCTTAAATTTTTCTCCATACTTTTTAGCTGCCTTTATGAAAATTGAAATGAATAAAGTTAGGTTTGTATCAGTAAGGACATTTAGAGGTCATTTACTTTAATTCTCTCTTTTCAAATAAGAAACTTGTTAAGTTGATTTCTCTAACATAATGGAGTTGAAAATATAGCAAGACTGGTATCAGAAGCCAGTCTCCAGATTCTCAGTCCAGGGCTCCTTTTACAGCAAGTTTTTCTCATTTCTTCTTTCTGGTAATCAAAACAATAAAGTGTTTTTATAAAATCACTTAAGAAAGCATAAAGCACTTTGGTACATTTGGGTCATTTTCTCACTAACACACATTAATGAGCCTTCAATCTCTGTTAGTTTATATTCAAGAGCCACATGGTTTGTCATCAACCCTTCCCTCCTATTTCCTTGAAAGAATAGAGGCCATCGGCCAAGGTCACTTTTTATTTCTGTTCCCTTTGGATCTACTTCTGATTACTCTGATCTACAAATTTACCCTAATTTCCTCTTGATTAACCTAAGAAAAAAGGTTTTCTTCTTCCTTTCAAGGCCACACCTGCCATCCTGGCACTTGATCTAATTTTCATCAATATCCAAGAGATTTGTTCTATAACCTATCTTCTCTCTCTCTTGAGGCTTAGATCTCTCTCCAGATCTTAGGGCACCAATAACAGCCCTAAGTTTCTTCCATCTTAAAGCCTTCTGACCCTACATAATTGAAATACTACCTCCAAATTCTATCCTCTCCTTCTCATTCAAACATTTTGAAAGAATACACTCATCTCACCTTGTTAGCATCATTCATTTTTCATCTTACAGCCTGCCCTCGACTCCCAGAGTTCTATTAAAATGGCTCTAACCAAGGGCGCAAATTGCTTCCTTATTATCAAATGCAGAGAAAATTTCCAGTTTTATGTTACTGCCTCATTTTGTTTTTCTCAAAACAACTCCCTATTATTTCGATTTCCATGATGATGTACTCATTTGATCACCTGAAATATTTTTGATCATGATCATTTTTTCTGTTTTCTATGTGAGTTTCTCTTCTTCTGTCTACAATTAAAATATCTGTTTCCCTCAAGATATATAATCATAATTTCAAGTATCAGTATATACTAATGGCCACCAAATCTGTATTTCCATCTCAAACAGTTTTGATATTCAAATATATGTGTTTATATACCTATTTAATGGGTTTCATGCTCATGCATAATAAGCACTATTAACTCAATAGCAAAACTCAACTCTATATCTTTGATCCTATCTCCTTCCTATACAGTAAAATCTCACAAAAATTCTTTATGTGGGGTTCAAAAAATTGTGTCAGCTAAAATTCGAGGTTACTTTATTGCAAGGATAATTTTAAAATCTTGCTATAAAATTATAAAAGTCACAAAAGTAAAGATAGTGAAATATATGTTGAGTGCAAATAACCATACACTCATTGAGAAAATCTCAAAGATCACAAGGCACTCACTTTCCAACTACTCCTTGCTCATATTCCTCCTCCTGCTTTTTCTTTTGCTCATTCTTATCTTTCCTATTTGAGAACTAGGGATGCAAGGAGGATTGGAATGAATCATAAATTCCATTATATCTACATTCATGTTTAGGCGCCTGTTTTACTAAATTTTCTATCTTACCTAGTGGTATCACAATCAACCTAAGTGGTATCACTTAAAATAAAACTTGCAGCTTATTCTTCTATCCTCTTTTCATTACTCTCTACATCCAATTAATCAACACTTTGTTAGCATCGTAGTTGAAAATTGTAGTTCTTTCTAATTGACTTCTTTAAAAGTTCTCAAATTTGCATAGTGTTTTCATGTTTCTTAATCCATACCTTAATCTTTTCTGGACTACCCAAACAACCTTCTATCAAATCACTCTGCCCCCAGGCTTCTTCTACTCAAACTTTAGAACCAAGATGCCAGAGAGAAAATGTCAGGTACTAAAGCCCTCTCCCTGCCCTATATCCCAAATACTGCTTGTGATTTCAAAATATGCCAAGATTTTTCACACCTCAGTTGTTTGCATCTTCTCTGCCTAGAATCTGGGGCCACCATATTATTCACCTGGCAATTAATCGCCCATTGGTCTGTTAAGACTCACCCTTAATTTCACCTATGAAGCCATCCCTGTTCTTCTCCTCCTCTCTCCAGAAAATACAATTGACCATGTCTCATTTTGGGTGTCCTCATTATTTGCATGCATGCATTTTTTAAAATATCTATAACATTTTATTATACTTAGTCACTGTCAGCGCTGAGCTGATCAAGAAGGCAAGGTTCGATGGTGAGAGTCCCAGTTGGAAGAATGCACAAGAGGCAGACATGAGAATGAAACGGCAGGCATCAACTTTATTGTGCAGAGAGCAGTTATGTTTCTGGAAGTGCAGTTTTATTGAGGGGAGCACAGTATTGCACACACTTCTCCTGCTCCCTTTCTGCTCTCCAGGTGACTGCATGGCTCCACACAGATCAGAGTACAATAGTGGTCTTCAGCCACACATTCATGATACAATAAGCTGAAGTATGTTTACATATTTTAGGCGCAAGCGCCTGACTACACTAATGCTAAAAATGGGGCCCTATTTCTAGCCGGGAGCCTGGATCACAGCCAGACTTCGGAACAGCCAGATCTTGAGCCAGTCAGGCCTCGGATCAGCCAGGCCTTGGACAACAGCCAGACCTTGGATCACAGCCGGACCTTGGGCCAGCCAGGCATGGCGCCCACAGTTCACCCCTGAAGGGTTGTGGCTCAGGATCTGGCATGGAGGGTGCTACCTTGGGCCCACAATTCACTTGCCATTCTTGGAGTGGCTTAGCCCTGTGGATCATCACCCCTGGGGTATTCTTTACTCACCATCTCTCTGAGTGCTGTTCAGCAAACCAGGGGCATTGTGACCAGGGGCACAGCAACTTGTGCTTGTGCCCGCATCAACGATAGTCCCCATAATCTCACTACCTGTTCCATGGTATGAGCCATCTGTGTACCAGACATCCTCAGGGATGAGAATCTGGCCCTTTACATAGGGACTTGGTATGTCTCTCATCTCAGCAAGCTCTGCCAGGAGCTCTGCTTGGAACTGCATTTGTCCCAATAGGGGGTGCAGTTGACCAGAGAGGGGGCTCACAGAGAACTGGACCCACTGCTCCAGGTAAGCCTCCCATTTTGTCAGCATGGGGGTCTGTGCAATTCCCATACAAAGAGTATTCCTTAAGACTGCAGCCATCCTTCCATGGGGTACGGAATTATGGCCAGCGATGGCCTCACTGGCCAAGAGAGCTGCATATGGCAGCCAGTTGCTTCTCTATCAGAGAATATCGGTGTTTCTGCGTTTTTTTGTAACTGGGACCAGAAGCCTATCAGTACCTTCCGGGACTCATGCTTCTGCCACAAGCCCTATGCAAATCCTGCATCATCCATCTGCACCATA
>NW_006435762.1:6221161-6258805 GCF_000325575.1 Pteropus alecto
TACAGCTTGCTTTGTAGCCAGCCTTAAAGACCTCTTCTATCTCGAGGGTCCAGTCCCAAATAGGTTTGGAGCTGCTTCACAGTCTCAGGTCAGGGAAATGCCTGTATCTTATCAATCACCGCCTCCAGTATTACTTTTGTCTCACCCGACCAGACAACCTCCAAGAATTTGACAGATAACCCAGGTCCCTGGACCTTGTCCTCATTAGCTGCCCAAACCCAGTCAGCGACAGCTTCTCACAGGCTGGTTGCCATTGATTCTCTGTAAAAGAATCAGAGGTTAGCACTAACACCATCAATGCAATGATACAAGTGCACTACGGGTGGTCGTTTCCATGTGGCTAAGTCTTGAGCCACGAGACCATGGCACAGGGTAGGGCTAGAGAAGAAGGCATTTGCCAAATCCACCACATAATGATATCATCCAAGTTCATGTGACAACCAGTCCATAATGTCTGTGACATTTGGCCAGGCAGCACGCAGAGGCGGCATAACTTTATTCAGCTCCGGATAGTCAATCGTCATGCACTAACAGCCGTCAGGCTTCTTCACTGGCCACAGGTCAACCGGCTCCCCTGTCAACCAGTTGCCCTGACCTGATTCCTAATCAGGGAGATTACCAACCAGCCACAACTCACAGGTTGTGGTTTTCTCGGAAATAGAAGTGAATTGCTGGTTAGCGTGAATCTGATTCCACAGTGCCAGCAGCACTTCATTAGGTTGCTGCTTAATCTCTCCTGTGGCAACCCCTGCTCCCAGATCAAACAGCATTTGCCTGCGGCTCACTCTCGCAGCCGGGCTGGGCACTGCTCCGCTCCTGCTTTCGGCCACGCCTCTGTCCATGTACTGGCTGGTCTGGGAGTGCAGCGGGCAGTAGGGTGCACACTTAGGTGGAACACTCCTTGTGTTTCACTTCCACATCCCCCAATCTAGCCATAGCGGACATAACTTCGTGGATCTGCCTATCCATGTAAGAGGCCAGTAGTGCCACCATGGTGCCAAAAGTTCCGACGTGGCCAGCAGTCAAAATCAAGTCCTTCATATGAGTTGTAAATACCTCTTCATCAAAGCTTGTATACTAGGTGTGAAACATCATCTGTCGCATGCCCATTTCCCGAATTATCTGCTCACTGTCTCTGGCAGCTCCCTAAAGTCTGCCCACACTGTTGGTGCAGTGGACATGAGCCAGTTAATCAAGGAGTGATTGCCTACACCAGTGCCGAATGCGCTATATTCTGGAGGGACAGTATCACTGTTATGGAGGCCAGCTGAGCCATCTCTTCCAGAGATAATTCAGTCCCTTCGCCCCATCATCCCATAGCCAAAGCAGCCACCCTGGAACTGTTTCCCCCGCTCTCTGCTATACCTATTTAGTGAGGTCCCGAAGTTCCACGGGGGTGTACTGGATCAAGGTGATTTGCTTTTTAACCTGGGGGGTATTGCCAACTTGCCTCTCTGGGGCCAATGGCTGTTCCACTTTGACCTGCTGCCACATTACCGGCCATGCCTGCCGCCGGTGGGCTCCCAGACCCAGACGATGGCAGCAACCCGTCAGGACCCCACAGTATATGTTCTGCTGTCACCAGCTGCTTTTCCAGCACTTCTTCCTGTCATTGTAGCTGCTGTACCCACTGAACCTGATCCTGAGCCTTCAGGCCGGCCTGCCACAGCATCGCCAGGAACATCCAGGCCACTCTACCTGCTGCATCCTGGTGCACAGTCGGAACATTTGGCTCCAACATCTCCAAGGATTTCTGGACTTCCTCCGACACAGCTTGACTCTATCCCCAATCCTCTGCGGGCGTCCACATAGCCAGATAGGCGGCCACAGGGTACCACTTGGAGGCGGGGGACCACATGTCCTCCACCCGGGTCTCCTCCACCTGGGAACCATCCAGAGCACTAAGAGCCATACACACCTCATCTCGCAGACTATACCAGGTGTCAGTGCTAAGCTGATCAAAAAGGGAAGATTTGATGGTGAGACTCCCAGTTGGAAGAATGCACAATAGGCTGTCATTTCTCAGATCATGACCTCTCTCAAAAGAGATGAATTTTTTGCTTTGTTTGCTATTCTTTTTTCTTATTTCATGAATGAGAGAAAGCCCCCATTGACCAGCATCATACACCAACATTGATTACTCTCATTCAACATACAGATAATCTACTAAACACTTGAAACACGAAGTAAAAGAATTTTCCTCTAAAACAAGTTTATAAAACCCTATAAATTTAATTCAAGTATTATTATTACATACAAAGGACCTTATCAATCCTTTTATTCTCTTTCAATAGTCTTTATTCCTGATCTCTTAGGGGACTAACAGAATTATAACTTTCCTGTTTTGTCATAATTTAAATAATAAATTATTACGAATAATACATATCCAGACTTATTAATTTTCTCATCCTCTGCAAGAATCTATTTGAAGAAGCATAAAGTGTTTATGGGAGCTAGGTGTGCCAATAAAAATAATGTAACCAGTGGTAACTTGAGGATTTTTATATTGAAAGGACTTGGAGGTAATCATTTGGCAGGAATCGGAGGCTCAGAGATTCATCTGAGAGATGTGCTGGCCATGCATGCTCACCGATTTCTTGGAGCATGTGTTTCCTTTCGGAAAAGCTTAAGAAGAGAAGCATGACTGATGGAGGAAATAAATCTTCTCAAATCATCCATGTGTACTGATACTAAACACCACATGTACCTTGGTTTTGGGATTCTTGGTTTTGTTTTTTCACTTTATGAACACACCAAAAATAACAAAGCGAAGGATTGGAATTAAAGTGTCTAAAAATTAATGAGTGATCATAGTTATGACTATTTCTCAAGTGGGAAAATTAAAAATATATAAAATGACAATGATAGAAATCAGTGTAAAAGTTTTCTTTATACTATGTTTAAAGGCATCAAAAAATTAGTAAAAGAGCCCCACCTCTATCTCCATCTATATTCAAGCTTTATGTATAATGATTGGGCAGCATGTCTTACGTCATATCACTTGACTTGCATAAAGGACGCTATTACATGTATTGTCTAAGGAAACATTATGAAATTGTGGATTCAATGTCCTAGATTTTATTGAAGTCACAATAGAATGGGTGGACTCTCTCACTTGTCTTAGTTTTTATTTGAACAGAATTTGAAGGGTGTGCCATCAGACAACCATACATTTTCCCTAAACAATAGTTTTTATCCCCTAAACTCTTTTTAGTTGTAGGGTGGCAAAGTGTGACAGTAAGTGTCTCCAAGTACTAGTCGAACCAAATTACACTCTTGAGCCTGTGCGTGCTCTGCCTGTTGATGGCAATGTGCCTGTTCTATCATCCTTCCTCATCAGCTGTCTTGCTAAAGTGTGCAATGAGTAATGACTCCAGGGTGATATTTAATGAAAACACTACCCAAGACTCTGAGCCAAATGTGATCCCTACTATTCTTCTACTATTAAAGAATAATTATCCATTCCCTATGCAATTGCAATTGCAAGTGGCAGAGATTTTGAGTTGCCAAAATGTCAGTAAACTATTTAACTTTTAAAAATTCTCAATGTACAAAGTGCTAATATTAATAGGAAGTAAAAAGTCTACCTCTTGAGAAAATTAAATATAAATAGCCTTGCTTCCACTAATTTGGGTAAGAGTTGGAACATCTTTTTAAACTAGCTTTTATAAAGGAGATAAAATGAAGATGCCAAAGATTAATGCTGCCAATTTAAGTGGTCAGCATGCATCCAAAAGGCAAACATATAAATCTAAAGCAAATAGAAGTGCATTGCTTAAATTCTGCTTATCATTCTTTACATAATTGCCAGGAAGTTAACCATTATATTTTGCAAATCCATCACATCTTAAATTCATCCTGGAAAATTTCCTTCTTCCATTATTGTATTGGGCTTTTATGGACCTTTGATGGCTCTCACTGTAATCAGCATGGATGATCTACAGGATTAATGTAGTCTATAGTTCTGAGAGAAAGAGGATGAATATATTCTACATTATTCTTTAATTTTTTTTTTTCAATGCCTCAAAACAAAGAAGATGAGCTCTTAATCTGAGCCATGGCACTTTGCTTTCAGTGATTATAATTCTAGCAAGAAAAAATAAGTTAAGGATTTCCAACCACCTGTTGCTCAATAAAGACAAAGTAGTGAGCAACTTAAAAACTTTCATAATGCCCAAAGCTAAATGGTTTTAGCATTGGAAGAAATGCTTTAATATCATTTTAAAAAGTAAATCTGTTTTTATAATAAATAAATTTTCTGGTATCTATAACCTTCACCTATTGTCTCATATTTTTAGTCAATATTCTATTCAATTCATTAGTTATTTAATTAACAGATCCTTTATTTTTCAGGCACTGGGCTAAATAATAAGGCTAAAGAAAATGATATAGAACCATTTCCCATCTTTAAGAAATGTGTATTTTAATAGGTCAGATAAACATAAACTAATATAGGCAAAAAAAGGATATCATATATGTAATAATAGAAGCAGGTACAAGGAAGATTAGAGGTTCAAAGGAGTAAATGGTCAATTTGAGAAAGGGAAAGGAGTAAGGTGGAACATGAATATGATCCAAAGTCTCATAGAGAAGATGACTGTTGAGCTGAGTATTGAAAGATAACAGGTATTCTCTATGTATGTGTGCTGGTCCAAAAACATGTCCACATGTTCTTTGACACTCTTCTACCAAGAAGTAGAGTCTAAATTCCCCTCTCTTGAACATGAGTTGTTATTAACTACTCACTTCTACTGAATAGAATGCGACAGAGGTAACACTGTATGACTTTCAAAGCTGGTCGTAAAAGATGACTCTCTTGTTCTACTGAGACATATATTTTTGAAGGCCTGAGCCACCCTGTAAAAAGTCTGACTGTCCTGAAGTTGTCATGTTGAAGAGATCATTTCAAGAGACGGCATAAAGAGAGGTGCCAAGGAGCCAGCTGTTCCAGATTCCAGCTCTTTGAGTCATTCAAGCCCAAGAGCCAAACATATGAGTTAGCAAGTCTCAGACAATTCCAGTTCCAGCAACCATCTGATCACATCCACATGACAGATCTCACTCAGCAAGAACCATCTAGCTAAGCCCTGCTAAAATCCAAAGTGTTGGCAAGATTTATTACACAGCAGTAGGTAACTGGACCAGTAGACAGTGGGAGCAGCCTAAGACAAACTATGGAGGTTTAAAACATCCTGGTATTTCCAAGCAAGAAAAAGTAGCTGAGTATGGCCAAAGGATAGTTCAAGTCAGGACAAGGTAAAAGGCAAGACTAAAGAGGTTAGCAGAGGCCAGGTCATAAAGGTTCTATAATTTATGCCAAGGGGTTTGATTTTTATCCTGGAACAGAAGGATATTCATTTATATTGTGAAATATATTTATTTATGAAAATTAGTTTATTATTTGTGGAAATGTCAGAACATTATTTATTAATTTGTGAACGCACAAAAACATACTGTCTATGAGTTTAAGAAATAGCATGCTCTGTAAGTGTGCTTGTTTTGTTGGTATATCTCCTCGTTAGTCTCTGGAAACTCTGAAGAACTAACTGCTTAGATTAGCACTTCACTTTACTGAAATCTAAGCAACTCATCCTGTATAATGGCTTATCCAGACATATTATCGGTCAAGGATTATTTTCTAGTCAGCAGCTTCAGTTGCTCTGGCTTTATTTAGAATAATTTTGGTGCTTCATTGAAATGATTCATCTAAGTGCTATGTGCACGGTTAACCTTTTGTGACTATCAAGATTACTAAGAGTCTTTAATTGTAAGAACGCTAAGTGAAAGAGAGGTTAACGTGTTTGCCAAATTCACACAGCTATGTCACACAAAGGCCAAATATGAGATCTACACCTTTTTCTTCAAATAGTGGTTCTTTGCAGAACACTTTTGACTGGCCAACTAGTGACCATGTTGAAAAGAAACCAGAATTAAGTGGTAAAGTCCTTAATGCTTTCTTGCAATTATTTCCATTGAAAAAATTTAAGGTTTGGCAAATGCTGACATTTTGAAAATCCATAGCTGCTATTCATTATTATATGTGTAGCAGAAAATATGTATAATATTCAAAAAAGACAACAGAAGAAGAGAAGAGTTTCACAATACAGGTCTGTACTTAATATATTATGTATACATTTATTACCGTATTGTACTTCTAGATTAAAAGAAGACATTTGAAGAATGTGAGTAGATCCACCTAAGGTAAATTTGGGAAAACAGTATGTTACAGTGAAAAGACTGTGAACTCTAAAAGCAATATAACAGGGTATTAAATGAGGCTTATAGTATTGCCTCTGAATTTCAGCTAAAGCCCCAAGACTGAGAAAAATAGATGATAGGAACTTCCTACATCCTAAAGAAATGTGTTAGATACACTTATATGGGACTAATGTAAGGCAGCAAAATCAGTACAACAACTGACCCCAACTTCCTAACTATGTAGAAGAAAACAATTTCATCAAAGAGGTTAATCAAGGTAAAGTTGAAGTATGCTACCTGCCACCCTCCCACCTCCTGACCTCAAGATAAGTGAGAAGGAATAAGAGAATTGGCATAAATAGTAGAGATGTCTAAAAGGAAACACTGAGAATCTCACTCCCCAGCTAGCTATTGGGAGAACCTGACATATTTCCAGGACCTATGCAAACATGGAGACTTGTCCTTGCCTCTCACCTAGAAAGTGGTAAAAGTGAGAGGATGGATAAACTGATCTGAATAACAAGGTAAGTAGAGAGGGCAGCAATGGGAAGCAGACAGCACTTATATTGTTCTGTGAAGCAAGGAAGTTTGAATTTCCTCATGTCAAATGGATTCTTCAGAAGGTAGGACTCAAAACATATTGGTGACCCCAAGCAAAACAGCATCCCATAGGAAGAAGCTGGAAATGTGCCTCCCTGTGGAGGAATTGAAGTTTTAAGAAGTCCATTGGAAAGTGAATCCCGTGTCAGCCAGCATTTGTAAACTTGTCATAAAAGAGGACACAGATAGATGAATTACTAGAGCTTTAATGCAAGAGAGACATTACTTTCTCCTTCTACCTCCATCCCTCTCCAGGTCCCCTTTCCCTCAATACCGATTCTGAAGCAGCCAAGTACAGGATAAGTGGAGAGAATGAATGAAAGGCCTACAGCAGTTTTATCACTTTCGATCTCTAATATTCCTCTCAGGCCTTAGCTGAGGTAAAGGAAAAGCTTCGAATTAGATGGATGTTTGAAGATTTGTTTTAAGAAGGATTAAGCTTGATAATATCTGAAAATCAAAAATTTCCTTAAGCTGAAAGTGACTTAAAAACTGTGCAATCTCTTGATCAAGTGACGGGAGACACAAAGGATCTTTTTGGAATGCAAGCATGGAAGAAACAAAATGTTGTGTCCTGTTCTTATTATTACTTATCAGAATATTGCTTATTCAATAAAGTGGTTATACACACGGAAGTCTGAATATCAATACTATCCCTTCAGTTGTTTGAACCCAGCTTCATTTATGAAAATGGGTTAATAAGACCTATGTCATAGGTTGTTGGAAGGAATAACTGAGGAATAACTGAGGTAATCCAGGTATAACTTGTAGCACATCATTCATTATAGCATTCTGTTTCTTCCTCCTCTTATACCATATTTTAAAAAAAGAATTAGGACAACTTATAAGTAGGTTGCTTAATTAGAAATTAAAAATCAAAATAATTAAAAGAAATGAGTGGCCTATAAGCCAACAAATAAGCAGTTTCATGTATATGATTAGGCCTAAAATTTGAATTTATTAACGATCAAAACAAAAGAGTTATAAAATTATTAACTAATTAAAGGAAACTCTCCAGTTCTTTGAGATAGAAAAACACTTTGGGGGTGTTAAACTCTAAAAATAATTTTATTATATAAAATACTATCCAAGAAAATCTCCTTTTATTTAGAGCTTCCAAAATTTATAGTCCAATTACATTGTAAAGATTTGTTATTTTTGTCTGTAATTTGAAATTCACGAAGATGTTTTAGCCAGGTTCGTAAAAGCTATTTAAGCCACAAAATAGCTAATCTTTATAGCATTATCAATATTCCCTGAGTTCTATTTCCTGGTGAAACAGAGAACTTGAATATATCTTCTGAGTGTGTGTGTGTGTGTGTCTGTGTGCGAGCGCGTGTGCACGCGCACATACCTACACAGAAAATAGAGGACACTTTTTTTAAAAAATCTATTTTCTTTTAATTCATCAAATTTATTTTCAGTATCTTTTCTTTCCCACAGCATTGCCCACCCAGGTCAGGTCCACAACAACACGAGTGTTTTATCTCTCCAAATTATTTACTTTCCTTTCTCCAATCAAAAACACACATTGCCAAGGGCCAGGTGAGTTTACAAGGAAAATAACTGGATTAAATGAGTCCATACTGACCTGTAAATGCCTAAAAGCCATTTATTATTTCCAGAAATGTGGCACTATTACCAGAGTATTCTTTTTTTGAGCTCAAATATTTTAATTGTAGGAATTTCAGGGAGCATAAAAATAAAATAAAAAACAACTACCAAAACCTAATCAACATGGTCTATCCCTTAAAGCTTCAAGTCTTTGTACAGCACCCATGCAGCAATTTCCTGTGCTGGGAGGATGGAGCAACAGAGATAGCACTCAATTTGTGCATGAGCTTTATATGAAATGAGCCTTTATCATTTAAAGATTGACTTACTTTATTACAAAATCTCGTTCAATATATACCTCATCTATATTGTATTTTTAATTAAACTGGATAATTTTCAACATTTGTAAATGTTCCTAAATTGTTAATAATCAAGGCAAATGAGAAAGAAAAGTCTGCAATAGAATAGCCCTACTGGAAAAAAAAAAATCCACTTGTTTTGTCAAATAGGAATGAGCTATGGGTTGTCCAAAACAGAAGCCAAATAGCCTCTTAAACTGGTGCGGCCCACACAGCAAAGACAATACCCTTTTCAAAGAAGTTTGTGTTCTTTGTCTTTTCCAAGATTTTCAGTGTTTTGGAAATAACAATCAGGCTGTTCATTTATGTGTGATGAATGACTTTCTGAGCATCTCAGCTCTAAATTTAGAGAACTTTGGAAGTGGCAAATTGTCCCTGTAGCCAATGATGCTAAACAGGCTCCAGGGAGCAAAACTGCAGAAGAAGCAATGAAACATTTGTCAGCCACTCTTCATAACTTACCGTATTCCCTGTGAATTAAGGTGTTTTGTTTAAGAAATGTTGATGTTTATTTGGTTGGGGCAAAGCATGTGAAAGTGGTTTTCAAAAAGAAAGAATGTCCTTAAATTTTTCTAATCTCTCCTCATTTTTTAAAGGCTGCCTGGTATAATGGCCCACAAGACAGAAATCTGAATTTCAATACTATGTCTGTTAGTAAACACTCGTTGCGATGCTACTTAATCAATGAAGCTCTCCTTTTTCTTCACTTTTAAAACATGAAGAGTTACTCTATACTCCGTATGGTTCCCTCATATAACCCTGGCTATCTCCTTAAGCTGACTGTTTGTGCCACATGCTACTGCTGCCCCACAAAACCCAGTTCTGACTTAGGCAATTTTTTCAGACTTTGCTTTCAACATTGCAGTTTATACCTCCCAATGAGTCAGGAAAGAAGTCCTGAACCATTTTGCTGTAATATCTTAATTTGTCTGTCTACTACTCATCTCATTTTGTCACTTTGAGATGTGATAATACAATACTTTATGGCTGATTTAGAAATCCTGATGTTTGTTATTATTCGTTATTGTTTTCTAGTTCTCCCTACTCACAAGCTCCATACCTTTTAATCATAGCAAAAAAAAAAAAATTACCACATGATATTTTCTGTTATTTAGTACAAGCTACCTGGAAGCAATAGGCCAAGAAATTCCTGCTCCATCTAGTAAAGGAGAGGGGCATCTTTGAGTTCTAAAAAAAAAAAAAACTGTAATGACCCTTTGATCTTAATTTAAGCAATTCCATTATCTTCTACATCCTCTGAATTCAGTATCTAGGGTTCAGTTTTTTTTTTCTTTAATAGCTAGAGCCTATAAATCTACTTTGTAATAAATATATTGAGTATTCTTTCATAACCATTCTAAAATTATCTTTCTACTTTTATTACCCAGAATGTCCACTTTTTCTTCTTAGATAGTTCAATTTCCATTGTCTGATTCATTTAGATTTTGGATTCATCAGCACACTAGTGGGATCTGTGGCCCTAGTAATGGATGAGATCACTCAGCATGACCACAAGTTGAGAAGAAGGCTAAGGAGAGCAAACCAATATTTTAGGCCAGGCATACATAGAGGAGACATCAAAGAAAGAGATCAAAAAACATTCACAGTGGAAAGAAAAAGTTTAATATGGAAAAAAAAAATAGAGTGTTACCCAGGAAGCCAAGATAGAAGAGATATTTCATGTGGGAAGTGGGAGCAGGGTACATACAGGGAACAGAGTTCATGTTAAAAGATGATTTAAAGATATCTGACAATATAAAGATAATTAATAATGACAGTTGCCAAGTGATTGAACATGAATGGTAGATAAGTAAAGTTTCACCATGTTTACAGGTGAATGAAAGAAGAGTTAAAATGAAATAGGCAGAAGGAAAATGGTTCAAAGGAAATCATTTTTTGAACTGAGATTATTTAAGAATGTTTGTGGAAATAGCTAGCAGTGAGAAAAAGATAGAAGATATAGGAAAGAGAGTAAGTGAGGTAAACATGCTAAAAGCGGAGAGACAGATGAAATCTGGAATCCTACAACAATTTAAGTAAAAGTGAATCCCCCCAATAGAAACTTTTTTTCCCAATTAACTTTTCAGAGTTTTGCAGCTATTGTTTTTTTTTTCCCACACTAGTTACTTAGTGACCGCTTCTATATTTGAAGTTCTGTTTCACCTAGTATTTACCTAAGTAATAGCAATGCAGTGCCTTTTATCATTCTAGTGTATCAATGTGTCATAATGTTTACTATTATTCACCAATAAAAATTTTTGAAGAGTATGTTTTAAATGTAAACATTTAGGTTTTATATAAGTACTTCTGATTAAGCTGGTATTTTAATTTTTTACTCTTCAGATTCCTAGGTGATAAATAAGAAAATAATTTCCTTAATTTATAACATACTTTAAAAAGCACAATTAGAAGAAATGCATTCCTCCTGAAACTAAAATACACCACAACAGAGATTTGATGGAGGGAAGGACATACTTTAAAAAATTTGTTTCTCAGATAAAGTATCTGCCAAAGCTTTGAAAGGGGCATTGCTAAAGCTCTCTTATATTAAATAACATCCTACCAACAAACACTATGAGGTTAATGTTCAGTTTTGCTGGAGTTTATCTGTTGCCTGACAAAATAATTGGATCTAAGATAATCGTTAAAATCACAGGCTACTAAGTTGCACACTGAAGAGAAGAATATAGGTCTTGGTCTTTTAACACGAGGAAAAGGAGCTTCAGTTAACTTACCAATCACTTCCTTGGATATAGCTTCCTATTTTGGATTAAATACTAGAAGTAATAAAAGTGTTGCAAATTAAGCAGCAGCTCTGTTTACAGAAACTCTACTTGAATGAGTATTAAAGCATAATGTAATTTAAATGTGACATCTGATGGAAACAGATCAGAGTATCATCACAAGCATCTTTCTTCATAGTCTCATTTCAAAACAATTCCAGGTCAGCTTCCGTGGGAAGCTCCATGATGAATTAAAAGGTAAGAACTCACATAGCCTAAAGCAGGGAGTCTGTAGTGTTTCTTCCCCACTTGGAAAAAAATTAGTTTCAATCCTCAGTGTGAGGGAATATAGATTGGTTTTCTATTTAGACCTAAGGTTGTGTAAACCATCCTCCTCCCCTTCCCCACAGTGCTCCTAGATCTTCTTGAGGAAGAAAGCACTGCAGGGCACCAATTGACCACTTTCAGTGGGATCTCGCAGCTTTGTTCTACAACTCCAGTAAATTAGAAAGACAAGCTAACCTTAAAAAGAAAGTTCAGAATAGATGAAAATACCCTCCTTTCAACCCATAAACAACCTATTATAAATAAATCTGGAACCATTCAGGCTTTTAGATGAAGCTGTGTGAACAACTGGAGATAGGCAGAAGTTTATGGCCACAACATAATCATATTAAAAGGAGGAATTAACGTCAATAGCTAGAGTCTTATTCCTAAAATACAGGTTGTAAAACCCAGGATTAAACTTAGAAATATGTATTTTTAACAAGTAAATTTCTTAATTGTCAGTAAAAAGTAAGCATAAAATTGATAAAATTTGAAGTCATGTTTAAATATTTTAATTTTTATCAGTTTCTGCTACCTGATTTCAATAATTCAAGTAAATCAAAGCTTTTAGAAGCAAGTGATGATTTTAGGTTTTCTACAAGTACAGATTATAATATCTATAAAGATTATGTTGTACATGTACCACAAGAAATTAAACAAATTTCCTATTAATTCATCTATAATGAAATGTCTCTTGAATCTCATTTTCAAGAGAAGCTTAACAAATAATTTTTTAATATATGCTAACATATACAAGGAGTCTTATAACTTGCTTTATTCTTTGATGGCTAGGATCCTCAGAAGAAATATGCAGTCCATCTATAGGTGCATGTAAAATAGCCAAGATATGGAGGCAAACTGGATGTCCATCAAAGGATAAATGGATAAAGAAGAGGTGGTACATATACAATGAAATATTACCCAAGATAAAAAAGAATGAAATCTTGCCATCGGCAACAACATGGATGGATATAGAAGGTGCTGAGTGGAGTGAGTCAGACAAAGATAAATGTCATGTAGTTTCATTTATATGTGGAATCTAAAGAACAGCATAATGATCAAATAAAACAAAAATAAGCTCATAGATACAGAGAGCATTTTGATGGTTGCCAGATTGGGGGTTGGAGGCAGAGGGTAGATGAGCGAAGTGGGGAGGGTATTAAGAGGTACAAATTGGTAGTTACAAAATAGTCATGGGGATGTAGAGTGTAGAATATAGCCTAGGGAATATAATCAGTAGTTTTGTAATAACTATGTATGGTGTCAGATGGGTATTGGATTTATTGGGGTGATCACTTCACAGGTCATATGAATATCTAATCAGTGTGTTGTGTCACCTGAAACTAATATAATATTGTATGTCAACTGTAATTGAAAATTTTTTAAAATATTTTTAAAAAGAAGAGTATGTTTTTTTTCTTTACTAATTTTACCATGGACTTTATCATATTTATTCTTTCACCTCAAATACTTCATCTATTTACTTTTTAAATTTTATAACAGTATAGTCTTATGGATATTTATTTTATACTTTGAATTATAACTCATACTAGTTTACTTATTTTGATGCTCAGATTTTCCCAGTTTTGGCCACTGAGAGCTCTCTCAATTGGCTCCTATGTCCTATTGACACACACTCATTATTGTATTTTTTTCCTTTTCAAATACTTTTTTACTTTCTGGCACTAGTAGATTCTCCAGGATCATCTTGTGTATTTTCTGCTCCAGTACTAGAATCAAACATTTCTCCAAGGAGCTCTAATTCATTTTAATAAGAAATGGTATTAGAAACCAAGATCTGGGCATTAAGTGTATCATTGCTTCCAGATTCTCTCAGCTAACAGAACAAAGAAATATGTGTGCGTATACTAACCCATACACGCACGCGCACACACACACACACACACACACACACAGAGCTGTAAATATTCTTATTTGCAACCATCTGCATCTCTACTAACTAAAGACGAGTTTATACTGATGTCTCTAATCCATTACCCCATGGATCATTCTAGACTCCTTCACTTGTTTATTCATATAGTCTTACTCCAACAGTTAGACATCTGGCTCTCACTATCCACCACCATTTACTTAATCATTCAATTCCAGTATACACATATAGAAGTTTCAGAATTATTAACCCATCCCCTCATTAGAAAAAAAAAAATTGTCAGTTAGAGTATGAACAGTGCTTATGTGCAGTTCCTTTTGCTGTTAGTTTTACAGATGTCACTCATTTCCAAAAGTACTGAGGTCAGCACGTTTCCCTCCCGCCCCATTCAGTGAGGTTATTTCATACATTCATAATATGGATAATTTCTCTTGTCAGTGTGTACAATCCTTCCTGGGAAATACTAACCCCCTAAATTTTTTAAAAATTATATTTGTGTACATTAAGCTTCACCTTTTATGCTGTAAAGTTCTATGAATTTTGCCAATGCATGGTGTCATGTGTCATACCAAAGAGTTTTACCACCCTACATGTATCCTCGGTGATTCACCTATTCCCCTCCACCACCAAAGTCCTGAAAACCACTGTCACTATAGTTTTTCCTTTTCCAAACTGTCATATAGTTGGACTCATACAGCATGTAGCTTTTTCAGATGGGCTGCTTTAACTTAGCGAAATACAATTCAGATTCATACCCAAGTCTTTTTTGTGCTTTGATAGTTTCTTCCCTTTTGTTTATTGTTGAATAATATTCCATTATATGGATGTACTACACACATTTTATTCATCCATCTATTGAAGGACATCTTATTTTTTCCAGTTTTTGGTGATTATGAATAAAGCTACTATAATAAAGCTAATATAATATCTACAGGATTTATGAATCTACACTCAATCTAGAACGATTCATTAAAATTACCATGCTAGTGTTGCTGCCAGTTTATGGCTCCAGTGACTCTCTGGATTTACTTGTCTACAGATTTCTGGGTGGCAATTTCTCCTGTGACCTCAGTTATCTGATGGGTTCAAAAGTTGTTGATTTTTCACTTGTTTAGCTTTTTCTTATTGTAAGGATAAAACTGCAGATTTCTAAGCTTTTTACATGTTGGAACTGAAATCAGTAGTGCTATTGATTTTTTTATCTTTTTATCAAATCTATCCACATTATAAGTTTTAATAAATAAAGAAAAGTACATACAGGCAGAAAATAAATATTAACCTATAATTCTATCACTTAGAGCCACAGTTTCTTCCTCAAGACTTATTTGTATTCAACTTTTTAATCTTATTTTCTTATTTCCCATGTTTTAAAAAATTACCCACAAATATTGATGTATCTTACATAAGTCTGCCAAGTTCTGCTTCATATTTTGCAGAATGTGGAGCTAAGTATGCATTGTCCTTTTCTTTTTTTAAACTTTGCAACTAGTAAAAATGTCTCTAGACATTGTCATAAAAAATTAAAGATTTTTACTAAGTTCTACTCATTCAGTTACTATATTTTCTAGACATGTTCACTTATTTTGTAAAATTTGCTAATAGTCTCAGCACATGCACACATATGTTCAGGAAGCCTCTCAGCTTCAAACACTTGAGACATATAATTGTATAAAATAGTGAAACATAAACATACAGATGAGTGAAAAATGAATGACAGTTGGTGTCTCTATAAAAATTTGTTTACATGAAAACTAAATGAATGCTTTTGGAAGAATTAAATAAAGATCATCAAATAAGGAGTGAGCTATGAAATAAAAAAATTTGATGAAAAATTTCTAAAAATCTAGAAAAAGTTTGCAAGAATTATTTTACTGTAAAAACTATAAAAAGTAAATAATAAATATTTTATATCATTTATATTATGTCTTTATATAATGTTTTCATTATGGCTTTATATTGTCTATGTTAGAAATTTGACTTGGAATCCCAATCATTTGAACAAACTCCATAATAACAGCTAACACTTAACTTCACACTCACACATATTAAACACAGTTCTAAATGTTTTATATATATTATACTTTTAATTCTTACAACAATTCCATAACATAAGTTCCATGTGTACCCCCTTTTTGTAGAAACAGATATAGAGGCCATAATAAACTGACCCCAAGATACAAAATTTAAGGACGTTAAAGATGTAGTTGTACATCTATACATCCCATGTTTGTATAGATCAATTATCAAGTTATGAAGAAAAGTGTGGCAGTTTAATAAAAAGTTAAACATAAGTTTAGAATACAACCCAGTAATTCTACTTTTAAGATCCTACCTAAGGGAAATGAAATCATATGTCCACACAAACACTTACATGTGAATGTTCATAGCAAAATTATTCATAATTGGCAAAATGTTGACACAACTCAAATGTCTATAAGTGAATGGATAAACAAAATGTGGTTCATCCATACAATAAAATATAATTCAGTAAAAAAGTAATGAAATACTGATACATGCTATAACATTAATGAAACGCAAAAATATTATGCAAAGTAAAAGAAGCCAAAAAAAACCCAAAATATAACATTGTATGATTTCATACATGTGAAATGTCCAGAAAAGACAAATCTAAGGATACAGAAAGTCAATTAGTATTTTCCTAGAGCTAGAAATAAGAATGAGAATTAATTCTAAATGAACATAATGCATCTTACTGGGATGATAGAAATGTTCTAAAACTGAATTGTGGTAATGGTTATATAATTCTGAAAATACATAAAACTCATTGTGAATTTTAAGTGGAGAAATTTTATGATATGTAAATTATATCTCAATAAAATTTTTAAAACTTATAGATAAGACTTGGATAGCAAAGATGGTTGCACAACATTTGAATGTACTAAATGTCACTGAATTGTACACTCTTAAATGTTTAGGTTATGGAAATTTCACATAAATAAAAATGAAATAACTAAAAAGTTATGGACACAGTCAGAATTTATAGTTTTTGGTATATATTTTTAAGTTTGCTTAATTATGTACTTATTTATTTATTTATTTATTTTTATATATGCAATTCATATTCATTATATAAAAAGCTGGAAAGAAAAAAAAAACTTTTGAATTGCCCATTATTCCATCACCTAGCAATAACCTCAGTTAATCTGAGAGCATATATCCTGCCAATCTTTTTTCTGTGTATTTTCATAAAAATGTAATTACATTACTTATGTAGTTTTGTAATATGCTTTCGCAGCTTAATATACATAAATGTTATACTATGACAATAAGATGACAGGGTTTTGATGTTTGCAAACCAAATACCCACCTCACTTAAATGTAAAACTTACTTTGTGAGATATAAAATGACCAACGCACCAAGTACAGACAAACTTGCAAGATATTTGGTCCGGTCCAAAACATCCACAGAGACATTCAGTCTATGCCAAAAAGTCTTTGATAATTGGTCTTGTCCCAGATGTCTATGCTCAGGATTGTCCATGGGTTCAGATAGTCTATAACATTTATTTACATTTTGGGTTTACAGGATTAATACATGAAAAATGCTATCACGTTTTATTGGTCCAATAATTGCATTGTGATTGCCAATAATTACTCTTCTAACTCAGTAGCCCAGCTGAAAATGGAACATAGAATTAGGCTGATGGATCAGTGTGGACCACGGTCTCTGTGGATGTATTGACAATACCAATAAATAAGGACCTTTTGGCATGGACAAAATGTCTCTATGGCTATTTTGCACAGGACTGAACATCTGCTAATCCACACTCAACCACCGCTCTCTGTATACCGCATGCTATGGACTGAATTGTGTCCCCCCCAAATTCACACACTGAAGCCGTAACCCCAATGTGACTATATTTGAAGGCCTATAATTAAGGTTAAATGAGGTCTTAAGGTTGGGTCCCTAACCCCATAAGATTAGTATCCTTATAAGATGAGACACCAGAGAGCTTGCTCTCTGTCTGCCATGTAGGAACACAGCGAGAAAAGTGGCCATCTGCAAGCCAGGAAGAAAATCTTCACCAGAAATCAAATTGCACAACACCTTAAGCTTACAATTCCCAGCCTTCAGAACTGTGAGAAAATAAATTCTATTATTGAAGCCACCCAGTCTGTGATACTTTGTTATGGCCACTAGAGCTAATTAATATACCCTACCTTTCAGGCACTCCTAACTCCTGAACTAATCAAGAAACTATACAATAACCTCTCTTGAGTATGAACTATTATATTTCACGCATTGTATTGGGTACTTTAAATGTGTTATTTCATTTTATTCTTAGAATCCCATGAAGTTATTCTACAAATGAGGAAATCAGGGTTCAAAAAGGAAAAGTCAAAGTCACACAGCTAGTAAATGCCAAAGTTTAACCTTGAACCCAGGCTACATACGTGTCCTACAATTCACTGCCAATAGAACAGGAGACTGCTAGAGCTCAGAGACTGTGCTAGGAATTAATAGTGTAGACTATTTCCAACACAAATTTTTACCTAGATTATTGATTACCTGCTAACTACCATTTATGAAAGACCATAAATGCCAGGACATAGACAATTTTATTTTATCCTGTTGTCCAGAAGTCAGCTAACTTTTTTTTTCTGTAAAGGGGAAGACAGTGTATATTCTAGGCTTTGTGGGTTATATGGTGTCTCTGACAACTACTCAACTCAGCTGCTGTAGCAGAAAAGCAGCCATAGGCAATAAGAAAGTGAATAAGTATGTCTGTGTTAAAGTTAATTTCATTTATAAAAACAGATAGTAGGTTGTATTAGGTCCTCATGCCATAGTTTGTATTAGGTTCTCCTGCCATCAATAATAATAAGTGATTGAAAGTGCTTGAGAAGGATTTAGTCAAAGATGTCTTTTTTTGAGGATGAATTTGTTAGTAATGTATATGATGATTTGGAGGAGGAAGGAAACACAGGCAGAGAAAGCTTAAGAAGACTAAGACTCAATAGACTTGGTAGAAGGCATGAAAAGAAAGGAGAAATGTATATAAAATATAAATATGTCAGATTTTTAGATCACATGTTGATCCCCTTTACAATTTAGAACTTTCCCTTTTGAAAATGCACAAGAATAGATTATGTGTTAGTTTAAATCAATAAGTGATTTTTTTCTTTATATTTTTCTTTCTTGGTAAAAAAACAAATTCAATAACCAAAGAGCTTAAAGATCTTTAAAAGCAAATCTCCCCCTTTGATATGTGTGTGTGTGTTTTATAGTCCAAGAAACCACAAGAACGAAGTAATCAAAAAAAAATCCATAAGTGTCTTTATTTGTAATCACATTACTTAGTAAATCAACCAAAAAATGAGGATGTGAAAATAAGGATGATGTTGAGGAGTTTGTGCCTCACAAATTGCCATAGCTCTAACACAAAGTATTGTTGATGAGTTAGAATAAAACCATTCAGTTACAGAATCTTCTTTAGGAGGAGATAAGAAGTAGGCCACTCGGTCCTTTACTTCTCTCCATTAAATCCTCTTTAGAAAATGTTGGCGTGAAAATTTCCTTGTGAAGCAATGAGTGGGCAGAGTTGACTAAACCGTTTAGCAGATGGAGAGGAGAAAACCCAGGGAGATTTTAATTTACTTGGTCAAGATCATTCAATTAAACATCGCTTTATCTAGGAAAAAGACAAAACACTATGAATTTCTAACTACATGATCTTACAGCCACAAACTGGAAAGTGAACAATCCAGTTAATGAGCCAATTTTTGTCTATGTGATGACAAAACATTGGTTTGACTCATATTACTTTTAAATTAGCCAGCTGTTTAGGTAACATCACGCAGAACAACTGGCATACCAGAGCCATTAAGTCTTCCAATTTAATTTTATTGCCTTATAACTGTTAGCAAAAAAGCATTCACTCATTCGTTCATGCATTGTTTACTGGTTAAACACTTATTGAGCACCAATTGTTTCCCAGAGCAGGGACTGTGCTTAATAATAAAAGAAATACAGAGAAGAGTGATACATAACCACTACCTAGGAAGATTTTACAATCAGATGGGGAATATGACAATGAAACAAATATTGATAAATAAATGGCAGAATGTAACTAGTGATATAGGTTGACTTAAAGTCAGGTGCTTACAATCTACAGGGCTTCTCTCTTTGAGAAAAGATCTTTTGATACTATTCTGATAAGTTGGATTCAGGTCCTAGTACTGCTACTAAACAACTCTTTGCTATTCGCTTAGTCACAACTTTTTTGGGCCTCAGTATCCTTATCTAGGAAAGAATAAGTTGCATTAAATGTTTGTTAATGTTTTTTCTACCAATACTATCTTAAGTTTAAATATTTTAAATTGAGGAAGGAGATGAATTAGAGTAATTTCAAAGAATAAATGAACCTATGATGAAAAAGGTGGACAACTAGATATTCTTGAAGACACAACAATAGATCTTAATTGATGCAGATGAGTAAGGAACACTCTCTGAGTAAGAAACAGCATGAGCCAGCTATACATGTAAAAATAATAAAAATAAAAATAAACCATAAACAATGCCTACATTTGTGGGGTCAATGTCTGAAAAAAAATCTGCTCAGAAAACTGGATGGAGGGGGCAGACTGAAAACAAATAGAACTGTTGATAACCAGTATTTGGTGAGGAAAAAAAGATATTCTTTGGGTCATCCTCTCTTCTGCATAGACAGCCGAATGGGGAGAGGGAAAGTATCAAAGTGGGAAAAGCTATCTAGTTCAGGAGCTGACATCTAGCAGGTCATTCATGGATACTGAGAAGCCACAATAGCACTAGTAGCAGAAAGAAGTATCCTTGCTCCCACAGCACAAGGAGATGGAAAGAGGTGCAGGGATTTCCCAAGACTCAGTTTCCATACATAATGTGTTACAGATGGCTGGGATCAACTTATGGAAATGTCTAGGACTATAGCTGATTAGGTCAAAGTCAACCAAATGAGTGAACATCATTAAGAGGGACCTGAAGTTTAGTTCACAACAACACCAGGAATGAGGAAAAAGATCTTTAGTTCAATATTTGTGTTGGAAAGACCGTTATAAAGGGAAACAAACAACCTCTCTTTTTTGAGTTAAAATTAGCAAGTTAATCTCATTTAGAGCAGCAAAAAACAGAAGCTTTCTAACCTGAGTTTTGAAACCTTTGAAAGCTTAAGAGTATGTTAGACACTTGAAGAATTGACCTCTTTCTCTGATTTCTCGCTAATGATTTTTATCACAGAGGGGGCAAAAACAACACATTTAGAAGTTTAAAGGACCAAGTATAAAACTAAAGAACTATTAGCAGTGGCTCAGCCTGGGTTTGGTGGTGGGCTGTAGGTATGGATCTATATCCTGAGAATAGATCTAAGGCATAAAGTCTTCTATAAATGGGAGTTGCCAGATGTTCTTCCCTCTCCCTCAAATACAACCCAATTTCTCTTCTTTCTCTCACCCCTCCCCACAAGAAGAAAGAAACAAGTCCTAGAAAGTCACTCTGAACCTTTCTTTTTGTTAGAGACAAAGGGAAACTTCAGGGAAGTCAGTATCAGTGAATACACCGGGGAATCTATCCTGTCACATTTAGGAAATAGCAATGACAAAAGGCAGTTCAAAAAGTTACCAGATCAGTATTGGAAGAACCCTATGGAACAGAGGAAGAGCAGGGAAGAACCCTTCTAAGAATAGACTCAACTAATATTTGCTGCCTCTACCCTCAGGAACTGTAGTATATCCAGAAATTAGGAGGAAGAACAACCATGTCATATAAATCTGGATAAATATGATCCTCGAGTGCTTCTAGAATTAACATCTGATCCAGCCGAGATTGGGTTTGGGTATCATGAGCAAGTCCTGCGAGGTGCATTATCATGATATTGAAATCCTTTGAAGAGACTGTGGAATAATAAGCAGCTGTGTGATATGTTCTGCTTCAACAGGCTTGGTAGTGATGGCTTTGTTGAGGGTTAACTCTCTCTATAACTTGTAGAGCACCATGGCTAGCTCTAAGCACTAGGAGATATTTAACCAAACCAAATATGTCTAATACACAATATATTAAATGCACGTGGAATCGGGTAAATAAAATGTTCTCGTATTCCCTTCTCTTTGATGTTGTCCTAGAAACACCCATGAACCAAGCCTCATCTTCTTGCACTTTATGGTTTCGTTAGCATCTGAGCATAAGGTGGGGTTGAGGTGAAAACTGAAGTCCCTACAAGCCTAGCTGTGGAATGTGCCTAAGGGGAGCAGCACACCATCATGTTCAATGACTCATGGGCATTTCCAGAACAATCTAGGAGGATTGCTTTGTGGGAGATTAATGACCTAAGGGATCATTTGAAAGAACTGTTTGTTAATAGGATCATTACTGAATCATAGTCCATATGCCTCCCCAATTGTGATAGTGATAAAAAAGTCTGAAAAAAAAATTGAGAGTGTGTGAATTATCATACTGTTAATTGCTGAATTAAGAGTGATCAATAGACTTCTTATAGAGAACACCTAGAGTTCACCTTGTTAGATTTGCAAAATGGGTATTACCAGATAGCAGCTATAGTTGATGAGGATAAAGAAAAGAGAGCTTTTATCTGAAGACCAAGGTTTTAACCATTTGAAATGATGCTTTAGGATCTCTCAGGAGGCCCTATTGTCAACCCACAATAGAAAAGTTGTTTGTGACAGGAACTAGCTTCAGGTATATTCTTCCTTGATCAGAAACATCTACAATTTCTTAAGGGTAATATGTGAATTACTTCTCACCTGTGTGTTAGCAAAGGTCACTGCTACTCAAAAAGTAGTTGCTTTTTATGGCCCCCCATATATCCTCAATGCTCACCTCTAAGCAGAAGGCTGCTTGCTATGAATAAACGCAACTCCTTATTTGCCACTTTTTTTTTTTTTCTGGCTTGGTAACACAATATGCCAGCTATCAGGGCATAACGAAGTGATATTTCATTTCCCTTGAAGCAGGACTCAACCAGTGAAGTATATTCCTCTCTCTCTTGAGATAATTCTAAAATATAATATGCACATATTCCTGGAATTTTGTAATGGAACTAAGCTCAGTTTCTCACAGTTGTGTAATTTACTCTCTATTGCCTTCCTTCTCTTTCTTGCTTCCCTTCCCTACTACCTTACTGTGTTTTCTAGGACCACCTCCCTGCTGACTCTCAAATCTCTCAGTGTTTGCTTCTGGGGGAATCCAAACAAAGACAGTGAATAACAAGCCTGGTTATAAATCGATCTTGAATATTTTTTGCTCTTGATTGTGCCTAAAGATTAGGAACACGAACATATGTACACACTTTTAATTTAAACACAAAGTTTCTCTTTTTTCTACTCTTTGTCCACAATGAGAAGAAAAGGCAGAAGTCTATACTATCAGTACACAACCCATATCTCACCTATCAGTTGGTCATCCGAGCATCTGAGGAAATAGATACTTATCTGAGGAATAAGAGTTTAAGTGTGCAGCTTGTAGGTCCTTTAAAAACTAGCAGCTCACTTTTTTGTGATGGGTTTCCCACCAAAAAACAAGTGTCATGAAAACCACTGCTAAATCTAAGCCAAATTAGGAAAGTAAATGACTCATATCAACATCGTTGTCATTGGACACGTAGATTCTAACAAGTCTACCACTATTGGTCATCTGATTTACAAATGTGATAGAATCAAAAAAAGAATAATTTAAAAATTTGAGAAGGAGGCTGCTGAAACTGAACAGGGCTCCTTCAAGTATGCCTGGGTCTTGAATAAATTGAAAGCTGAACGTGAGTATGGTATCACCACTGATATCTCCCTGTAGAAATTTGAGACTAGCAAGTATTATGTGACCATCATTGATGCCCCAGGACACAAAGACTTTATCAAAAACATGATTACAGGCACATCTCAGGCTGACTGTGCTGTTCTGATTGTTGCTGCTGGTGTTCGTGAGTTTGAAGCAGGTATCTCCAAGAATGGGCAGACCCATGAGCATTCCCTCTGGCTGGCACACAGTGCGAAACAACTAATTGTTGGTATTAACAAAATGAATTCCACTGAGCCATCCTACCACCAGAAGAGATACAAGGAAATTGTTAAGGAAGTCAGCATCTACATTAGGAAAATTGGCTACAACTCTGACACAGTAGCATTTGTGCCAATTTCTGGTTGGAATGGTGACAACATGCTAGAGCCAAGTGCTAACATGCCTTAGTTCGAGGGATGGAAAGTCACCTGTAAATATAGCAATGCCAGTGGAACCATACTGCTTGAAGCTCTGGATTATGTCCTGCCAGAAACTTGTCCAATCCAGCCCACAGGGACGGTACCAGTACCATAATTTTGTAGACATCTTGGAGAAGCAGACTTTATATGGGGTTACCTGGGTATACATAAGATTTTACCAGTTGCCGCCAGGTGTAACAAGCTTCAGGTATAACAATGCCCTCCAGCCAAAGATCCAAGAACACATTTAATTGAGCAAGTGGGTTTATTACTGGTTGCTTAAAGAGAAAACAAGCATTATGGGGAATCCTCAGGTGTCTCAGTAAGAGAGTGTCAGAAAGGATTTATAAAAATATCCGGATTTTGGTTGAGTGATTTTGGAGAGGGTTCAAGGAAGTAGAGCTTTGCTGTGAATTTAGTGCTTCCAGAAAGCAGGGATAATTCTATAATTGGGTGTCTCAATAAATATATAGGGTGGGCAGACTAAAGTGAAGCTAAAACTATAATTGAAGAAACCACAGAGTGAGAGTGAAACAGAAAATATAAATCTGCTTTTTCCTTTATGGGTCTCAGATCCCCTGTGCCGTATTTTATAACCCTTAACTTGAATCTACAGATTAAAAACACATACTCCTTGTACAATATGGTCTTTAAACAAATCAAACTATTTCCTTCAATGCTCAACATAAGAAATAGTGGTATGTTCTACAGTAAAAAAAAAAAAAAAAATCAACTTGGTTTTGTTGGACTTATTTAAACATGGTATCATTCAGTCATTTGTGGGGGAAAAAAATTCTAACTGTGCAGCTATGCCCCACACAGTATTTTCCTCTTGCCTAAAGATACATGGTGAAGAAGACAGATAATATCTCTACTCTAACAGCATGTGTAAATAGTGGGGAGGGTCACACAATAAAAAAATAAATATGATAAAAATTCAAATAATGAAAGTGGTATGAATAAAATAATACGTAATGAGAACAATGGAAAAGGGGGCTGCTTTAGTTTAGTCAGGAAAGAGTCTTCTGAGGACATGATATTAGAGCTGAGGCCTGAATGATGTAAAAGAGCCAGTGATGTACATACAGATCTGAGGGAAGATTATTCAGGACAGAAAGGACATTCAGCAGAAAGCCCCTAAGTTTGGAACAAGATAGGTGTTTTCTAGTAATAGAAAGAAGTCCAGTATGGCAGAACTGTAATGAATCAGGAAGGGTACAAAATGGCCTAGAGAATAGAGAGATGATGCCTATAATTTTGTTTGCAGTTACTGAAACTGTGAAGTTCAAGATGCCTAAAAAGCAGTTAGCAATTGGATATTTGAGTTTAGGATTTAGGGAAGAGTTCAGAACTGGGCATATAAATTTGGGAACTATTAACTATACTGTATGGTCTGCTGTTTAATCTTGACTTCTACTTAGGATAGGTCTTCAGTACATAAGCTCTAGAAACCAAGAATAGTAACTGTTGGGTAGAGAAAGGTAATATAATGGGGAAATATGGCTAATGATAGAAGCAGATATCCTTGGAATGGGGTGAAAAATTTAAGGTCTTTGATGTATTTGTTTGTTTAGGTAGGGTTGGGAGAGGGTGACAAAAATCCTGAAGAACAACATCCTTGAGTTAAATCTGCTTACCAATCTCCAGATAGGGTAGAGAGTGGCTAAAACTAGGAGATGAAAAACACATTTCTCGGATGGCAGCAGAAATGGGAAGAAAAGTAGTGAAAGAGAGAGGACTGAGGTAGTACAAGGAAGGGAACTAAGATACACCCCTGGCACTAACGTAGGAATTAACTAAACACTGAACAGACTTTAAAGGAGGAAATATTGTTTCAAGACTGAGACAGATAGCCTTAAAGTGATAGTAGAGATCATAGGGGTCTTCAAACTTGTAGATTTGTTTCTGTTATCTCATTTATATGTTTCATCTTTTCTCTTTCTGGTATTTCTGTTAGTTGAGTCTTGGTCTTCTGAATTTTGGCATGTTTTCTTATAATTTTCTTATAATTTTTTTTATACTATTTTTCTTATAATATTTTTCTTCAAAAAACTTTAAAAATACATATAAATCATGTACGTGACTTCTTAAAGTTTCAAGTATAAACAAGAAACTTTAAACAAATAGTTATATTTAGAATATAGTGATGCACGGTTCTGTACATTTTACCATCTGAATGATTACTTTTTTTTTTCCAAATAAATTTTTTAAAAGTCAATTAAAGAGACTAGAATGTGAGTATGGTAAGGAATGGAGAGAAAGCCCATATTATTTGGTCAAAAAGTTCCTCTTTTAGGATATAAGGAAATAATCAGAAATACAGGTAGAGTTTTATACAAAGATACTCATTATGACACTATTCATTCAACACACTTATAATTTTTTTTTTTTTTTTTACTTTTAATTTTTTTTTTTTTTTTTTTTTTTGCCTAAGTTTCTAGTGCTATTTTAAGCTGCATTGCATAAGAGAAAAAGTCTTTGCCCTCGTGGATATTACATTCTTGTCTTATTTAAATTAAGTGAAATTGTGGAAACAGCCTTAATCTCCTATAACATAGGAATCGTTAGATAAATTACATCCATGTGATGAAATACTAAGTAGCTATTAAAAATAAAGTTAATCTACATATGTTAACTTAAAAAGCACACCAAGACATATTATGAGGATCTATCTATATTGCTCTCTAGTGCCTAGCATATAGTTTCTAAAATGACAATATCTGGCATACGAGTGAATATTTTTAAATATTAATATTTATTCTGTTATCTTTGGATGTCAGGATATAGTGATATTTATTTTCTTAGTTATATATTTGCAAAATATTTGTCACTACAATTTATTGTTAATAATCAATATGTGTTACTAAATGTTAACAGTATCACTTAATAATGTTATTAACATTTTAACTATTAACAACAAATACTTTCTAGTTATAAATGAAAAGTCTAATATTAACCAGAAAAAGCACTGTTATCCACAATGAATTAGAGAGAACTTCACTGAAGCATTCATATCATTTTTTTTCTGGGTCTTCTTTTTTTGTGTATTAACCAGGAATCTTTACTTAGAGATGAATAATTTGTGTGTTTCAATGTTTATCCATCTTCTACCAGTTAAAAACTCTTGTCCTATCTCAAGAAGAAAATCTGAAAATAATATCCTTTAGGTTAAAAACATAGAAAAGGAAAATAAAAATTTCTGCCATCTAACATAAAATTAACTACACAATTTTTAAAAGTTATATTCTTAAAATTATGAGAAAACACAGTGATTTAAATATATAAAGTAGATGAGATCCCTAAACCAATAATCTTAATTTTAATAACTACTAACATGAATTAAGATTTTAACATATTCTAGGATTTGTGCTTCTACGTTATATACATTGTTATCTAATTAATCCTTTGAGAAATCTATTATGCAGGAACAACAACGTTCCCCTATTCTACAGATCAAAAAAGGCCTAGTGGTTTTTAATATCTATAGGTAGTTGTTCATAGAACTGAGATTCAAATCAAGGTCTGTCTTGCTCCAGAGCCAGTGGTTGTAATTCCTCTGATTTTTTGCACATATGAGGTTATTCAGAGCCTAAAGTTTTGAGAATGTCAATCATGGATCATTAAAAAGTAAGGTAAGATTTTTCCAGAGGACAAAGGGCATAAGCCTCCCCTTCTGCTTTTCTTTCTTTTTCTTTTTTTAAATCGCAGGGATGTTCTTTAAGTACCTAGACTGACTGAGACTATTGCATGTGTCAAGACTCTATATGGACAATGTTGGATTTACAATTCCAATTGTCTCGGTTTATAGAAGACTGTCACTGCACACCCTAACCAGGCTACAAACTTCACGACCTCTGCCCACATGAGTAATTTCAGTACCTAGAAGATTCATCATCTCTGGGTCCATGAATATGCAGTTAGTAACCAGCTCAAGAAAAGGGATGAAACAGACTGATGAAGTATAAGAGCCAGGAAAGAAGCAATCACTTCAAGCAGGAAGTCAAGAATCAGACACAGCCCTAAGGAAATCACACAATGTTTATTTTTATTTATTTATTCTCTAAGTTGTTGCATAAAAGAACTGATGGTACATAATATACATGTATATCCACATACATACATATTCATGCACATGTACTTAGTACACACATATACACCCACAGACAAGGTGACAGAGTAAACATCATTTTAATCTATAAAATTCACAACCATTATTAAAAATACTGTTCAACATAGGTGAGGACATAGAGAAAGTACATCAGAAGCATTTTCTTACAGACAAGTAGAATCTAAGATACGCTTTGCTGTGAGTGATGGAAAATTACAAGCCATTCTCTACTTTGTTACTTTGTTCAAAAACTTGGGAGTTCCCAGGTAAAATCTGAAACTGGCCCTTGTACACAGAGGGCAAGGAAAGACCTAACAAAGAGGCAAGGCACTACAGATTGGTAGGTGGCAGGTTTAATTAGTGCAGAGACCTTTCTTCTGAAGACTGTCTTGGGTGATCAAAAGATAGTAGATTTCCAAATTGGCCCGCCAGTATCTTAAAAGTTTATATAGAGGCCTTAACAGGGTCAGTCACATATACTGTCCAGATTGTCTCAAGATCATATTGATTTCTCATGGCTGCATCTTTGAAAACGACTGTGACTGTGGGATGGTGGACAAATATATCTTTCATGGACAGCAAAAAGGTGAGGAGCCTCAAATTGCCTGGGTCCAGCTGGCAGCCCAACCAGCCATCACATTCTTTCGATGACCTACTCCATCAGTTTTTTAATCTTTATAAAGCCCCATTTTCTCATCTATTAGAGGGAGGTAAGTATAATAACCTTAAAATTGTATCATGTACATTGTGAGAGACTAACTCTCAAATTTTAGTTAATATGAGAATCTTCTAGCAAGTCCGTTCAACTGACAAAGTCTTAGATAACATGCAGAAGTTTGCATTCGGAAAAACACTAGCACAAATGTAAGCGTCACTCTCTTATAATAAACCATAGTACAATGAATACATGTAATTGATCTACTTGGACTAATGTTGCCTTTATTCTGTTACTCAAATAGGTTGGAGCTATTAAAATGACACTTTTTTTTCTTTGCCATTTTATCATTCAGAATTTTGTGAATTTAGATAGACTTTAACAAATATATTACTTAGTGAAGTTTTACTATTGATCCAAATTTTATTAACTCTCTATTACCTTAAGAATTTAGTAATTACAGCTTTGAATGGTTTGAACTATTCCTTGTAGTTTATGTAACTAATACATTCATAGTTCAGAAGGTAACATTCATTCTCAACTCTTAAATGTTCCACAATGAAAATAAATTTATCATTTTTTTGTTTTATAAATACATGATCACTGTAAAATAGTTGCATGGTATATAAAATAATAAAGAAGAAATTAAACATTGTGTAAAATCCCACCAGCCTGAATGAAGTAGACTACTATTTAGTGACCATGTGTTCATGCATTTCCTTCTGAACATAAACCTATACACATATGAATATATGTAGTTATCTATATATATTTATGTAGAACTTTATATAAAAGAAATCATATCATATATACTGTTTTATTTTGAACTTTTAATAAAGTTATCTTTTGTGGGATTTTTTGATTATCTCTCTTTCTCCTCTTGTCCCACACACTATGGCTATACATCCCCAATATTACATTTCCCTCCCCTACTCTGTAACTAATTCATAATATAATATTTATTCTTCTCATGTAAGCATGTATATAAATTTACCACTGTTTATTTTACAGAAACATAATCATCTTGTCTATAACTCTTTTGCATCTTTCTCTTCACAATTGGTACTGATCTCATTCATTCCTTTAAATACCAACCCAACACTTATTAGTTATGGCTTTGGGGCAATCATTCTGTCCCTGAGTTCTCAACTATAAAATTGGATAATTATAGTACCCAATTTATTGAGTTGTTATTAGGATAATAAATTAATATACAAAGAGTACTTAGAGCAGTACATTACTCAAAGTAAGCTTCATAGAAGCATTAGATATTATTATTCATAGTAGTTGCAAAACATTATTTCATGATACAGATATCCCAAAATATATTTATTCAGAAAACCTTTAGTGAGAGAGAGAGAAAAAATGGTGTAGATAATAGAGGCTTTGTTCATCTCTCTGGTGACCAAATCAAAGTTGGGACAGACATAAGGAGCAGCAGCAAGGGAAAATCACCTGGGATCTAGATGAACAAGCCATACAACTAGTAAGAACTCCTAGAAAGCACCCTGCATTGGCAGAAGGTAGGACAGGGTGAGGACGCTGTGTTGCCCAGTCTCCAGTGGCTGAGGAGACAGAGGCTGCCGCAGCAGCAGACGCCTCTTAAAGGGGCCGCATCCACGAGTGGATTTGAGATTGCTTGCTGAATCTTAATAGGTGGCCCCAGAGGGGCAGAGCCTTGGGCTAAATTTGGCCTGTAGCTGAATCCCTCTCAGGACTGTGCCACTGGACATCTACTTCACAAATTCACACTAATAAGACTGGGAGACTTAAGAGTTTTGCTTCATACCTCCAGATATAATAGAGTCAAGTAATCTAACAGATGCAGAGTTCAAAACACTGGTTATAAAGATGCTCAATGAACTTTTGGGAAGTGTAGAGAACTCCAACAAAGAGATAAAAAACATAAAAATGGAAATGGAAATTATGAAAGGGAACCAGTCTGAAATGGAGAACACATTATCTGAGATGAGAAGTATATTTAATGGAATAAACAAAGGAATAAACAAAGTGAATAAAGAAAAGGATCAAATGCCCTATCTAAAGGACAGGAAATCCAAGGACATGCGATCAGAACAGCAAGAGATAAGAGGCCAAGACTATAAAAATAATTTAAGGAGAATATGGGACACTAGTAAGGCTCCAAATATCTGCCTCATCAGTGTAACAGAAGAAAATCAAGATGTTGAACAGCTGTTTGAAGAAATAATGATGGGAAACTTCCCTAACCTGTTGAAGGAAATGGACATAAAACCCCAGGAAGCTCAGAGAATTCCAAAAATCAGGGATCCAAAGAAGCCCACACCAAGACACATCATAATTAAAATGCCAAAGTTTAAATACAAAGAAACTATTAAAAGGAGCAAGAGAAAAACAGATAGTTACTTATCAGGGAACACTCATAAGACTGACAGATGATTTCTCAAAAGAAACTATGCAGGACAGAAGGGCTTGGCAAAAAATATTCGAAAGGATGCAGACCCAGAATCTACAACCAAGAATAATTTATTCACTAAAACTATCATTTAGAGTTGAAAGACAGATAAGGAGCATCCCTGACAAAAACAAGCTAAAGGAATTTATCACCACCAAGCCAGTATTATAGGAAATGTTGGAAGGACTTCTTTAAGAAGAAAAAAACATGTATCAAAAACAGGAATAAAGAATGGTAATAACTACATTCCTATCAATAAATACCTTAAATGGAAAAGAATTAAGTGATCCAACCAAAAGATAGAGTGGTTGAAAGGATAAGAAAACAAGACTCCTACATATGAAAAAGAAGGAGATGGAAAAAGATATTGCTTTGATGGACCTAGGAGGTATTTAAGTCAGACAGAGAAAGGTAAACACTGTATGATTTCACTTATATGTGGAATCTAAGGAATAAAAAGAACAAAGTAATCAAAAACAGACTCACAAATATAGCGGACAATTTTGTGATGGACAGAGGAGTGGGGGACTTGAGGGCTGGGAGAATGAGATGAAAGATTAAGGAAGTACAAATTAGTAGTTGATAGTTGGACACGGGGAGCATGGCAGAGGGAATGCAGTTAGCATTAATACGTTGGCTAGGTGGAGGGCCAGGGAAGGGAGGGAGCAATTCAGGAGATCATTCTATAAAGTATATAGATGTCTAACCAATGTAATGTATACTTGAAACTAATTAAAATTAAAAGAAAAAAAGAAAACCTTTAGTGAAATAAGGATCTAGGCAAGCAATGATCATCAATGGATGCTAAACCTTTTGAATGAAGAGTAGGTTAGTGATCAGACAGATAACACCTGAACCCATTAATTAATGTTAACATTGAAAAATAGGACAACTAGGCGTGATATGCCTATAGATGTGATGTAACTTGAAGTATTTAGCACCATCTATGAAATATTTCTATTCACATAATTTAACAAAATCTAGACCCTCGGTGTCTAATAACTGACCAGTTTGCAAGAAAAAATGAGGAATCAATTAGAGAATGTTAAATAAAAACAAAAAGGTACAAAGAGTAAATCTAAATCTAGAATGTAGAAAATACTGCAAAACGAATGACCAAGTTTCTTCAACAAATAAAATGCGTGAAAAAAGGGAGTAAACTTGAAAAAGGAAGAGACTTGAAAAGCATACCAGCAAAATGCTATGTGTAGATTCTCTTTGGATTCTTATTCAAGCAAATCAACTATAAAAAGCATTTTGAATCAAAGCGGAAATTTGAACACCAAGCGGGTATTAGATATTAAAGAATTACTATTAATTTTCCTAGGTAAAATGATATTGCAATAGTTTGAAGTATTTATGGGTGAAATGATATAATGATAGGATATGTTTTCATACTCAAAGTAAAAAAAAATGTGTAGGGGTAGATAGATAAAATAAAATTAAAAAAACATTAATAATTTTTCATGTTATTGTATAAGTTTATAGAGATTCATTGTATTATGCTGTACACTTTTATATATGTTTAAATCTTTTCTTAATATAAAATTTCTATTTAAAAATTTATTCAAACATACACCTATCAATAAGCACTTACTTGCCTGGTTTTTTATCATAAGAAATATGCTGTATAATGCACTTGGATATATATATAATGTTACATACTAATGCTTTCTTTTAGTTCTACAGAATAGATTTCCAAGAGTGAAATTGCTAGATCAAAGACCATGCATACCTTTTTTAATATAAAATCAATTGCCATATTGCTTTACAAAAGATCTGTAATCTTTTACATTTCTATCAGCAATGTACCTAGCTTTTACTTTTCATGCTTACCAACATTTGAGATTAATATTACTTTTAAAGTTTACCAGTATGATTGATGTAAAACGATATAGCTCATTGTTTCTTTAATATGCATTTTCCTTACTATTAGAGATATTTAACGTATTTTTAGTGTTTAACAGTCATTTAAATGTACTCCTTTGTGAATTGCCTTTTAATATTCTTATAATTTTTCTATTGGGATATGTTTTTTATTATCAATTTATGAGTTCTTTATGTCATAGATATCAACTTTTTATCTATCATATGTGTTTCAAATATTTCATTTTTATAATTTGCCTGTCAATTTTTTTTTAGGCAATATATCTTAATGTTTATATAGTTAATATGTCTATCTTTCTCAATATATTGTGGGTTTCTCATCTTCATTAAAAAATTCCAAACTCTAAGTTACACATATAGTCTTCAAAGTTGACTTCCAAATTTGTATTATTTAATCTTTTTTTAAGCCATTAATTGTAACCATCAGAGATAGATTAATCAAGGTTCTAAAGAATTTATCTATTTTATTGAACTTTTTAAGAATCAACTTTTAGACTTATTTATCCTATTTGTATTTTTTCCACTTTATTAATTTCAGCTTTTAGCTTTATGCATTCCCTTCTATTTTCTCTTGATTTTGGTTTGAGCACTTAATTCTTTTCCATTTAAAGTACTTATTGATAGGAATGTAGTTGTTACCATTCATTACTGTTTTCAAAAATACATTGAGACATATACTAGGTTCCTTTCTTTATATTTTTAACTACAAAGGCATTTAAGGCTTAATATATTCCCTGGAGTATTTTTTCAGTATTTTATAAGTTTTAAAACTTTTATTTCTGGAGAGTTTGTAATTAAACTTTTATTTTACCCCTGAGTTTAGCATTACTTAAGAGTGTATTCTTTAATCTCCAAACAATTAAGAGTTTTAAGGTAAACTTCTATTATTTATTTCTAATTTTATCAGATTACAATTATATTGTAGAATATATGGTAAAAATCTCTGCAAAATGTGTTAATTTCCGTTGTGGTCAAGGAGGGATAATTTTTGTGACATTTTTTGGACATGTGACACTTTTCTCTTAAATCATCCAAAGAGTGTATATACACAAACATATATAGACATACATACGAATACATATATATATATATATATATATATATATATATATATTTGATTATCTGCTTCAGTTTTTCTAATGGCTATGCAACATCTTCTTAGTCAAATCTATTTCTGGAAAAAAACATGTGTTAGACTCTTCTACTATAATTGCTTTTATTGGGACTTTGTTATATTTTAAATATTTTTGCCCATTTATTTTGCTGCTACATTGTTCAACGCATGGAGGTTTACTACACGTTTAATCACTAAAATATGCCTTTCTTCGTCCCTTTTAACCTTGTGTTCCAGATTGACTGATATTGTTATTGTACCTCTTGCTTGTTTTCAGTTTGTATTTGCCTAGTATCTCTTCAATTATTTTTTTCTTTATCACATTTTACCCTCTTTATCACATTGTATCTTATAAACAGCCTATACATAGTTTGTTTTTTACCTGAAATTTCTGGGTTATTTTAGTGCCCTTTCTATCTTTAAATGAGAAAATTCAGTCCATTCACATTTAGGTACAGTAAATTTTACTCCTTTTATCTTATTTTGTGCACTGCCTACTTGTTCTTATGCTTTTTCTTTTTCTGGTTTTTAAGTTATTGTTCTTTCTTTACTTGTTTTTTATTAAAGTTCTATTTTACTTCTTTATATTTATTTAGCAATTATTTCCATATTTTTGAAGACATTCATAATCAAGGGTGTATCTCTCCCAAAATATGAAAACAAGACACCAATTATTTATTCCCCTCATCAAAAATGCCATATTACCCAAAACTTCCTCCTCCTATCACATCTCTTAGTACGCTTTTACTTCCCACCACACATTTCTAGCCAACTGATCCTTAGTTTTTGCTGAGAAAGTTTAGTTCTTTTGGTGTCAGACTGTTATGAAAGATTTCTCTAGAAATTTCTATTTAAAAGGAATCTATCTATCTATCTATCGATCTATCTATCATCTATCTATCTGTCCATCCATCGATCCATCCATCACTTACAACTGTCTTTCTTTTATCAGAGGAACTCTCTCCTGATTCATTATTGTTGAGGTGGCATCCTTTTTCAGCTGTGATTGTCACACAAGAGAAGTGGAAGTACATTCTCAATCCCTGTAGCTCTGCAGAAATAATTCCTCCTCTCTGGCAGGTGACATATAGGCTGCATTGCATAGGGCAACAGGATTTCACCAACCTAAAGTACGTCTGTTTGGTACGAAGATTATTTTAGGCTAATTATTTTTAAGAAACAAAAGGCTTAAAAAGAGTTCTTTTACTCCCCCACTTAATTTCCTTAAAAGAATTTAGATAGAGGGTCTGTTCCAGAAAGATAGCTATCATCAGAGATAAGTACAAAAAATTTTAACTAGATGTGGTAGGTAGACTGGGGAAAACTTAGCAAGTTCTGCTTGTTCAAATTCCTCTGTGTCCCCTTGTCTCTGCACTTCATGACAACTATGTTTACCAAAATTTTTTTCATCTCCACATGAATTGCCTTCTTATCTTTGAAATCCCAGACTCCTACTCCTTTCTCTTTAGCTCTGGATGACATACACACCTCAACTGCCTGATTGTCTTTGGGCCCTCATATTCTTATGGAGCCCTCATATGTATAAAATTAATTTTTTTCTCCTGTTAATCTCTTATGTTAATTTGATTATTAAACTAACTAAAGAACATAGAAGGATAAAATAAAATTTTTGTCCTTCCTTACAATTGCAATTGTAACCTTTCAGGTGTCTATAGCTGTAACTCTATTAGCTTCCTGATAATGAGGAGCTCAATGTCAATCTGATTTCTTTTATTTGGTAAACATTTTTTTTTCTTTCAATCTTCAGTTTGTAAAATGCTCTTTTTATTTTTAGAATCCAGGGATTTTGTAATGATGTCTGATTTGTCTTTTCCTCTCAATCCTGCATGAAATTTGCTATATCCCATCCGTCTACTGTGCACATCAGACCCCTCCAGCAGCACTTGGCTAAGAACCACCACTGGTGAGATTTTAGTTTTCTCAGTGAGACTTCAGTTCAACTGCTAATCTACCTTAGTATTGATAATACCACAGGTGAAGGGAGATACAGCTGTCTCTGCATTTGTAGGCTTCTCAAACTTTAATGTGCCTATAGATTATCTAGAAATCTTATTAAAAGATTCAGTAAATCTGGGATTGTGCCTGAGATTCTGCATTTTTATTAAACAAGGTGATACCGTCGTTCTTGGGGTCAAGGACCACACTATGCACAGCAAAGGACTGCCGTGTACCAGAGAGCAATTTGTCAGTCCCAAAAGGAAGCACCACGAAGACTATTTCTGCTTGCATCTCATGTATAAAAGGTATTGTTTCCCAGGCTTTGGTGTTAGAAATGACCCACACCACCTGTTTTGCTATCCCTGCTGGCTGGGGGAAACCAGGTTTTTCCAGGAACACTCATCTTTCCTCCTGGGGATTTGTGGATCTCGGTAGGGCAAACTTTCTCTCCAGGATTCTCATAATTTTCATCAGCACCTCATAGCTCTTCATCATTTGTCTCCAGAGGCATTCTAAGACCAGAAAGACAAAAGGTCTTCCATTTCTCTCCATCTGTTCTTGGAAGAGTCAAGGCCTACCTCATACCCTCCAGGCCCCAGTCAGTTGGTCCAACAGCTGCTTGGCTCAGAAAAGGTAGTTTGCTGTTGATTTGGATTTGGGAAACATGCTCCAGTTTTCATCTTCAAATACAAAAAAGTGAAAAAAGAAAATAAAGCCTCCATTATATTTTTTGAATCAGAAAGTAGTTTTCATGATAATAAAAATATATAGATTTTTTTTAAGTTTAATATCTGTGAATTTGAGCTATGTTTTTATAAAAAGTCCATATTTTAAGCAGAAAAAAAAGAAAGGAAAGATCAGATAAAATTACATCACTGAGCTGTAAGGAGAAAATGAGTTAGCCTTATTAGAGGAAACTCCCTTTGGCATTTCACTAAAGAAAGTCAAGATGATATTGTTAGGTAGTTAGGTATACATGAGCTACAGTGGAACAAAGGAATAAAGACCTCCTTGAAACACCCATTTTATGGTTAGAAGTCATCCTTACATCCTGAAGAACAAAGGAATGAAGGGTCATAAACCAATAGCTGGTTAAATCGGGCCACAAGCAGTTGCACAATCAGTCCTACACTGACCTTTTTACCTTGGCCTCATTATGCCATATTATAATATCATGCCTGTGCCCAAAAGTTCATGAATCTAATTATAACAGATTGAATTATGGATAACCATATGAGTAGTAGTCAGAGTTACATAACAGCCAAATATCAATCAAAATGACCTCATGTGCCAATCATCTAGGACCACTCTTGTAATTTCCTATCATGGCCCTAATATAATGCAGACCTCCCTACTTCTACAAGATTATAGTGCTCTTAGCTGTAACCCACCCCGCACTTTGAGCATTCTTTAATTATACCTTTTGTTTGTGTGGGACTACAGCCCTCATTGCTGTAACCTGTTTTTTTCTTGAAACATACTTTAATAAATCTTACTTTTTAAAAATTTCACTAAGCTGTAATTTTTTACTGCACTGGTAAAAAGAATTGAGGACCCCCAGTGTTACTGGGGCAATGCTGGATTTCAGATTGCCACCAACAGTAACAATATTTTAGAATTTGGGGTCCT
>NW_006435762.1:6258829-6267686 GCF_000325575.1 Pteropus alecto
AATTGAAAAGAATACAGAATCACCATATTCTCTACCCCCCATTTCTTTTATGGGAGGATCCTGACATTGCTGGGCATGTTAATCAGTAAATGAGAATGAACTTTATACACTGGGTTTTTCCCTCTTTATCCTCCAGGGAGTGTAGAGTCATCTCTGTATCTCTCCTTTAGACCATAATAGAGGAAGCCAAACATATGCACTGTGCAAATACTGACAGTATTATTTTATGTCTGTTCATTCCTGGAGATGACCATATACAACTTGTAAGCCAGTTTCTTTTTTCCAAAAATCGAATCTATATTTTTTTACATTTATAATAACTAGTTAAGCCAACAGTGATGCATTTTCCATAGGAACCGTTTTTAACTTGTTTTAATAAGGTTGGTCTGCATGGAGTCCAAGGTAACAAAGCAGCTACTGGCAGAATATAAGGGGCTGCAATGAAGCAGGAAAGGTCTCCCTGAGGAAGGAGCTGTGCCTTTAATAGTGCGATCTAATGGAAGATCTCCAGACATAATAATGCCATCTTCCCAAGGCGTGAAGCTTTCATTCTTTTTTACCTGCCGTGGTAAGAAAAACTTCCAGAGAGACTATAAAAGAGCAGCGGTATTGTCATTATCATTTCTGTGTAAAGGAAAACGCTTTTATGTCTAAAGATGTTTTGTTTATTTGTTTGTTTGTTTTATTTCATAAGATATCTCTGAAAATTTTTAAATGTGATTTCAGGAATCTACTTCTAACCAGTACACCAACTCTAATACAGGAAATACTCAATTTTAGCTACTCAATGCAACTTTACTTGAATTATTTTCTTATAAAAGATCAAAAGATCATCTATTTATAGCCTTGATACCACCTCTAGGTTGTTATGGCATGTATGTAAAACAATGGTAATCCAGTAAAATTTCATGAATCTATAGATAGCATACTCTGCAATGATAAAAACTTGTGTTAAGCTGTATTTCACATACTACACTGGAGACATAATCATCAGACTATATATCTAAAAGAAACCTCTAGAGACTGTCAGATTTACACATTTTTCTCCAACTATCTCAGTATCATTCAAGATTAATGGTTGTTTGTTTTCTTTATAAACATATTCCAGGACAGAAATTCTGTAATTTTTAAGGTTGTTTTAAAATCATCCAATTAATAAGAAGGTCTTCTATTTATCTATCTAAAACCTTAATCATTTTAATAACATTTTAATAACCTCCCTTATTTTAATATTTTTTCAGAAATCAAATATTTTTATTTTCTAGGAGAACCATGGGCATAAAATAAGGAAACAGAGTCCTGAGGAGAGTGAGCAGGATTAGAACTCTGACTACAGACTGCTAATTCAATGTTCTTTCCAGTTGTGCTAACTTAAAGGTGAATAAAAACATATAATACATGTAACAGTATTTTTTAAAACCTTCATTTATTACTATTCAGAGTGACTTTATCTTTTACTTTTTACGTTGTTGGTTCTGTCACCTTGTAGGCACAATATAAGAAAGGATGATAAAGGAGTATGTAAATGCAACATCAATTTTTTAAAGGTATGCTGCAAATGGTTAACAAATTCTCATGAGTTAAGATAAAATTATTTAATCCAAACTATTTTACTTACAGGCAAAATGAAGAAGTTGAACTAGATGATTTTTAAGACTTCTTTCCATTTACCACTATTTGAATCAATTTAATTTTGCTTTAGGAAATGAAATTTCCTAATACTTTCAACACTGACTGTTACCCACCATATCCACCTTGAAAATATCCAGAGCTTCATACTATGCACCTTTATAAAAGGAAGCTGACATGAACTTTACAATTTAGCAAAGTGATGATATTCATAGAAAAGATTTCTCTGAACTCAGCCTGTGTTTCATTAATGTCATGAGTGCAAGGTTTGCAGTTATGATCTTATACTTTATGTTTTCTAGTTCTTTTCTGAGATCCTAAAGACTTTGTGAGAAATCAAGGTTAATCAATCCATCAGAGATCAGTATGACAATCATCCGCAAATTACAATTCCTTTTTATACTTCAAAGTTCCTCTCCCACCCTCAGGAATACACTATAATTTCAATGACATACTCTGTAAACAGAACACAGAAATGAATGGGACTCGAGGAATGGATTAGAATTGGTCTTTGCAAAATAAGAGGCTCTCAAGTTGCACATTCTTATGATAATCTGCACTGAATGAACACTATTGCGAGTCTCCTGCATCTTGCTGCGGGATTTCTTCCTTGTAATGTAACTGAGAATGGTATGGTATCTCATCCCTATGGTATGAGGACAAAGACTAGAACAAACATTGTCAAACTCATCACAACCTCCTTCAGTTTTCCCCACTCTATTCAAGGCTTCAACTTCACTTTACCCCATTAATCCCCTCACTACCAACAGATGGTCCAATCTTATAATGTCGCTGTAATAGAATCTCCTGATTATAATTTCCTCAACTTCCTTTCCCATCTGAATATCTTCATCATCACTCATTGTACATTCTACATTATGTAGAGGAAGCTGCCAGGGCTTAACAGTCAAAGAGATTTGCATTACTTCCTAGCTAAGCAACCTCAGGCAAGTGATTTCATTTCTTTGATCTTTAGTTTCCTTAAAATTGGAATAATAATATAAAGATTCAAAATAAAGTCTATCTCTCTATATAAGTGTGTTAAAGAGATTGGCTCTAGTTGACACATTATAGGTGCTCAATCAATGTTATTTTTATCTCTGAGGAAAAAGGACCTTTTCTCCTTAGCAAGGTTAATTTCTCCCATCTTCTCTAAGATCATCAAATGGCCTCCACATCTGCTCATCTTTTTTGTCATGGAAAGAAATTTCTTCTTGGGCTTACAACTCTTAGTGTAAACTCTATAATTTTTATAAATGTATACTGTCACATAACCACCACAATGAAAATAAAGTTCAAATACTCCCAGAATTACGCTGTCTTCTTCTCGCCCCCAGCTTCTACAACCACTGATCCGTTTTCTGTCTCTACAGTTTTGCCTATATAAACATGTCATATAAATGGAATCATATAATATGTAGCCTTTTGAGCCTAATATCTTTTATTTTGTATAACGCATTTGAAATATATCCATTTTGTTGTCATTTGTTCCTTTTAAGTAATATTCAACTGAATGGATACACCATAGTGCATTTTCCAGTTGTGTGTGTTCTCCATTCTCCAGTTGAGGGGTATCTGAGTTATTTATAGTTTTTGGCCATTATAAATAAACCAAGGCTGAGTTTTACATCGCCTTTGTTGTTCAAATTATTTTTTTCATTTTTATATTTAACTATCTGAGATTGAGAAGCAGTTGCCTCTTCCATCCCTTACAAATTCAGAAAATCATAGATTCTATTATAGTTCCTTTTTGCTTGCAAAGTGGCAATTTCTATCTGAGCTAACCCTTCTTGTAATATTTTGCCAGACTCAAGCTAGCCAATGCTTGCTACTATCATTCTGTTTTCCAATCTTTTCCCCTTAGGACAAAATTTCATTAGATACATAATTAGTCATCCACATCATTGTAAGCAACAATTTTACGATATGTTTTGCTACTGCAAAGAAATATTCCAACCTCCAGTAATAATTTTCTTCCCACCTGCTTCCTAGCTTCCTTGCCAATGCAAGAAATCTTTTTAATCACAATACCTTCAAAATTCTAGATATCCGTTTTTGCATTAATCATTTTATGTGTGGTAGCAAACCTATACCAAATCTAGTGACTTAACACAATAAAAATTTACTTCTCGCTTGTGCTTCTTATCTAATTCAGGCAGAGAGAGGGCATTCTGCTCATTGTCCACTCAAAATAGCCAGTTTAAAGAGGTGCTATCTCAACATGCTCATCAGTCATCACTGTGACAGCAGGGAAAGAATTGGTCAAAAGAAATCACAACGCCACACAGAACTTCAAAGATGGTGAGGAAATATAAGCCAACCATGTGACCAAAATTAGAGAGCTAAAAGCATAGAAAGAACAGCACTTATGACTACAACTGTGTTTAATTTGCCACCAGCATTTAGTCATTTTTTTCAAACACCATTTATTAAAGATTACATCCTTTGCCCAGCAATCTAAAACATCACCTTTATCATCTACTTAATTCTCGTATGTAATGAGTCTGTTACTGGACTCTGTTTCATTTAGGTCTTTGTTGTAACTGTACCTCAAGTACCATAGCTATACAAAACCTTTTGATGGAGATAGGTCAGAGTCTTCTTCACTACTCTTCTATTTCAAAACTTTTATAGGCTGTTCTCATTTATTATTTATAAGACTTATTTTATCAACCTAAATACACAATTGATAAATTAATAAAAATAATCCAACAATAAAGAAATATATATAAATAAAGCATGAATGTTCCTCTTTAATCCTCTTTTCCAGTCTCATTTTCCTGTTAAGACATAATCTTTCATCTATTTCTTGCCAGTTTCTTTATACATGTACATGCATATTTTTGTAGATTGACAAGATATTGGTTTGTTGGATATTGTTTAACATAAATAGGATCATACTATCCATATTGTTCTACAACTTTTTAAATTTTAATTTGGTTTTGGATTGGCAACATGATTTCAAAATGATGAAATTTGTTAATATTTGTTGTATGGTTCAGCATATCATTTATCTTAATGCATGTTCCATGTGTCTTGAAAAGAATGAATATTCTGCAGTTGCTGGATATGGTGTTTTGTAAATGTCATTTAATTCAAGTTGATCGATAGTGTTGTTCAAATAGTCTATGATGATCTGTACTAACACTTTGTCTACTTATTGTGTCAATTACTAAGAGAAGTATTAAAATCTCCAACTTTGGGAATTTATATATTTCTCCCTTTAATTGTATCCACTTTTAGTGTATGCATCTTAAAATATTATTATTAAATGTATTCACTTTAGGATTGTTTTGTCCTCTTGATGAATTGACCATTTTTTGATTATAAAATGACTGTCTTTATGTCTAATGATGTTTCTTGTCATGAAGTTAATGTTATCCAACATTGAATAGCATATCAGCTTTCAAATGCATAATGTTTGCATGGTGTATCTTTTTCTGTCCTTTTATGTTCTATCTTTATCATTATGTTTACAGTGGATTCCTTGTAGGCAGCAAATCATTGGGGTTTGCTTTTTTACACATTCTGATAAACTCTGAATTCAAATTATTGATATAAACGAGATTAAATCTCCATCATGCTATTTGCTATTTGTGCCTCATTTTTCTCTTCTTCCTTATCTGCCTTCTTTTGGGTTAATACAATTTTTAAAATTTCATACTACCTCTTCTATTAGCTGTTTAGCTAATGTGGCTTTGTGAAGTATTTTGGATTTTTGTTTTGTTTTGTTGTTTGGTTTTTAGCATATTTCATCTAGAGTATATATCCTCAATCACAACCTTCTTGAATTAATATTATGTCCCTTCATAAGAAACGGTGATAAAATTCAATTTGCACTGCATCTATCCTTTGCAATATTGTGTTATATATTTACATGTATTATAAACTTCAAAATGTATTGTTTTTACTTTTGTTTTAGGTAGCCCATAACTTAAAGAAAATTTAAGAAAACAACTGAAAGATAAGACTTACCTTTACTTCATATATATAATCTTTCCAATATTCTTTATTCCTTCCTACATATCTGAATTCTCATCTGGCATCAGTTTCTTTGGCGTAAAGCATTCCTTTAGCATTTTTTGTACTGTGGCAACAAGTTCTCTCAGTTACTCAGATAAATGGTAATTTCTCTAAAAAATCTATTATTTTTCCTTCATTTTCAAAAGATATTTTTCCTAGATCTAAATTCTAGGTGAGACTACCACTTACAACCAATGAGAAAATAAGATGGTCTGAAAATACCTTTTGCTGTCAACTAGAAAATGGAAAAATCATAGAAAACTACTATTTTCAGATAGTGGGAAATAGGTAGCATAAGACTGTGATCTCTAAGAAAAGAAAAACAAATGAGGTGACTCCTGTCATTGCCCTGGCTCTCTGACTGGGAGTTATTCCCAGATGGTAGCACTGGGAAGGAAAACCCAAATAGAGTCCAACGATCTCACTGAATTGAGGAGATAGAGATTGGAGTCCAATGTGTCTAGAATTTAGAGTTTAGAATACAGAAATACACAGAGAATGAGTTTTGTCAGTCTTCACGGGGTCCCCTTCTTCCAAGATTCAAACTCCCCACAATTTCTATTTGATTTTGATTGCCTTTGAACAATCTTGTTTTTAATATTTTCTCCAGAATTTATCATTGTTAGCAGCAGAAAGTTGAATCTGACACTCTTGTAAATAGAAGCCAGAACTCCTATGATTTTTTTAACCTACAACATGTCTTGGAGATCTTTTACATTAATATTACATAACACATGTCAATCTTTTGGTACCTCCATAGCATTCTATAACACAAGCATAGCACAATTTATTTATCTACTCTTCAGTGAAAGATAGTTGAGTTACTTATAGGATTTTACTATTAGAAACAATGTTATGATAAAAAGCCTTATAAACATCTTTTGTACGTGTTCTACCAATTTTACAGGTTTGAGATCCAGAAGTGAAATTGTTGTGTCAAAACATTAAGATTTTTTATAGTACTTACAAATAGTCTCTACCAATTAAACTCTACAGTATATATTTTCCAATTTCATTTACTCCATGAGAATAACTTTAGAATCAGCTAAATTCCACTTTTAAATACCGTTAGAATTATAATTCAGGTTATCATTTTCTTATTTTCTTATTTTTGTTTTGCATATAATTTTAATTTTCTTTTACATTTTTAGCCCATTATAATTTTTTATGATGGCAGTGCTGTTGGGAGTTGGTTATATTCTTAATAAACTTGGTTTTATATTTCCAGCAAAAAATGATAAAACACTAGGGAAATTTTGAAAAACGCAAAGGAAATACTTTTAAACAAGAGAAGAAAACATTAATGTTTTTTCTTCTTAAGACATTTTCTTCCAACCACTTTTTATATTCATAAGTTTTTGTTTTAAACAATTTGATCGTATCGTATATAAAATATTATAGCATACTTTTCTAATTAATGTTCTAGCATACTTTTCTAATTAATGTTATATGACAAGCATTTCCTCTCTTTTTAAATGCTCATATTCTTTTTGAATTTGATTATTTTAAATAACACTAATGATTTTGTATAATCCAGTTATAATAGTTTCCTAGAAGTGAAATTAGTTGGTATTGTTACATATTTAACAAATATTGCTAAATTGCTTTTTTAAGTGTCTATTTCATTATACCCTTGACAATGATTTTTTTAATCTCTACTAATTTCATAGACAAAAGAAATGGTTTCCCATTTTTTTCCATTTAAAATTATTTTATTAATTATTCGTTGGACATTGTTTCATAGGCTTATTAATCAGTTAATTTTCTTCTATTAAAATTATTAATATGTTTCAATCATTTAATTTTGGTCCTCACCTCTCATCTATTAACATCCTGATCCCTGCCTCTCATTTATTTAAGGCTTTGTAAAGTCACTCAGACTTGCTTAAGTCTGTAATTATTCTAATTATCTATCAATGTCCATTTAATACCTTTGCCTCTCATTTTATTGACTTCTTCACTTCCAATGACTTTCATCTCCAACTCATATTTGCCATACTTTCCTGTCTCACTTATCACTGTAAATGCTTCTTAAAACCATAAAGTTATAAATTCACAATTTCTCTCTGACCTTAACCTCTCTCATCCTTTCAGTTCTCCTACTTCATTATTACCATAATTCTTGTCTTCAGCTAGTTGCCAAGTACTTAAGAATCATCACTATTCTCTGTCAAAATCTATACTCTACCTATAATATACCTCTTATCTTTAGAACCACATCAACTCCATGAAATCTTTTTCAATTATCTTTTACATTTTTTTTCTCTGGCCCTTTGTCTTCCATTATATATATTATTTAAAAAAACAATCCAAATCCGTTCACCTGTCCTTCTCTCTGACTAAACTTTGCTTACTGAGCACTGCTGATGATTGGCTTCATGACAAACTCAAAATCTTTTGCCTAAACTGGGCCTTCGGTGCTTCTCAGGAATCCTGCGTATTTCCTCTAGTTGCTTCCAACTTTCTCAGTTGCCAACAACTGTTATCATAAACTTTCTTCACTTTACTAAAACTGTCAAGATGCCTGTTCCAATGTCACTTTCAGAACATGATCTCAAACATTACCTCGTAGAAAAGAGTAGCCAAATTTTTCTCAACTTCTTGCCACTCTATTGTTATTTTACACTTCCCCATTCTTTCTTCTTCCCTGATGCAATCCAAGAGTTTCTTTCTCATAATGTTAATGGTCTCTATACTTGACTTCTGCTTTCTCTGTTCCATCAATCACTCCAGCAGTGTCCTGTGTCTTCAACATTGCCAGAGATCAAGTTTTTTTGTCAGCTTTTAACTATACTCAGATTTCTCTCATATTGAAGAAAGAGAAAAGGAAAAGGGAAGGAAAGAAAGAAAGAAGCAAATGAGAGAATCAGAGAGGGCAGGGGGATGAAAGAAGAACTTTATCCAGGACTCTCCCAGCTAATATGCTTGGCAAATAAAAAATTATGACAAACATTTGTGAAATAAATGTTGGAAAGCGTTAAGTTTCAGAATGATAAATCTTGATTTATGAGCTTTACAGTCTAGAACTGTAGATATAAATCCAAATCATGTCTTAAGGACATATCTAACCCCTTCACCTATTTTGTAACGGCAGAGATTGCACACAAACATAAAAGTAAAGTAGAAAGCACATTTATATTTCCTAATCATATAATGTGATGGGGGGAAAAATTTAGCTCTTCCAGCAGTGATAAAAAAAAGTTAC
>NW_006435762.1:6267711-6283614 GCF_000325575.1 Pteropus alecto
GGGAAAGAGAGCTGCTTTAATTGAAATCTAAAAATTTCAATTAAAAATATAAATTAATTTTACTTTTTTATTATCTTATAAACATGCCATGGTGTGTATCTGCATTTTGTTTAGTTCAGATTTCACTGGTTTAAGTTAGAAAGGAAATTTTGTGTTTCACAAACCCTAAAAATCTTTCCCTGTGAGGCAACTTTAAGGGTAGTGATTTGCATTAAAAAGTACTGCCATTAGTACATATCAAAATAGCCTTTCTTCCATAAATCTAATAATATTATCTAATTACTTTGTTTTATCTTTTATTTAAGAGTTTAAACATTTTATTCTCAAATCTTCTTAGTGCTCAAAGTGAATACATTTTAGATTAATTTTAATATTAGAAGCAAGAACTATAAGCTCAGTGTACATATAGATTCTTATAAGATTTCAGACTACCTTTAAAAATAGATTCCTTAAAATTTTTAAATATACACTGACATGAAACTCATTATTTTATGCACCAGATGTCACTGTTTCTCCATGCTAGTAAAATGGAGCACCAAATTTTGGCAGTTAGAAAAACCTAATTTATTCTATATTTGTTTTCTTAAGTGTATACCCAACAGAAATATGTAAATATGTAAAACAAACAAACAAAACAGATCATAAATGTTCCATAATGTTCCACTATCCATAATATCCAAATCTAGAAACTACTTAAATGCCAACCAAGAGTAAGATAAATAAATGCATTGGGGGTATATACACACAATGAAATACTATGCAGCAATGAGAATGAAAAAAACTATAACCACAATATAACACAAATAAATCTCAAAAACATGTTGAATGGAAGAAGTGAGATAAAAAAGAGTATGTATTAGGGGACTCCATATCTTTTATAAAGTTGAAAAACATGCAAAACTAATCTATGATTTAAGAGTTAGATTAGCGGTTACCCTCGGGAGCAAAATGTAATTGGAAGAGGGCAAGAGGGTTCTTCTGAGGGTGCTGATAACATGCTGTGGTTATGGGGATTTATTTAGTTTGTAAAAATTCATTGAGTTATAATTTTTTGATTTGTATAATTTTATTTATGTGTTATGCTTTATTTAAAAAGTTAATAAAATAATTAACTTAACAAAAGAATTACTTAAAACTAAGTTAAAAGTTTCCTGAAGATCTACTCAAGATATAATTCAAATAAAATGATTTCACATGTTGGGTAAAACTCAATAATTCACAAGCTTTTCCTTTCAATTGATTTCAAATCCATGAATATTTTGGTTTGACTCCCATGGCTGTTCCCTCCTGTAGTCCAGGAAAAATTTCTTCTCCATTTTTTCCCATTTCATCTTGCTATGTGTTCAAGAAATGCACTTTTCATTGATAAGCTCTATTCTCTGTTATGTCAATCATTTCCTCTCTGCTGACCCCCTCCCCTTAGCATATAAATATGTTTAAGTTTCTTACATTTTCAAAAACAAACAACAAAAACAAAAATCCTTTCTGTTTCTCAGCCCCTCTAGCTAGTATACTATTGGCAAGATAGAAAAATACTTTTTCTATACCCTCTTATACTCAGTATTTGGGGCCTACAAATTAAACTGAGAAAAGACAAATTATTCTTTTCATAGCCAGGCTTCCTTGGTTTCATGTCATTATCTCCCAAGCACATCTCCAATGGCAACACATAATTCCATGAAAATTGTTTTCCTTAAGGTCACAAGAAGTCTTGATATTACAATTAGCCTTTGCATCATTGCCTGAAGCATTTCTCAGAATTGATACCTACTTCTTGGGTAGAGCTAAGCTATCTGGAATATCGTAAGTCCTCACCTAATGTAAAATGGGGGAAAATTTAATTCAATGTAATAATTTAAGCCACAGCATTAGGTCACATTTTCTTTAGGTAAAAATTCCTAGCTTCTCAGATATCTATTGCCAATCAAAACCTCTCCAAGGTGACATTTAGGTACAGAGTAGGGTGTTTCTTGCTGTTTCTTTTTGGCAGGGAGAACAAAATGGACCTCCTTTAAGTCATGCAATGTACTCGTGGTATTTTGGCACTTTTCTCCTGAGACTATTTCATGTCTATCTGATTGCTGCTCCCCTGAATGGTACTTGCAGTTAAAATCTGCAGGATATAAATCAGTGGTTTTCCATGAGAGTAGTACTACCCACTAGGGGATGTTTTGTAAATATGGGAGATTTTGAGGAAAAGTGGTATTGTTCATCACAATGATTAGTAGATAATAGTGCTATTCATTGAGTGGAAGCAGGGCTGTTTGATGTCTTATATAACCAAGTTTTGTCCTATATCCCATAAGACGATATAATGCCCCACCAAATATCCCACAAATGATAACAATCTCTTTATAACAATCAAACCTGAAATCTAACTTCATTTTATATGTTGAAATATGTATTTCTTACAAGTTTAACTATACTGAATTTGTTAACAAAGCATATACTGTGTAAACTGAAGGAAGACTTTGCTAAGAGTATTCACTGCTGAAATTCACAATGACAATACTACTTCTAATAATTTTTTTGGCAATAAAACTTGTTTCATCAGTCTAGATAAGTAGTTATAGTATTCGCAGCAATTGTACATGCAGGTGCAAATAATTGTCTATTTATTATATATTCTAGTGATTAGGTGATGGATATTTACATATTGAAATACATACTATTTTATTGTAAATTGCATTCCTTTTAGTCCTCTTTTCATATTACATTAAACATATTAGTTGATTTTTATTATCATGTAATTAGGTTACATTAACTATGAATTTAACTGTCATGTGATAGAGTATTAAAATATTTGTTAAAAGCAGGGAGCCACTGGGTAAAATAGGTTGAGAACCATTGGTATAATTTGTAGACTAACCACTCACTCTAGCTTAGTGAGGGTCAGGTGATATTCTTGGCTGACCATTACCACCTTCCAGTTTCATAAATAATTCTTAATGATGACCAGAAGGCAGAAATGACACTTACTTACTCATAAAAGATTCCAATTACTTCAGTTTGCCTAGTTCCTAAGGTATGTACTAAGGAGAGACTTGAAATAACACCAATAATTTTGATCTCTTGCTCCGTCTCTTGCTTACCATCATCGACCATCATGATGTTTTATATGAAGAGGCTAAACACAGTTTCGCTCAGACATTTAAATTGTTCAACTATTAAGAAAAGGGGTAAAATTTTCTGGTGGATAAGTAAAATAAATTGTTCTCTTGGTCGTGAGGGGTGTGTGACTATAATTATTTGTATCAGGTACAGATCTAAAAACTTTGATACATTCCCTCATTTTATCACTGTTATGAAGGAAATACATATTACCATCTCCATTTTACAGGTGAGGAAATTTATGCACAGAGATGTTAAGTAAATTGCACAGAATCACATTTCTTTAAAATGAAAGAGCATTGCAAATATGAATTCCCAGTCTCCTGCTTTCATCTGGGGAAATTTGATCTTACTCCTAGAGCCAACATTATATACACATCTAACACAAACAAACATTAAATTAGTGCAGGATGAGTCTTCCTAAATCGTGGTTCAGTATCAGGAGATGTGGCTGAGTCTACAGTCACATGAGATAGGGGCATAAAATATTGCTGATATTATAAAATCTGGTTTCTGGTTTTGCTTGTTGATTTTTTTTTTCTTTGAAGAATTTCTATTCAATAGTTAGGATGAACAGATGTCTTATAGTATATATATATCTATTTCCAGAAGCAAAGAATCTGTGCAGAGACGCTTCAGTAGCCCTGGAAATGACTTTAAAAAGTTTCTCTTTAGTCCTTCACCTCCAGATAGGAATCTGGAAAAGAAGTTGATAGAAAACTACAGCCTTAATCATACAGAGTGACTATTCAGTTAATTATTTTCATCATTAATATCCTTAAAAAGTTATAGCACTTTTCAGGCAACTAGCTTCTCTCAGTATTATAACTTTTTTTTTTAAAACTCAAAAACACTTTAAATAAATTTTCTACATGAAATCATATTTTGACATTATGGTTTCAGGCAAAGACACACCTGTTTTTCACGAGAATTTCTAGTGAGAGAATATCATGTGAACAAATTTGAATTGTCACTATGTTTTTATATATGCAAAAAGAACAAAGGTGAAGTATTTTCTTTCATTTTTGATCTATTGTGAACTTGAGCTATTTCCAAATATTTTCTAGCACTTACATTTTGGCTCTATTTTGTCCCACACATCTTTATTCTAAAATTATTTGAGCTGTAACTTAAGTGAAGTTTTATGTAAATTAGCCATGAGCCTCAGAAGGATTGAAAAAGAAATGATTTCAAAATGGTGCAAATGGAGAATATACCTCCTAAAGAATCAGTCCCTTACATCCTTCCTCTTCACTCTACCATTCATCATCTTTTATCAATTCTCCTCTCCCTCTGTTGGCAGGTGCAATAAACCGTAGTTACATTACATTTTAAGTACAAATTGTATTTACTTTCAATTTTTTGTTCTTACATACATTAACTTGTTTTTGCTGTTTTATTGAAATGTTTTTCTATCTGTGAACATTTTTTGGTTACCTTGGATTAAGATGGAACACATAAAATTTCCTACTTAAACTAATGGAAAAATTGTTTAATTTAAGATCTTCTATATTACAATTTTCAAGTAAAATTAAAGTTTCTTAGCAAAGAGTAGATATTTATCCTTGATTTCTAAACACAAACTCATATCACTTCTCCTCTGCCTTGCCAGAGCTCTGTCTACAGAGCTCCCATTGTATAATATGAATCTTAAGGAGGTGCTACAGATGTCACCTTGAAGTGCGATTGTGATTCAGTCCTTTGTTCCCACCTAGAAGACACAAATGAAAAGAAACTCACTGTAAATATGACACTTCAGCTGAAAATTCTCTCTCTTATTATGTAACAATCACAGTTAAGAATTCCTGGTAATATCTCATACATTATATCATAATTATCAGGAATTTGATAAATTAAGGAATGGATAAATGAGGAAATTTAGGTACAAATTAATATTGACACTGATAAATCTCTTTGTATTTGTTAATAAAAGTGAAGAGTAAAAAGAATTCTAAGAGCTATAAAAGATGAGAACACAAAAGCTTGACAAATTTTCCCTCCATGGCTTAATTTTATTTCTTTCATATCTATCTACTACTTGCTTCTCCATCCTTGTTTCAAATTTAAAATATCAAGTGAAATTTAATTACTAGTATTATACCAACATATACACGTATAAAAATGTAAGTTAATGAAACATTATTTTCATTAACTTGATACTCCAGTTTATACAACGAAAAATTGTGATGGCTTAAAATTCCTTCTTGCATAATTACATTTTCAACCAAATATCATTTTATTATAAATTTATTTTTCTTTAAATTTAGGTATTGTTCTTATACCATTAGAAGCTAAATAATTGTATTTTTACATGGGGAAATGCTGTCTCTTATATTTTCAACTACAGTTTAGCAAGGGACTCCTAGATCCCATGTGTTACCCTTTTCTTCCCTGTGTAATTTTAATGCTAAGGTAGTAAATTAAGTTGCAAAACTATTCTTCCCCCCATCATCACCTAAGAAAAATGGATAGATGTAGTATGAACTCATATGAATTTAATGGCTGAAAACTACTCATTGTTATTTCACTTCACAACCATCAACAAAGTTATTGAGCATCTGCAAAGCACCTGGCACTGTGCAGAGCACCTGGCAGTGAGTATTGAGAGGAAAACAAAAAAAACAGAATCTCTGCCCTTCTGGATCTTAAATCTAGCGAGAGAGATAGATGATATCCAAGTAAACAAATAAGTAAGTACACAATTACAAGTAATAATAAATGGTATGAAGCAGACAGGGTGTAGGAAGAAAAGATAATGATGAGGGTGATCAGGGAAAATTTCCCTAAACCTGAGTCCTGAAGGTTGAGAAGTAGTCCACCATTTTAATGAAATAGAGAAAAGGCTCAACATTACAATGAGAACAGCATGTCCAAAGAAGCTCAGATAGGAAAAAGCTGGGCACAATCACAGAAATGATTAAGCCTCTGCTTTTTCTCTTCTCCTCAATATGAAATTGGAAGATTTGGAGTATATGAGCCCTGCTACTAGATTTTTGTCTGAAGAGCTGTATCATAGGTAAAAACCAAAGTAACTGTATCTCTCATTAATACTGAACCCTCATTATTTATGTATCCTATCATGAATTATGAATACCAATAATAATCTGTGCAACAGTCCAGAACCCAGGTGCAAAAATCTATACTTGTCTATATTTTTTGTCTAAAATATTAGAAATTTTCTCGAAGTTAGAAAATTTCTAATTTTCTCAATAGAAATTAGAAAGGCAGGTCAATATCACCAATGAATATACTAACATGTAGAAATTCTCAACAAAATATGAGCAAACTGAATTCAGCAATGTATTAAACAGACCATACACCATGATTAAGTGGAATTTATTTCTGGAATAGAAAGATGGTTTAATATTTGCAAATCAACAAATCTGATACATTACATTAATAGAGTAAAAAATAAAAATCATATGAGCATCTCAATAGATGAAGAAATAGCATTTGACAAAATAAAGCATCCTTTCATAGTAAAAATTCTCAACAAATTGGGACAGCAGGAAAATACCTAAACCTAATAATGGCCATATATGACAAGCCCATAGCTAACATTGTACTTAACGTTGAAAGGTTGAAAGCTTTCCCACTAAGATAAGGAACAAGACAAGAACAAGTTCACTCTCATCACTTTTATTTAACATAGTACTAAAAGTTTTAGCCAGAGCAATTAGAAAAGAAAAAAAAGACATTCAAATCAGAAAGAAAGGAGTAAAATTGTGTTCACAGATGATATGATATTATATACAGAAAATCCTAAAGACTCCACCCAAAAAAACTGTTAGAACTAAATCAACAAATTAACATTGCAGGATACAAAATCAACATACAAAAATTAGTTGCATTTCTATACACTAACAGCAAAACTATGAAAAATAAATAAACAGTCTCATTCACAATAGCATCAAAAATAATAGAATATTTAGGAATAAATTTAACCAAAGAGGTGAAAGATCTGTACACTGAAAAGTATAAAACATTAATGAAATAAATTGAAGAAGATACAAATAACTGGAAAGGTATCTCTTCCTTGTTCATGGATTGAAAGAATTAATACTGTTAAAATGTCCGTACTACCCAAAGCTGTCTATAGAGTCAATGTACTCCCTATCAAAATTCTAATAGGATTTTTCACAGAAATAGAAAAAATAATGCTAAAATGTCTGTGAAACCACAAAAGACTCTAACTCGCTAAAACAATCTTTAAGAAGAAAAAAGTTGGAGGTATATCAACTTGCTGAGCTTAAACTATAATACAGAGGTATAGTAATCAAAAAAGTGTAGTAGTGACATAAAACAGACACGTGGACCAATGGAGAATTGAGACCCCAGAAGTAAACCCTCACTTATATAGTCAACTAATATTTGATAGGGGAGGCAAGAAAACTCAATGGGAAAAGAATAGTGTCTTCAATAAATGGTGCTGGGAAAACTGGATAATCATGTGCAGGAAAATGAAACTGGACCACTATTTTACATCATTCACAAAAATTAACTCAAAATAGATTAAAGACTTAAACATAGACTTGAAACCATAAAACTCCTAGAAGAAAACATAAGACAAAATCTTGACATTGATCTTGGCAATATATATATATATTTTGATTTGACACCAAAAGCACAAGCAACAAAGCAAAAACTAATAAGTGGGATTATATCAATCAGAAAAGGTTCTAAATGATGAAAGAAACAATCAGTAAAATAGAAAGACAGCCTATGAAATGGGCAAACATATACTAAAAACAAAATGAGATATCAGTTCACATCTGTTAAAATTGCTATCATCAAAAATAAAAAACACCCAACAAATAATAAGCGTTGGTGAAGATGTGGAGAAAAAAGAACCCTTGTGCACTGTTGACAGGAATGTAAATTAGTACATCCACTGTAGAAAACATTATGGAGGTTTCTCAAAAAATTAAAAATAGAACTATCATATGATCCAGGAAACTCACTCTTGGGTATATTTCTAAAGAAATTAAATCAAGATTTCAAAGAAGTATCTGAACTCCAATGTTTATTGGAGTATTATTTATATTAGCCAAGCTATGGAAGTAAACTAAGTGTCTGTCTACAGATAAATGGATACAAAAGATATATTTAATGGAATATTATTTAGCCATGAGAAAGAAGGAAATCCTACCATTTGAGACAACATGGGTAGACCTTGAGGGTATTATGCTAATTAAAATAAGTCAGAAAAAGAAAGATAAATACTGTATGATATCACTTATGTGTGATATCTAAAAAAGTATATCTACTGAATGGTGGTTACCAGGGGTAATGGAGAAATGTTAGTCAAAGAGTATAAAATTCCAGTCATAAGATGAAAAGTTCTGGGGATCTAATGTAACACATAATGACTATAGTAATATACTATATTATATACCTGAAAGTTGCTGAAAGAGTAGATCTTAAATGTAACCATATGCACACAAAAATTGGTATTTATTAGGTGATAGAAGTGTTAACTACCACTACTGTGGTAAACTAATTAGGTGATAGAAGTGTTAACTAGCACTACTGTGGTAATCATATACAAGTGTATCAAATATCAAGTTGTACACCTTAAATTTACACAATGTTATATGTCAATTATATTTCTTTAAAACTGGAAAACAAATAAATAAACTGTAGCTGTGAGTATAATGGATTTTCTGAGTCCTGTGACTCCTAGCAAATCACCAGCTCTGACAGACCTCCAACACAGTACCTAACATTTATAAGATGCTAACTACATTCCAGGCACAGTTCAGTCCAGGCACAGTTCAGAGCACTTAGGCATATTAATTCTTTTATTCCTCAAAACTTCTCTTTGAAGAAGAGAATATGATTATATCTATTTTAAAGATGAGAAAACTGAGGCACAAATGGAATACTTTACTTGCCTAAGGCACGGAGCTAATAAATGACAAATCTTAAATTCGAATCCAGCCAGTCTACTTCTGGAAGCTAGATACACAACTGATGGGTTAATGCACAGAAGGGTAGTGGTAAATCCCAAAGTATCTTTGAATTTTATGTTCATGCAAGTGTTTACTGAGATGGCATCACTCTGTCTTAATCCTGTCCATTTGACTTCCTCGGGTAAAATCATGTTCTGTTTCTCTGTCTTATTGGAGGTCCTGAAAAATATGCATGTGTCTTTGTCATGAGGGGTCAAGTTTACCTCGTAAGTACCTCTTAGGAGGCTTCAAGTACTTAGAAATACAATTCAGGCAATCCCTTGTGGGGTCCAGAAAGCAGGACATCACTGTACTTAATCCCTTTATTTCTCTCTCCTCTCTCACCCAGAAATACTTCTCTAGTTAGAGAGTAGCATTGGAAAAAAGCTTACTCACTACTGCTTGGAGTTATCAGCATTCCTCCAAGACTTACATATCCCATTGTACACTTGAGGAAAGTGAGGTTTAAAAAGATGAACGTATTTTGCCATCCAAATTTATATATTATCTAATGGTAGATATGGAATTTGAACCTAGTCAGTCAGAGTCCATAACCAGGGCTGCTTGACATATGCCTTACCATTCTTCTATGCAGATAGCTAAGCTTTGCGGAGAAAAACACTGGAAAGAGTAAGGAGGGAATCATATCAGTGGAGCACGGAAATACTATAACACTGATTGCCTTATTCTCTGCTCTAAGAATATGTCTTCAAAAGCTTCTGATTGGTGGTTGTGTTTCACTGGAACACCATTAAAAAGAGGACGTTTTAAACCAGAAAAAAAAAATGTTAGGAGGTGATGGAGAGAAGGGAGAATTTGGATCTCGAACAGTTGGCCCAAACAATGGCAACCTCACAGTGCAAGATGTGTTTATAAACAGGGAGTGCGTTGACCAACAGAGGCAACACTAGGATCTAGAGAGATAGTCACCACATGGAGAACTAACAAGCAGAGATAGACATTGCAAGCACTAAATCCAGAGTAACCTTTGCAGAGCAGACTTCTAGTTACCAAGAGATGTGTCATTGCTCAGCTGTAAGGAAGATAGGGAAGAAAAACATGATCTCACACATGGGCAAGGTCAAATAGGTCTGGTCCCTCATATCTAGGTCTACTCATCTATATTGAAATTAATATTAACTGTATTAGAGTAGGGCATTAAATCGATACAGCAATATAATAATTATTATAATACCTGCTTTATTAACCATTGACAGGCACTATTTTGTTTTATTTTGTTCATATCACTAAATATCACTTTTTTATTTTCTTACTGAAACATACTTTTCATTAGAGCAGGAAATTTGTCTGTGGGCTCAGGGCAATACTCATTGGTAGCAACAACCACTTTAAGAGAGAAAAGCAAGTTAGAAGAAAAGGGATGACCAGAGATTTGATACGACTTGTATCATTTCACAGAAAGAGAGATGTTCTTATCAAGGCCATAACAAGGCCCAGACTGGTTCCCTGTTAGGAGTGGAAGTGATTTGGGAAATATTAGAATCCCTGGAATTACTTGTTGAGGACTTTCGCTAGAGACAATTGCGAATTTCTATTGTTTTTCGTTTTACTGTCTTATCAATATTCATTGATTTTTTAATCCCCTCATGCTGATGGACTGTAGGGGCACACCTATTAAATCATTTACTCCCTGATAAGATATGATCTAGGTCACTGACTCAAATCTCATTAATGACTTTAAAGATAATTTTTATTTAATGCGGCAAATTTTCTTCACTTTCTTCCTTCTCCCCATATCTTTTAAGCACGAGTGTAAAATAGCACCTCAGATATGGGAAGCCAAAAACCTCTCAAGCATTTGTGTTAAATACCTGACATATTGACTCACTTTCAAGGAAAGATAATCTTCCTATACTCTTCCTTTCACAATTAGATGCATATGTTATAGAGTATAGTAAGGTTTTGTCGATAACTTGGGAGAAAATATGAAGTAGCTTCTACTTCCTGAAACCAGAGAGGAATTTTAGCCAACAGTCTGAGATTGATACCTAACTCAGGGCTCAGTTATTTATTACCTAGAGTCAATTGATACCATTGGGCCACAAAGGCATTTCCCACCCTGCTGTAAGGACACAATACCTGCAGGGTCCATACTACCTGTTCTAGACCTAGCATTTTCAAAATAACTTTAGCCAAAGTTATAGAGTATAACGAATGTTTACAGATCGAATAATTTAATTCATGCTCCTCAACTTTAATACTTAAGCATCACCCAAAATGAAGATTCTCCTGGCATATTACTCTTTTCCCTTATTTGAAGATCTACTGTACCTACCCCAGCCTATCTCCTGTATTCTTGTTGACTGCCCTTCAAACCCCTTCACTTTGCTCTCTGTAGTCTTATTCCACTGTCAACATTTTTTCTCCTGCATATCCAGTCTCTTAAGAGAAAGTTCTCTTTTATCTCCTTACTCTAAAGTAATGTCTCAAAGATAATTTCAGGCTGATCATTGGACGACTATTTAAATTTTAATAGTTCCATTTTATTTTAATATGGATTAGAAAAATATATATCACTGTCATTTTTGCACATATATTATCGCTTATGTTAAAATTAAAGGAAGTCTTTTGATTAAAAAAAGAGGAACGATGAGTATTTAAAGAAAAATATTGAGAAAAGAATAGTGTATGTAGAAAGTAGAAAGGGCAAAAATCCAGAATGCCTTCAGTTTAAGAAGTGATAATGAAAACCAGACTTTTTATTGAAAACCCCAATTTCACCATTACTTTCTCTAGTATGTATTCTGTTAATCTCTTATATTCCAGCTACCGTAAGGCCAGAAGATGCCAGCTTCATTTTCTCATAATCTATTCCAGATCTTGACTTTGTCCTCATTTGGCAACTGTCCTCCTTTGAAGTTCACATTTTCAAACTATAATACTCTGTAAGCCCCATCTTTTCTCTGTGGACTATTATCCTTCAGATCAATCTCTTATAGGCATAAAAAGCTTGACCATTCCAGCTCACAGGCTTGTACTTGTGTGTATATTTGCATACACTAGTAATAAAAGTGATGTATCTCCACTTGTCAAAATTTAGAAAATAAATTAATGCTGTTTACCATATTTAATGATTTTTTAAAAATATTGTTAATATTTTGTTACATTTCTTCAGATAATACTTTGCTTATACTTTATCACTTAGAGCTTGTATATGTTATTAAGATGTCTGTCTTTATAGTATAATATAACTAATCGTTAATAGACTAATATAAACAAGTACCATCATTTAATCATCCCCCTATTGTTGGATACTTGAGTACTAATACATTTTCATTATTAGATAATATTTGTGATGAACATCTTTCTGAGTATTTTTTGTACTAGTTTGCATTACTCCATTGGACTAGCTAGATTCCCAGGACTTACTAGGTCAAAGGTCATGAAAAAAATTGACGTGTAACTGGATAAATTGAAGACTCCCAGGGGTATTCATAAAGAACAATAAGTGGTTATAAAGTGGCTTTGGTACTTTTGTTGCTTTGGTGATTTTGTTGTCTAAAGCTATTGGTGCTTTTGCTGTCTAAAGCTATTCCACCTGCTAACAGCTTTTTATTATGCTGAGTGGGGCCTGTGAACTGACTGGACTTTTTGAGAAACTCAAGAGTTAGAGACACAAGGAAGAACAGAAGCAAAAGTAGAGAAGGGAGAAATGTTACGGTAAAGAAGGGCAGTGAAACTTTCTGAGAATGAACAGGGATGGTTAAAGGACGTATAATGGGATTTAGGAAAAATCTTTTATGTGAAGGCTACATTCTCTTTCACAAAAAGCTTGTAATGATTGTTCACACTCTGTCTTCAAGAAGTTCAAACAGGTCACATGAAAATTCACAGAGGCTGGTACACAAAGGCTTATAAATGCAAGCTTCAAAAGAATATCTGCAAAGCTTGCATGCTATGAATTTATAAAGTAGGTATCTGGGTTAAGGCTATAAGCTTTTGGAACACAAAAAGCCATAAAAGAGGCTTTTAGCTGCTGCTAGGTGGTTTTAAATTTGGAGGGTAAAGGTGGAGGTGGGACTTATGGAGAGCTCTAGAATGATATTTTCCAAGTTTACATCTTAAGAACTAGCTCCAAATATATGTAATTTTCAACTGCCCTCCCCTCTGCCACCCCCGCAAAAAGGATTTGGTAATTTCCGATGAAGCAGTTTCAGTCTAGCATTTTGTTTAAGACCGTGGACTAAGAAATTAGATGACCTGGGTTCAAATTCAAAATCCAAAACAATAGAAGGCCAAAAATGAATAAAAATGGTTACCTATACAAAGACAAAGAGAATAGAAGAGCCAGCCCAGGATGGAAGCTAGTTTTGAATTCAGAATTTTTTTTTTTTAAAGTAATAAATCAAAAGGTGACTAACCGTGCGTGCCCCAGATTTGGAAACAAAGTGAAACAAATCAACCTAAGTGTATATCTGGTTGGTACCATAATTGCATGGCCAAGAATTATTCCAAATATCTTTAAAACATACTATTTTGACTCCACTTTCCTAATGGATATTTCCTAAGGAAAACAAACAAAACTCAAAACACTGAAATTGTGTTCAGTGGCCTTGAAGTTAGTAATTTTGGAATCGCTATTTAGGTATTTGATATACTGGTATTATTTTTAATTACTATAGACATCATTAAATACATTATACATACATTATATATATACACATTGATAAAACAAGTGAATAATTATATTTATATCATTAAGAAACAAGTTTTTTCAAAGCAACAGAAAAGAGATGCAAATATAAAATCAAATAAATTAGTAAAACAAATAATGAACTTATGTTTTATTTCTAAAATAATTATTTTCAGCACTATTTGTAAAGATGAAACAAAATGAGCAATAAAAAGATTATGATTGTAATAGATTAAAATCTGTCGCATCTATGATTTACATATGTGTGTGTGTGTGTGTGTGTATCCCCTTAACTTTATAATTCTATTTAAAATGAAACTCATGGGTCAGCTTTGATGATTGCTAAGAAAGAAACTCATTATTATAATAATAAAATTAAAAAAACAAGTATTTATGTATTCTGCCTTTCTTATTCAGACTATATTTCAGAATACACCGCCTCCAATGATGAAAGTTCTTTTTATAGAAGAAAAATAGCTAGTAAATTCAAGAGGAATATTAGAATTAGAACATTACCATTTTGCAGTGCATAGTAAAATAATAAATGCTTAAACTATTAAATGAAAAAGTTATAGAAAAAAATTTTAATAGCTTGATGGTATTTGACCATCTTAACCTAAATAAAAGTGAGACAAGCATATGTTCTTCTTCATGAGATGCAATAGGAAGTACACATCATATCACCTCTCTGTGGTTTATTGTTCTAGGGAGAGAAAATGAGAGAGGAGCAAAGCTGAATCTAATCAAGTCTGGGTCTACTGCCAGATTACTGCAAAAACATGGGTTTGGAGGACCATATTAATTAACACACTGATATAATCAGTCCAGTGAAAAATGTGAGACATTCTGCTGTACAACTGATCTGGTAGCTTTAATGAGAAATGGTATAAGAGAGGTGAGGGAATCTGAGGGCACACCATTCAAAAAAATAGAAAAAAAGAAAAAGAAAAATGGGAGGAGGGGTGTAAGGAGAGTCATTAGCATGCAATACAAAGATGCTCATATTGCATGCTCACTCTAAACATATGTCTCTTTCCTAGACCTACTGGTCCCTGGTCCTCTAATCATGCTCCTTCCAGAGTTCTGACCAAAAAGCTGAACCATTCACCACTGTCTAAAAGTCCAGGTGTACTCTTTCTTTGGACCACTTCTCTCTCTACGCAAAGCGATCATATGAACTGGCTGATGCTTTGCTCATTGAGAGGATTACCCTTAACATTGTGATTAAGAGACATTCTTAAGTAGGAGGGTGTAGTAAAAATATAAGGTTATTTTCAGCTTGTAATCATATACCAAGATAATCCATTCATAGATCAAGCTCAAACTTTCTTTTTTCATCAGCTGGTAATTGAGAACCCCTACCATGAGGCTAAAAGAGAGCTGTTAACTGTTAATGCAACAGTTGCAAATGACATGGCGGTCAGTGCCATCTGTTCTTACAGCTTACTTATACTCTCTGGACCTATTTGAGTCCCAAACTCTATATTCATTTCCATCATACAACAGAGTGGTGCTGGGCTTGCCCAATGTTATTACTTGATGGATCTTGTATAGCTTTCCAGAGAATTGCAACTCTCTTTTCCCTATGAATAATAATTGATGCTTTTGGATCACGAATTTGTCTCTGGCAGTAGAGGCAGGGCCCTTTTCTCAAGAGTCTTATCAGATCCATAAGGCAAGAAAACAATTTCCCCAAAGACAAAGACATATAGTGGGGGCGGTGGCGGGGAGAGGGAGGGGAAGTAACATATGATCATTGCATAGACTGGAATGTTATGATGGAAGAGATAAAAGTTATGTCAATATATAAAATCATACACTTACTAGAAAAAAATCATGTAAGTAATGAATTGAGGAAACATCAAATGTATATTATATAAAGAAAATTGGAAGAAAAATGTTATGTAATATTTGTGATGGGTTATTTTGTCTTTCCTTATACAAGACATTAAGTCATTTAAACCATTCTGTATTCTAGTAATCTCCCTTCCTCTTAATCATTAGACAATCATTGTATTTCTATATCAAAGGAGACTCTAAATCATATTTAGGACTGTTTGCTATAGGTATTTAAGACATGCTTTAGTGTGGAAAACTCTCACAGATATTCATGCTAAGCCATCCATTCAATAAACAAAGTGTGGGCAGCACATACAATTAACATTTTTTTTCTGGTTCATTTGGTAT
>NW_006435762.1:6283720-6301065 GCF_000325575.1 Pteropus alecto
GAAAGAGAAAACCTCAAGTCTTTTTCAACCTTACAGTTTAGCCACATATCAATAATTTTTGTGAAAAATGGATTTTCAGTATATAATCATATTTAATGGTTTGTAATACGATAAAAAATAAAACTAACAATCATACAGTTATCCTTTTAGTTAATATACCAGAATATAATAAGAAAATAAGTAGATTAAACTGTGCATAAGAGAAAAGGAATAGAGGTAAATGACTTTCAGTAATTAAAATTTTGATTTCATGTGGTTTTTCTCTGATTTTTTAAATAAAACATATCTTTTCATAAAGACAGAAAAAGAAAACTTTGAGCACTTGAAATGTTATTTTGAAAAAATCAATCAATGGTGAAAGTAACAGTAATATGAAAATAATAATAAACAATAATAGTAATAATAAAAAAATTTAAATTTATGCTCACATTTTAGACATGGAAAATTATTTCCAAATAAAGATATAAAACTCAATGCATAGATCAAACAGAAATATGTGTATTTCTTAATATTATGTTACAAGAATAAAGATTTTGTTTATAATAACTATCTTTATTCTTTCATAAATTTTTAGAATTCCTTTATTTCTTGTTGAAGGGAAGTTTTCCATTTGAATTAGTCAAAATAGGCCAAAAGCAATTCCAGACAACACCAAGATCTCAGTGGCTTAATGCAATAAAAGTTTATTGCTTGCACACAAAGTCCAAAGCAGATGTTTTGGGTTCTGTGGCTCTCCTAATGGCTCTCCTCTAAGGAGGAAGTCAAGGACCCAGGCTCTTTTCATCTAGTGGCTCTTCTGTGGAGAGGACAGGCATCTGACCTCACAGGAATGCACATTTGCTTTATCTGCCAGCAATGCTTTGGCCAGTAGCACCACTCCTGGACTTACACAACACCTAAACTCACTGTCTTGAAATCCCACACAACATTGTTTCATAGCAAAAGAAATGTGATAGAATGGTATTCACTGGTCTTTCCAGGTATGTCACCAACTGGGATATTCTTCTGCAGCATACAGCATATATTTTGAAAACATATAGTGCTCTTTCTCCCAAAGTGAGAATGTATGACTGAGAATGAAGAGGGAAAAATGTAAGTGTTTCCTCTCACTACTATATCTAACTGTTCACTTGCAAAAGTGTTCTTTTTGCCCTTGAAACTTTGGACTCTGTGATTTAGTGCTATCAGTTCCTAAGGAACTGAGGAATGTTCCACCATGGAAACAACCACCGTACTCTTGAATCCAAAGTTGAGACTACTACCTGGCCATTTTGGGCATTTCATATCACTGAATTAAATATCAAAGAGGGGGATACTTTCTTGGCTAAAGTGATTGAAGAGATTAGACTCTTGCTACACAATGCGGACAGAAAGGACTATATCTGGAACCTAGTGGATTACCTGGGTTACCTCTTAGTATGTTCATATTTAATAGTAAAAATTAATGGAAAACTATAAAATCTCAACAAAGACAGAATAACTGAGCCATTAGGTTCTTCAAGAATAAAGATTTAAGTCACTCCACCTGCTCAGCAGCCATGACCAGCCAGAGATACTGGCTGAGATCAAAGGAACATGCAATGGGTAATAAAAGAAGTTATGATTATCAACTTTCTTCACACTCATTACAAAAACAAGTACTTTAGCAATGTTGCATATAGTATTTTTCCTTTCCTCTTATGTCATTATTATTTTAAATAAGAATTGGTGATGGTGGTTAGTGTTTTTACATTCATGTTCCATCATAGATTGTCCAAGGTTGGGGTAGAACTGAACAAATAGAGGAACTAATCTAACCGATAGATCAATAAGGCAATATTGACACTCATGTGTGTCGGTGTCTCCCCTTTTTGGAGAGAGGGTGAGAGTGTTTTTGTTTGAATAAATGCAGAAATATACAGTTGTTGTTATAAAATTTAAAAAAAAATGTGAGGAGGAATGTGCACAGATGCTGAGATGACAAAGGTGAGGAGTGTGCTAGGTATTTGCCCATTGACTCTGTTCCAAATCCACCCTCCCTAGTGTCTTCTGTAATGCTGGAGCCAAGCTAGGTTACCTTTCTGAAACATTGTTTAATTTCTGCTGACAGGTGGCACAAAGAGGGAGAAGGAGAAAGGGGACTTTTCTTTCTGTCAGCATGGATCGAGTAGCAAGAGTTAGATATGGTCTCAATTCTTTTGCCACTCCCAGAACTTGTTTTTTGGGCTCTCAGAGGTGTCAGCTGCAGACAAATGACCCTGTGAAAAGGTCGGAGTTCCATTTCCTGGGGTCCCTCCTCTGAGCTCCTGAGGTACAAGCAGTAGCTGGGAGAATGCTTTGTATTCAAGAGTCTAACTTTATTTTTTGATGTTTGACTTCTGACTTCTTTTTAAGCTTCATTTCCTTTTCCTGTTTGGCCCCCCATCTGAACAGGCTGATAAGAAAGCCCAAGTGTGCCTCCTACTTTGGTACCAGTGGGAAATTAAAATCTTTTCCACAGCCCTACACCCCAATAGTGGCTAGAAGACACTATAAAGGCCCAGCCCAATCCCTCTGCCTCACTCAAGTCAGCTTGGACTTGTTTGTGCCAGTTCTTCTTTCCTCAGAAGTCATTTGTGTGAGCAATAAATTTTTCTCAAATTTTCCCAGTGTGTGGAGTGTCAGCAGTCTCTATATCCTACCTACAATTGGGAGTCCATTCCACTTTGATGAGGTGACCATAAAATACAGTCCCTCCTCAAAGGACTGAGAACCAAATTACATATGGTCACTCTCTGAGTTCTTAGGTTTTAGTAACTCATCCTTGTCCTTTTGTTTTCTTAGTGTATTTGTTGTTATTGCTGCATAATAAATTATCCAAAACTTAGTGCCTGACAGCACACATTTATTATTTAAAGACTCCAGGTTTGAAGAATGTGGATATAGCTTAGCTGGGTACCTGTGGATCTAAGTCTCTCATGAGGTTGCATTCAAACTGTTGGCAGGCACTGTAGTCTAATCTGAAGGCTTGACTGGGAGGAGAAATCAGCTTCCAAGTTCTTTCATAGGGTTGTTGGCAGGCGGAGGTTCCTTGCCACATGAGCCTTTCTCTCCACAGGACTGTCTCATGACTTGTCAGCTGGTTTTCCCCAGGTGAGTGATCCAGGAGAGAGTGAAAGAAAGCATACCAAGAGAGAAGGCACAGTCTCTTTATATCCTGATCTTGGAAGATACATCTTATTCTACTTTATCCTATTTATTAGAATATTCACCAGGTCCAGCCCATATTCAAAGGGAAGTTTTGCACAGGGTTTGAGTAGCAGGAGGTGCAGGTTATGCAGGCCATTTTCTAAGCTCTTGACAACACTCAGCCCTATGAGTGGTAGCTGTTTCCCACAATTATCTCTGAGTGACCTGAGTGCTTCTTCAGCTTCACAAATTATACCCTGCGTAACCATTGCCCTGAATAAAATCTCCTCTCTTTAGCTAGTGTGGTTTATTTTTCCTGACTTAGAATCCAGTGCTGGAGTTTCTCCAACCATCCAGCTTACAAATAAAGAGATGACCAATGTACAGTACTCACCCACCACCATCCACAGGGCATATGTTCCAAGATCCCCAGTGGATGCCTGAAAGAGCAGATAGTACTAAACCTTAAATATACTATGTTTTTTTTTCCCTATATACACATACCTCTTCATTTAAAGGAAGCATTTTATGGCTTCTCTTTGGCATATCTGAATTAGCAGCATCACTACTCTTGTGTTTTGGGGCCACTGTTAAGTGAAATAAGGGTTACTCGAATATAAGCACTGCAATGCCATGCTGGTGGATCTGATAACTGAGATGGCTGCTAAGTGACTAATGGGCGGGCAGCACACGCAGTGTGGATATTGCTGGACAAAGGGATCACTCATGTCTTGGGCGGGATGGAGCTAGATGGCAGATTTCATCATGGGACTCAGAACTGCACTCAATTAAAAATTTATGAAAAAACTTATGAATTGTTTGTTTCTGGAATTTTCCATTTAGTATTTTTGGACCATGGTTGACCACTGGTGACTGAAATCGTGAAAAGCTAAACGGTTGATAAGAGGGGACTACCATACGGAGAATGCAGACAATCGTGAGACTAACAGTTTCTGCCTCACTGCTTAATTTTCAGTCATACACACATTGTCAACACCTCCTGGATATCGCTTTCTCAGCTAAGTAACTTTCTTTACACAAATAAATTTCTGCAAAAACTCAAAACACTCTGTAAGCACAGTGATTTGAATTTATTTATTTATTAAGTTCCTCACATTGAGGCTATTAATTTCCCAAAAAACATTGGAAATATCAGGAACTTTATATAGTTAACAATAAAGCCTGTGCTTCAGAGGTACTTTAATATAAGAATTATTTTCTTTTGGTTATTATAGAATCAAAATTTAGTACTTGTTACTATGCAGTATTTTCGGCAAAAGAACAGTAAATCGTAGAATCTCTGGGTAATTAATTAGCATAAGATACACTATTTTATGCATACTTTATTATTGGGAACTTTAATTGAAGAGAAATAAAAATGCATTTTATCTGTGTATAAAGATTTATCTGCTATTTTCAAATACTAGGAATCTTTATAGTCAGAACAGATGTACATAGAATTCATAGTTTACTTAGCAGGAATTCTTAATAGTAAACTTCAGTACTTTCGGGGTTAAGACAGGAAGCTTATTCAATTTCAAAATAACTTTTCCAGCTTTATCTGATTATACCTTATGAATACTATTTAACATTTGTTTTTTTAAACTAATTTTTCAAATAAATAATATGTGTATGGCCTCCCCAAAAGAAAACAAAAATGTATGCAATAAAAATTCCCCTCTGCCCTTCTCCCTCAGTTTAATCAGAGCATATGACGTCCCCATTTATAAATGTCTTGTAGTTAATGTTTTCTTCCAGAATTTTTTAATGCATGTACAAGTAAATGTAAACATATCTCCTCTTTATACAAAGGTCCTATATTTTTCACATTGTTCTGTAGCTTTTTTTAAATTTATGTCTTATTGTATTTCCTAAACTGCTTACAGTTTTTTTTTTCCTCCTAGAGTTGCATAAAGTTCATTCTGTTGTATATTATCCTATAATTTTTATAATTTAACTAGTCTCTTACAAATGGACTTCTAGGTTATTTCCAAATTTTTGTTATTATAATGAATAATGCTGTAGTTGCATTATTTCTATTGAATCAATCTCCGTAAGTAATTTGCTGGTTTCAGGGGAATAAAATTTTGGTGTTTATAATTTTGTTACCAAATTTCTCTCCATTGGGGTTGTAATGATTTCCACTCTGATCAGAAATGTATGAGAGTACCTATTCCTACGGTTGTTTAATTTTTCAATGAAAATTTTATTTTAATTACCTGACAATTTCTATATGTGACATGTCCAAAAACCAAAACCATAAAGTGACCATTCTTCAACCTACTTCAAATGTCTAAAAAGATCAGAAAATTTTAGATTTCAATAGTTTCAAGTAGAATATTCTTCTAAAATATGCACAACATGTTCCATAAGTGCATATGTGTGTTGACAGAGAAGAACAAGGATTCGAATGTTTAAGTTTGTCTCCCTTTATTGAGCTGGACTAGTTGGCAATATTGGGAACACAATGTTTTCAGCTAAAGCTCAAATGTGGCTTGAGAACCTCACTTCAGTTTTGATACAGTCTTTAGAAGTATTCCTGAAATTAGTTTCCAAAACTATGAATTTGCTAAGGCTGCCTGGCTAGTTAACTATTGCTTTTGTTAAGTAGCAGATTTAGCAACAGGTAGTGTCATAACAGTGTTTGAAGAATGGCATGAAATCGTCACTATGCTGAAATTTTAAATTAGAAAGAATATAGCCTTTTGCAATCCAAATAATCAATCATTTCCAAAATCATCTTATATAAAATCTTACATAAAAATCATATTAGCACACTAAAGATAAATTCAGTTATGTAAAAGGGACTTATAATGTCATCAAATTAATATAATTTAATTATAACTGTTATAATCTATTCATAAAACAACTTGCAAAGTAGATCTCTCTCTGCTTTACATTATTAACATTAATTAATGATGGATTTAAAAGCTGTAAAAGCAAATGCTTATTAGTCAAAATCCACCTTTGGATATGTTCACAAAGTGCTCAAAAGCCCATCGTTCACAGAATGCTGAGTCCAACTAAAAAAATGCATGTAAGTGGACTCACGTGATAGAGGTTAATGCTCATATAAAGCCAGGTGGTGAGTTTTTGTCTCCATGGAAAATGAACAGAAAACAGAGTTATCTTCTCAGACCAAAATATCTCAGGCAAGTTGTTTTGTTTTTTTGTTTTTGTTTTTAAATCTGATCTTACCAGATCATGGTTCCCAGCTTTAGTTTGTATTGCCTATTCGTCTAAAGCAAGTCACAGGCATTCCTATTACAGCCAAAAATTCAGTTTCCCCTAGAAGAGTTTCCTAATCTTTCTCTGTTTTCTGGGTTTTGGTTTTGTTTTCTTGCTCCTTTTAAATTAAGGGCTTCACACCATTTAAGGCTTTACCTCTTTGTTTCATATTAATAAAGATTTAATGACAATGTTTGCCTCAACTCCAAGGCTTTGCAAAACTGAAACAAAGAGTGGGGTTCTCATCTTACTTAGGGTTTTTCCCAGTTCTGTAAAGATTAATCCCCTCAAATATTTCGCTTGCAGTTCCTACACTGAAGGGGGCACCTTCAAGCCTTTTACCTTGCAGGAGACCTCCTAGGAAAACACAAATCATTTCAAGATTCTGATAGAGGATTTTTCCTTTTTCTTCCCCCCTTTCATTTCCATTTGAAAGGTTGGGGGGTAGAGCAAGGCATTCATTTTTGTTTATCTGCTAGAGAAAACTTTGCTCTAGTCTTTGGTGCTTACAGTAATTAGGAAATAGAACTGTTTCTGATTTTTATTACACTCTTTTCCACACCGGTCTCACTATTGTTTTGTTTGTCTAGAAGAACTTCTGATTTCACATCTGCCAATTTACCCTTGTTCTCATTAAAACTTCAAGTGAAAAACTTTTCTTTCAAAAAGTTTGACCCTACTTAGAAAAGCCTAGCTAAAATTTCTTCCGTTCTTAAAACCACCTTTCCCTTAGACAGTTCCATTGTATAAAAATAACAAAAGTAAATAAAAAGAAATAGAGTGAAAGCAGAAACAAAGGGGAGGAAGAATGGAAGGAGAAATTGTTACTTGTTTGGGAATCTTTAACTGTATGCTCATTGTGAGTGGATAGTCATGTATTAAGTAACTAGCTTGCCTTTTATTTTCAAGTTCACTTCTCAAATCTTTATTCAGATTTTTCTTCTAAATTGACACTACAGAGGGAACATCATACAGTTATTAAAACTAAGCAGATTGCATCCATCTGGCGTGCCTTTCAGGAATCCAACCCACTAATTTTTGCTATGGGTCTGATGACTCACCCCCTGAAGATGCAGCACAGGGAAGAATTTCCTCATTTTGCAGAACTGCCAAATCTCATTCACTGCAGCGAAGGCTCCTCATTTGGGGCTCATTTTTAAAGTTGTTTATCTGTTTAAAGACTTTATTTTTCAAACTCTCCCTCAGCAGAGGGAGTTTGTCATGATTTTCTAAAGAGAGTAAGCATATACCTCCCTCCCGCTAAGATGCCTCAGCTTTTTGGCTAATGAATTTTATTTTCCCGTTTCTTTCTTCTTTCACCTCAGCTACATCTCTTGGCTTCATTTGTTCCTTGGAGGCTCCAATTTCTTTTCTTCTATTGAGACATTTGTCGAATTTATCCCACTTGAAAATAAATTTCCCCCTCCCCCTTCGGTCTCCTTGCTTTTAAAGCGGTTTATCTAGGCTCTTCACTTATCTCTTTATTTTTAAATCATAATAATGTTTACTGAGTGCAAACTACAGGCGAGATAGGCAGTACCCTCCCCGCATTCTCTCTTGAGGGAGGTACCTTTAGCCTTCTGTTCAACAGATGAGTTGACACAGAATTCAAGTCACTTGCCTAAGGTCCTAGAGCTAGAAGTGATGACGCAGCGCATTATACCCAGCCATCTGGCTCCAGAGGCAATGCGCTTAAAAACATATTTAAAAAGTTTTAAAAGATACAAAAAATATTTGTAAAATATATGCAAATTATAAAAGAGGTTCATATCTCTCCCACCATGGGCTAAGTTTTCCAGTTTTGCCCACTTAACCCCCTCCACCCCCCCATTTTTGGGATTTTGCCATTTAACACTATTCCTCGAGGCCCCTCTTCCCACTTAGCTCGGCAAACGTGTCTTTCATTATGACTCAGCCCAGCCCGCTCCCTGCCAGGCGGCTGACGCTCCCGGTGGAGGCGCCGGGGCCCCCGCTCGGGGGCGAGGGCTCGCGCCGCGTCTCGCGCGCGCTCCTCCCGCTTTACGGCTGCTGAAAACCCGGCCCGCGCCCAGCAGCCGTACCGCAGATGAGCCCGCGCCCGCGCCGCTCAGGTAACTGGAGTCCTTCTGTTTTCAAAGTTTTGCCAAAACCAGCTCTGCGCTCGGAGGCAGCGCGGTCGCGACCGAGCTGTCCGGCCTCGCTCCTGCCCCGACCGGAGCGGCTGTGGCGCTGGCCGCACCCCTGCGTAGGTCCTTGGGCGCCGAGTACCGCGGCGGAGGGGCGCTTGGGCGGCGGCGGGGCGGGGGCGACCCCGAGGGGAAGCGCGCGGGGCGCCTGGCTCCGGCCGTCTCCGTGCGTACGCTGCCTAACGGAGTCCCCATCGCCGCCTAAAGGCCCTCGGCCACCTCCGCAAGCCGGTCGTTTTAAGAGCGGAGCCCAGCAGCTCCCGAGTGCCCGTTTCTCACATGTCCACTCATGCACACATGCCGACTGGGCTGCCCGAGGAGGCACCCTAGCGGGACGCAGGTAAAGACGAGCGGCGCTGTGGACCTGTGCGACGCCCTCGCGTGTGCATTGCTGGTCCAGAGGAGGTGCCGGAGGAAGTTTATGACAGGCTGTTGGGACAGCAGCCTGTTACGAGTGCCTGCGCTGGTTTCTGTCCTAGTGTCTATTTTACTACCACATTTGCTCTACGGTCTCATCCTTCCATCGCTCTAGTCCCCACCCTCTTCTTTTTCCACATTATTTACTTTTTTCCCTTTTTTTTTCTTTGTTGGGTAGCTCATTTTTTGGTGTCTTGTATTCTTTTGTTCCTCACTGTTCGAATAAGTACACCTACAATATCCTTTACTTTTCTGTAGTTCTTAGGTGTTAGTCTTTGCTTACTATGGATTGTATATCCTGAGGAGCAGAGTGAAGGATCCTGGACCTGTACATGTGACTAAGTTGTTTAATTGTCCTATTGCCTAAATAAGCCATGCAGAACAGAGGACATGCGTTCGTTTGAAACCGACTTTGGAAACATAGATAATGGTGCTGTTTTCTGTTGATGGATTACATCTTGACAAACAAGCAGTCATAGGTTCCTGTAGTATTCACTCCATTCAGTTCAATCCAGTAACAGTTCATTGAATATCAGTCACGGATAGCTGGTGACAGGTTAAAAGAGAAAAGAGATTCAGTTCCTGTCTTCCGGAGACTCTATATCCAGGAGAAGGAACCATAGTGAGTACTGGGATAGTGGTACAAATTGCTGTGGTTGAATGGCTGCCAAAAGAATTAAGGAAAGGGTTGGTTTTTGTACTATGCTTTGATGTTTGAGTAAGATTTTCCCAAGTTTTCCCCCTAAGTTTCAATAAAAAAATCTTTCAACAGTACTTTCACTTCAAACTATTCAGAGATTTTTCTTTACAATTGGCAGTAATCCCTGATCTCAAAACTTCTGGGAAACATAAAAGTAACTCCTTTTCACAAAGGCGATCTAATGTATGGTATTCTTGGTACCATACAAACAGTATTGTAGACTTTAATTATAGGACCAACAAGAGTGAAATGATACAGTTTCTTAATTGCATACATAAAATATTACAGGTTCAAGTTGAGAGCTCAGTATTCATTTAGTCAAAGATTTATTAAGTGCTTATAAGCATTGTTCTTGACGCTGATTGTAAGGAAAGACTCCAGAGAAGGTAACATTTCAGTAGACTTGAAGGAGAGGGAGTGAGCCATGTGATGATTGGGGCAAGAGCTTTCCAGGTGCAGAGAACAGAAAAATGCAGAAGCTCTGCATATTGTTGTGTTCAAGGATCAGCAAAAAAACCAGTGTGGGTGCAGTAAAGTTGAGGAAGGAGGAAAGTAGGATATATGGTCTTAAATGAAATAGAGGCTAGTTAGTTCTAATGGTTTAGCAAGCTACTATGATGACTCTAGTTTTACTTGAAGTGATATGGGAACCCTTTGACGCGTTTTTTGTTTGCTTGTTTTTAATCAAAACTGTTTAACAGAACTGTTTAACACCATTAGCCTGATTATTGTGTTGAATACAGATTGCAGGAAGGCAGGGACAGAAGCCGGGGTGCCAGTTAGGCTATTATAATAATCCACATGACATGAGGGTGGCTTAGATGAGAATACTAACAGTGGAGCTGGTGAAAAGTTCACATTCTGGATATATGTTGATGGTACAATCCACAGGATTTGCTGATGTTGGCTATGGAGTGTGAGAGCAAAACAAATTGAGGGGAACTTAACTGTCTAAGCAACTGAAAAGACAGAATTTCCATTTACTGAGATGGGGAAGATAGCAGAATGTGGTAGTGAAGATTAAGAATTTGGATTTGCACATATTAAGGGCTAGATGAATTTTAAATATCCAAGAAGGGATGGCAGTTATGCAGTGTGAAGGCCGGGCTAACGTACATTTAGAACTCTTCAGCATATAATTTGTTTTAAAAGCAGAGTTTGATAAATTCATTAAAAATGTGTGAGATTAGAAAACTGAAGAAGACCAAGGACTGAGCCTTGAGGCACTCCAACATTACGAGATAGAGAGCAACCAGCAAAGGATTCTGAAAAAGAGCTGTATGCTAGATAAGAGCAGGAGAGTGTGGAATCCTAGAAGCCAAATAAAAGAAGTGTTGAAGAAGTAAGGAACTGGTCAACTGTTTTAATTGATTTACTAAATCAGTTCTCAATTAATGACTCTCATGATAGCAGTTTCTATGGAGTGGTGAGTGAACGCTTGTTTGGAATATTTGACATAGTAGAAGAGAAATTGAAGTGTATGATTTACATACACATATATACACAGACACACACACACATACACACGCATATACATACATATACACGTATATATATATATCCCTCAAAGAATTTTATTGAAAAAGGAGGTAGGGAAATGGAGCATTAGTCGGAGGGCGATTTGATATAAAGAGTTTTAAAGATGCAAAATAATGGTATGTTATGTTAAGGAGAAAAAAAGCCAGTAAAGATGCAAAATTGATGCAGGAGAGAGGGGAGCAGCCCTCTTAAGTATGTGAGGGAGGATGCAACAGGAGAGACTATCTTTTGTTTAGAATTATGGGCTATTTATTGATAGTAAATAGTAATAAGTGAGAAGGAAGACTGTGTGAACACAGGTGCAGGTGGAAGGTGTGGATGTTCTCTTTGGACCATTTCTCTTATCATCATGGTGAGTGGCAGAGAGTTGTAGTCCAGGATAAATTTGTAGGAAATGTTATCTTTTCCAACTTGGTCAAGGATATATTTGATGAGAGATTACTTTGAGATTCTGAGAATTTCTGGAAGCAAAGAATTTAGCGTTTAATTAAGGAAAGAAGAGGAGGAATTTCTACCTTGAGTTCTGTTTGACAGAAGGCTTGGAAAGAAAGTTGAGATTATAAAACACAAGTTAGCTAGAGGCAAAGGAGGAAGTCAAGCAAGATCATAGGGAAAGGTTGTGATGCGGAGGGTAAAACATTGACTCTTAACTCTAGTGCTGTTGTATAACTACAGTACAGTTCTAAGAATATTACTATTATATCAAAGAGGTACTTCAAAGACCAAGTGATCAATAGAGAACAGTATTGTTGCTGATGGTAAATCTTATGGAGAGACAATACCAGAGGTCTCATAACTCTTTAAAGAGATGTTAACTGGGAATAGATTTCAGGTTGCACTTTTGAAAATGATATAATGAAGACTAGATTGACAATAAATTGGGTATAGGGCAAAGATAATATTTTGACAATATTGCTCATGGATATTGAACACTTTGACAAGATGGGGAGAATTGTTGGAGTTGGCAATAGTACCTTGTTTGAGATGACTATTAGTCATGTAAGGACCATTTATTTATTGAATCTTAATTATTAAACAAGTTTCTGTATGAGATCTTGTCAGGGATGGTGCTGCCAAGATGGAAGCGACATGATCCTTGCCCTCAAATGACCATTTCTAGTAGAGAAAAAAGAAAAGAATGTACCCAAATATTTAGAGAGAATTGATGAATGCCTTATGAAGAGTTCTGAGTGCTTTGAGAGTTTTTAAAAATTATTATGGAAATTATCAGACACAAGTAGAAAGAATAGAATAATGAGCTCCAGTGTACTCATCCCCTACAAAATCTATAATTTTTCTCCTGATCTTGTGTGATATGGGAGAATAGAGAAGAGAGAGATTATTTCTATTTGTAAATCAGGATAGGAAGACTTAATCAAGAAACTCATAAACAAGAGAGGTAGAAAGAACATTAAAGTGTCTTGTAGAGTTCTTGGTTCTAATTCTGTACCTGTGGGGCTTTTTGGGTAACTTTTTATTGCTTACTTGATCTCTCTATTCTTTACTTTCTCTGTAGAATGTGGTGGTTACTCTACCTACATCGGTGGGCTTTCAAGCTACAGGCCTCAGGCCAAATCCAGTATGCTACTTTTTTGTGTGTTAATGCTTTATTGGAACACAAGTACATCAGTTTGTCTGTGTCTGCATTTGCTGTAGACTGTAGAGTTGAGTAGTTTGAGACACAGATGGTATGGCAAGAGAAGCCTAAAATATTTACTACTGTCTGGCCCTTTACAAAATGCTTGCCAAACCCTATTCTGTATGATCTATGAGATTCCTTTTGCTCAAATATGTTAATCTATTAAATAACAGACTAAAAATTAGTGATAATAGCTAATTTTTCTTGAGCATTTTCTAAGAGCCAGTGTTGTTTTGGTTTGTATGTGCTAACTCATTTAATCTTCCTCAAAACCCTATCAGGTAGGTTCTATTATTTCTACCAATAAAACAGGCATAAGGTAGGTAAGTAACTTGCCTAAGGTTACATAGTAGTAAGTAGTGGAGCCAGGCAGTCCTGTTTCAGCATCTGTATCCTTAACTATAATGTGACATTTTCTTTAGATACATAGAGCAAATACATATGAAAAGAATTTTAGCCAGTCAAAAATGAAAATTCATAAATCAATGATTTGCACTTAAGTCCTCTATTGTGATTACAGATGTAAAGGTTTTAAGATGCTGACTAATCCCGAAAGTATATTATTAGAGTTGAAAAGTATATGAAATTCAGGTATGCCTGGATAGAAAATTCTAGTACAGCATTAGTGGATTTTTGAAAGCAAGACACTTTACTTAAAAAGTAAGTAAATATAAAACGATATAACAATGGGAGCCTAAATATTGTTTCTTGTGACAGTATTTATCAGTTGTTAGGAGTCCATCTCTAATATGTGACAAGTTCTAGTCCCAGTTCTGACCCAGCTAGCTTTTGTGCCCATGCCTTCTCTGGCTTTTTTACTGAAAAATGAGAAGATAGCTCAAGATTATTTGGGGCTTCTTACAGCTCAAAAATATGATTGTGTAAATTTTTACATGGTACATTCAAAGAAATAGTTGAGGTAACTGTGGAAGAACCAGGTTTGTTAAGGCAAAAATTTAAGCTCTCCTTTTTTCTCTCTATACACACATAAACACATATACAGATATGTATAAACAAATATTAGCCTGTACATATGATATAACAAATCAGTGTGATTTATGGTTACATTTGGTGTGTACGTAAACATCTGTTCTTATATTTGTGTGTTTTTGTATTAGTGTGAGGGAATAGATACCTCCCCCCAAAAAACAAAAACAAAAACATACAGTTTTGTGGAAAGTAAGTCTTGATGAATTCCTTGACCTCTGTGATCTGACATTGTCTCATATTTTCTTTAGTAAAATTTGATTCGTTGCTCAATTTGTCATTTAAAAGCAAACAGTATGTCTGATATCAGGGTTGTCTGTTTGTACTCTTACATGGCATATCGATGTCAGACACAATTGCAGTTTAATTGTTTTGACATTTTGATCTGAACGGTTCAGATTAGAAAGTTGATTTATCTTGCATAGAAACTTAGTATTTTGAACTCAACAGGATTTTTCTCTAACTACTTATTTATAAATGTTTCAATTTTTAAAAAGTTAGGTTTTAATCATAATGGGAATTTATGCTCTCAGTATTATTTACCAAGGTATGATTTGATAGGAATGTTACAGATATTTTATTTTTTAGATATTCAATCATGAAAAACAGAACTACGAATCCTTTAAAAACATAATGAAAATTTTATATCTTTTGACTTATTTTCATTGTATACAATACAACATATGAGTGTTTTTTATATTACAGATGGCTTTTTGCTTTTTTGTAACCTTGACATGTAAAATTATTTATGAACTTCTTTAGATTTAGAACTTATATTCTTCCAGCCTGATCTTTTGGTAAATTTATTACTGTGCAAAGTCTGTGCTTTCTCATTCCTATGCATTAAGTCTAATTATCATTGGTGATAAAAAAAAAAAAACCTCAAATAATGCATTACTAAATGTACTTTGGGTTTCCTTATCTTTTTACATTTAGAAACTGGAGGAAAAAAACAAAACAGAAACACTTTTAAACAAATAATCTTTGTGAATATTATTTATTTGTATATATATTTTCCTTGACTTTTAATTTAACACACTACTCAGTAACCTGACAACTTCTTGGGGCATCTGGTGGTTCTAAGCAGCACTTACATCCTAGTTAGCTCCTAGGGGTATCATGTAAGTTTTTTGAACCAAACTGAAACATAGTCTCCTCTAGGCTTCAAAACTTTAAGAATGTACTCAAACTAAAGTAAATACAGTCTGGCGCATTGCAACACTTATGAAATTCTAGTCATAGAAGTCAGTTTGAAATTTTTAATTACAGTTAGGTGATAAAAATATCCTTTTTCTGACCTCAAGTGATATGAATCTGATTGGGAACAAATTAAGAAGTCTTACAGTCTTGGACCATTTCCCTAAATTTAATTTTGCTAAATTCCCAGAAAGCTTTCAAAATGAGAACAAAGTATTTTCAAGCAAAATGGCTGCTAATTATGCAGGAGGCCTAGTCTTGTGTGTGTTTTACAAAACGCCTCAAGGCTTTACTGTTTCTTTCGAGATGTGACAGTGTGTTAGTGATGTTTCCAAGGGAGGCTCTGTTTACAGGAGCTACATGGTTCCTAGTATAAGCCCCTTTTTAGTAAATCATAACTGAATTCATACAGTGCAAGAAGTTATCCCTCTTCTAAGAATTTCTCAAAAGATAGCCTAGTCACCAAGATTCTAGTGGCTACTTCAGAATAGGCCAGCCTGAATGATTTGTACGTCACCTAAAGATGATGATTTTCCAACAGGGATCCTGTGAGCTATGTTGGAGGACGCCAGGCCACAAATAAACATGGCTATCTTCTTGGAATTTTAGATAGTAAAAATTCTTTTTGGAGAAGTAGTTAAGTAATTTAACTGGTAAATTAAATGTTTAAAAACATAAGTGAATGCAAATATGACTTCCAATGCAATATACATGATTTTAAAAATAAAAATTGAGACTTAAAAATAATTTCTTGCTTTTGGTAGGTCTCTATAGAATATATTTTCAGACCCCAGGAAGGGACACATGTTGATACAGATAGGCAGTTTGGTTGTCATATTCACATTATTTTCAGTTGAGTTAAGCTTATTTTTTAAACATCAGATATTCAGGTTATTACTATTTACCTGCTTTGGTTTACTTGCTTTCCTAATATTTATCCACACTAATCTCTTAGGTCTGTGGGAATAATGTTCCTCTTTACTGTTTTTATATTTCTCTCATACTCCTGAGATTGGAATATGATTTCTGTAAGATGGTTCCCTTCCCTTTTTTACTTTCTTTTTGAAACTATGGATATACAGGAATTTGTAAAGGCGGTACAGAGAGGTCCTGTGTTTCCTTTAACCAAGTTTTCCCCATTGGCTATATCAAAACCAGGAAATGGACATTTGTACAATTTGTGTATATAGTTCTATGCCATTTTATTTCATGTAGAATCATACTGTTACCACGACAATCAAGATATAAAACTCTTGCGTCACAACAAAGATCCCTCTTATACCACCTAACAAAAGAGATACTAAAAGAATCAGACATTTAATTTAGTAAAGGAATTAATCACTTGCTCCCATCTAATTTTTGAAATGTTTTTATACAAATACTAGATAATTTTGTTGTTTTGGCTATGTAAGAGGAAGAAAGCTTAATTAGTAAAAATAGTTGTTACAGATAAAGTTATCTGTGAAAGAAATTTTTGAAGGCTCAATCTCAAGTTGCCCTCAAATCTTTTTAGAATGTTAGACATTCGTATGCTTGGAGATAAGGACTAGATGATATCAATGTTGTTCATCTCTATTAGTAATCCTCATATGTATGCTGAAATCCCAGAAAATAACTTAGAAGAGAAAATAGGAAAGCAAATAGAGGGATTTTGTACTCAAGCAGCCTTTCTTTTGCTGTAGAACCCAGAGTTGGAGGAAAATAACATTACGAAAACCACTATTAAATGACATTATGCCTCATTTGATTTGATAGGTGTTAATGTCTACAACTGCATCAAGATCACTTACTTTATTTTATTTAACCAATATTATGAGGATAATTATTCTGTTACTAGGGTTCTCTGAAGTTTTCCTTGATAGATTTTCTCAGAAGTATTTCCCAGAAAATCTGGGAATCATGATCTGGGACTTTAGTCTCATATACTGTCATTTTGACAGTGTAAATGTATTGTTAAAGTACAGATTGCATATATCTTAGTTTTAATAGCTTACAAGATATTTTTAGCTTTATTTGAAAATTTATGATTTTCAATATATTGACTAGCTACCTTCCTTCTGGCTTTTAGCTGTACAGGTAATAACTTTTTAGAATTTTGGAGATACTCTTGAAATTTCGTACTCTAATAGTGATAGCTGCTTCTCCATTAGCCCTTTCTCATTCTTTTTAGGTTATTTGAATAAAACAAAGAATTCCTGTCTCTTCAGTTTTACTCAGTAATCTAAATGTTCCTCATAATATTGTTGCTGTTGTGATATTTAAATATCAGGTACAGATCATTGTTGTTTTATTATGTTCATAATCAGTTTTCCAAGGTTAAAACAAA
>NW_006435762.1:6301084-6321589 GCF_000325575.1 Pteropus alecto
TTCTTTATGATTAAATTGGGTGCATAGGAATGGCAAGGCAGAGAGTGAGCATGTTAATCTTCTCAAATATATTTATTCTGTTCTACTGCTTGAAAATGATTTTTCCAAAATCTTTAATTTCACTCAGAATGAAAAAATAAATTTATTTTAATGGTTATTAAATGTTGAAAATTTTTTAAGTTAATAAAAAAATCCTGATATTGTGCATGTAGATAGTTTTTACTTTTACCAAGGATAACATGGTATGCTGCCATCTGTCTCTAATCTCTATCAAACTCAATTTGGGAATGTTGGTGTGAATTCTGCTGTTACTGAGGGTTTAATTTATTGCCAATATTAGAGACAATGATATTGGAAAGATTAAAATGACTCATCATCACCAGTTCTTCCCCTGAATTGAAAAAGTTGCTTTTGACTTTATTGCTGCCTGGTTTCTATTTATAAAAGAGCAGCTATTCGCTTATATGTTCAATATCAAATATAAAAATCTAATTGTGTGATTTTTTTCATGTCATTGTTACCAAGAATTCAATTTTAAAGCAAGTAGAAAACTACATAATAGAAGCTTGATATGTTTGTATTATAATCTAGACATTTTCTTAGTATATATCCAATTTGAATTCCTCTAAGCATTTTTTATGATTGAAAGAAAACCCATCACAATGTGTTCAGGACACAGTAGTTACAAAACTTGTAAATTAATATTTGATGAAAAAAGATTTGCTGTTAAAGAATTACTCTATTGCTCATATCTTCTTTTTAGTTTATGTATTTTTGGGGGGTAGGCAAAAAAATCTTTACTCTTTTCACAACATATTTTGGCTATGTAGCTGTTCCTTCACTTTAAAAACAAAATTGCATTGAAACCAATGAAACATTAGTCATTAATGCAGTGCTAAGGATAGTAGAGTGGTGAAGGAAGGGCCTTGTCGCTTTGGTATATGTATTTTGGTAGCTTGCTTTTAAGCAGTTATAAATCCTAGGACATCTGCTTTGTGTTTCTCTTGCACCTCACTCTTCTTGACCAACTTATATGTGTGGTCACCTTTCAGAATTTTAATTTTTAAAATTTATAAAGTGATACTAATAGTCCACTATACAGAGATTATTGTAAGAATAAGTTAAGGTGGCTTGTTGAGGAAACTATATTCTACATACATAAGTATCTTTGGAGTTATTTGACTTGGTTTAAATCATAGTTTTCTATCTTAGTATTCCATTACTCTGTGATTCTTGAGAGAACTTGGTTGGCCTCTATTTTCTTCTCTCTAAAATAGGAATGGTTTTACCTACCTCAGATTATTTTGAAGTTAGATATGATAATGTATACGAAGCACTGATACATTGACTGGCACCTAATACTTAATAAATGTCATTTCGCTTTTCCTTCCCTTTCCCCTTTCAGCATTTTCTCATTTTCTACAGTCTTGAGGATCAGGACCTGGTAAGATCAATGTGGGCTAGGATGAAACCATTTCATTCTCTGTTCTTTGCCAAAGGCACCAAGAAAGGAGCTTTTCTTTCCCAAAGGAAAGTCTTTGTTGAGGTTAGTGATGGGGTTTCCTTGTGGGTGAAAGACTGGATAGATTTTACAAGTCACCATTCAGCAGTTTGATATCTGGTCATGTAACTGTCACTCTGTCACTCTGCTTAAAAATCTCTTGTGGCTTCTCACTACCTTTGGGATGAAGCTAAATTTTGTAGCCCACTGAACAAGGCCCATTGTAATCTGGCCTTCATTAAAGGCTTCACCTTCAGATCTCCTGTCCCTTATCCTAAACATACTTTTTGATATAATTCCCTCACCCCCATCCTGAATATAATTCTCTTTTTAGTCTCGTCTTTGCATACATGTAGACACTCTGCTTTCTCCCTTCTTCTCTAAATGACAGATGCCTCTTTATCCAGCAAGACCCAGTTAAAATATATTTTTTTTTGTAAATGCTCTCCCTAACCCCAGAGCCAGTCACACTCTCTTTACTGTGGTCCTATATTTCCTTGTATACATGGCTACCTTTATTAGCAGTTTTCAGTGTATTTTCATTCCCTCTTTTCCCCATGTTCTGTCTGCAACATGGGCACAGCGACCAGAGTGTGCTTATTAAAGTGATTAAATGAATTGATCTTCATGACAAAATCTAAGTAACCTGTAATATAGCCATTCAAACCAAAGCTACTCCCGGATTCCACCTTGACCCTCCATGTAAAGTTGTACTCCCTCAAGTGGATCATAATCTAATAACTGTACTCTACTTAGCCTTGCCAGGCACACAGAGGTGGTTTAGGCTAACATCAGGTAGGATTAGTGGTTGAAGATACAACTTTATATTATCATTTCATTGTCTTTTCTGCTTATACAAAGCTGGTGTACTTAAAGAGAAGATGGATTAACAGATAGGAATTGAGGATTTTTCCTTTACTTGAAAGTGCCTGAGAATAGCCAGTAGGGCCAGGTTTTGCCCCTTCGCAAGCTTACAAAGGAGTGTGTGTGTTAGGGGATGATGGTGTACAGGTGTGTGGGTAAGCTGGTCAGGAATGCAGGCAATGACAAATCCTACGTTTGTACAGGAAAGTTTATTTCTCGATAGTTCCTAAGGACACTTGAAGTAAGTAGGTAAAGAGAACTTTGTGAGAAAAGAAGCAGGAAGCTCGAGAGTATAAACTATATTTAAGAGTTATATTAAGCATGTAGAGTTAAACTGAGAGGAATGAGTGATGGTTAGTAATAGAATTGGAGTTGAATGTAGTTGTAAATGGGTCACATGTAGGTTATAGGAATGCCATCCATTGGACTCATGTTCACTTTTTGGGACACTTAAAGGTACTAGGTTTACACTGCATAACAGGGATGGCATAGGGAAACGTAGAGAAAAGGAAAGATTAAATCAGCTTGACCATATTTTTCCCAAAATAAATATTGAGATATATTGTCAGAAACATGGTTTGTGGACAAATCTAAGAAATCAGGGATTTTTATAGTGATAATAGATAGCTGGAGATCATTTGGGCATTGAATTTAGTGAAGTCAATAAACACTGAGGGCTGTTTTTGCTGAAAGAAACAAAGAATGCCCTGACTTGCACTTCACAGAGCTTATGTTATAATTGGAAGAGTGAGAGAATAAAACAGTCACTAAAAGGTAAAAAAGGGCTGTAATGAAGGTAAATTGTTTTATCTTTTTTTTTTTAATTCACAAACTGTTTTCTGTTTTATTACATAGACTAGAGAGACCTTGATTTCTATTTTATTGCATAGACTAGAGAGATGATGGTTAGAGGCTGATATTATTAGATAGTAGTAGCTTATAGACATATGTAGGATTTGCTTTTTCAAAAATTTATTATGCCTACTCTTTTCAGCTTGCTCTGCTCTTTGGTTTTTCTTGTTATTACTGAACATGTGAGTGAAAACTGAGGTTGGTCAAACTTGAAAAAATGTAATATTTTTAGATTATCTGCTTTTTGTTATAACATTTTAATTTTATGTGTCCTCTATTAGAAGCCATACCACATTCTTCTTAGAAACATGTGACTGATTAAGTAAATTAAAACTAATAAACAAGCAGAAGTGTTAGGACACAAAAATCAACACTATTTTGCATTTAATTAATTGTGTTACTCTCTTAGAACATGATTCTTATATTAGAGATTATAAGTTACTTTCAAAGACCATCTAGTTTAGCTCTTTTCATTTATAAAGTTATATTAAATGACCTGCTGAGACTCACATAGGTCTGATGCAAAAGAGACCAAGCTGCGACTAGAAATTGGTGTCCTGACTCACAATCCATGTCTCCACTACTAGTCCATGTATTGGTGTTTTTATTGTTTTGTTTTGTTTTGTTTTAAGAAGCTTTGCTACAAGTAAAGGCCTTTTTTTCCATGTATTGTGCAGATGTACTTTCAGTGAACTTTTGTTATTTCACATTATTTTGATGGAACTATTAAACTACTCAGGATCGCTTCTTAACTTAGTTAATATTTTCTTCAAGCCTCTCTTACATTTCTTGGGTCTATAAAGAAACCTGGAATATGAAGCCAGCATTCTTCCAGGGCAGAGGAAAACCTGAAGAAATGAGCAGGAGAGTCAAGGGGAGGTGGGCTGGAGAGAAGGGATGGTCTAGAAAAGTGGTTCCCTAGGTTTTTAGGAAATTTCCACTGGTCTTTGACAAAAAGAGAAAATAAGGATCATGCAGCGAGTTTTTTCACTCTTTTATTCTGTAATTATATCTGTCCTACTCTATTGAATAATGTTATTGACAAAATGCAAAGTTGCTAACCCAATATCAATCCGTAATTTTTTGTTTTGTTTTGTTTTTAGTTTATGGGTCTATGAAATCCAAAAGACTCATTCAGAAATCTGTCATGCTATTTAGGGAGAAAAGACGCAGATGAGGCCTCTTAATAGGAGACTGGCTCATATTGAGGTACTAGATGCCTGGGATGAGAAAGATGCAGAGACTGGTGTGTTTTTAAATGGAGGAGATGTCAGCTTTGAAGATAATGGGAAAGTGGGGAAAATGAAAATGAAGGCCGTTGTTTAGTTGGTTTTCTCAAGGCTGGTGTTACTTGCACAGGAAGAACATGCAGTGGACAGTGGCTTGGAAGAATGCTTATTTGAAATTCTGGGTATCTGCACTGATTTTCTTCGGTAACTTTAGCTTGGTTATAGAATTGCTGAGTGCTTCACCCTTAAAATGGGAATTAAAATGCTGATTTTTAAAGCGATTTGGGATTCTCAAATGAAGTGTACCAATGAAAACTTCAAAGATAGTTTTTTCCCTTGGATGCAGTTACTCCACTTTGAAATAAGATTCAACTGAAGCTTTACAGAGTGGTGTTAGCATTCCTAATGACAGCAATCTTGCCCTTTATTCATGTTTCAAAACCACGTGCATGTCATATTGTATGTGCTCTGTAATTATGAAGTGATGTGAAAAAATTACTTAATTTTTTTGGAAAGTTGCTTTAACATGTTAATGGGATACTGGCAACATTACTAAGATTAAAAGCAAAACCTGCTTACAGATGTTCTAACTTTATAGGAACATAAATGCATGCTGCTAAAGCAAAATGAAAAAACAAAAGCAGAAACACTCCCCTTTGCCAGTAACACTCATAAATAATCCTCAACAAATAAGAGCATGTTCAAGTGCATTAAGAATCATGACACCTGGAATCAAACATAGAATAAAGCATACTAAGAACTATTTTTTATTTTTTGTCGTCTTCATATCATCAAAGCCTTAAATGTATTTTCCTCTTGGATCAGAAAGAGAAAGAATTCAAAAATCAATTTTGTGTTTGGTTAGCTTTTTAGTTCGTGTATTAAAAAAGTGTTAGGAAAACGGAAACATTTAGCATTTAATCCTATTTGAAGAAGATTGGATGGAAAGATCCAATTGATAAAGATCACGCATTTAAGACTTGTTTACTTATTTTCTGATAGCAAAGCACAGTTATTTAAACATACATTATTACATTAACTTCAAATTGACTTTCAGAGAATATTTTCTTTGAAAAACTAACATTTATAAACATTTTTTTTTCTAATCAAAGTAATAGAATCATTGCAGAATATTCAGAAAGCCTAGAAATGTATTAAGGAAATAGGAAAATTTGCTACCCAGAGATATCCTTTAAAATCTCAGCATTTTTTTCTTCTGATGTTTTTTCTATTTTGTTTTTCTCCTTACATTTTTCAGATCATACTAGAAATTTTAATGTTTTGCTTTTACAATGTAACATTTATACAGTGTTTTAAATATTATTTTAAACTTTATAAATGTAACTGTTGATGACTGCATGGTATAACATCTCACTTGGCCATAATAAATCTAACTATTTCTCTCTTTTGTTGGACATTAAGTTGCTTGTATAAATATTAAATCTTTAAAGTTACACGTTTGTTTTGTTGAGGCTTTCTTTTCTCTTCAATTGAGTAAGCTTATTGAAAAAAAACTTTTTTGATTTGGTTTTTCTTTCTTTCATCCTTTCAATTACTTGCTAGCTAATTCCTGGAATTTTTCTCCCTGTTCTTTGTAATCTGAAAAACTTGTTCTCCACTACTGGTATGACAGCTTTAGCTTAGTTATAATGGATGTATTGCAGTTGTACAAAAAGTACATGTAACTCCTCTCATTAAGTTACCATGAATCTCAACCAGAGGTCCTTATGCAGCTTGAGAGCCATAAAAATACTTAGAGAGAATATATGCAAAGATGCTAAATCGAATGTAAGGAATGAAATGCTACTCATTCACTGTATAGTTTAAATTTTTTGCTAGTATCAAGCATTTACCTCAGTTGTATGCAAAAATGAAGTGTTTTATGCCAATATTAATACTGATGACTGCATGAATTATTGATTTTTTATGTATAATTTATTTTTTATTGATTTCAGAAGTACAACAACAGTTTGTATTATAAACATTCTATTGACTACGTAGGTCATATCTGAGTTTAATAATTATAGTCTTTTCAATAAATTTTATCGTTTTGTAAGAAAAGATGAATAGTGTTGTAGACAAGATTATTGAACAAAATTCTTGATATATAGATTCTTTGATAAGGCTATGTGGATTTTCCCCTGGTTTAAGATCTTTGTATTTATATTGGAAAAATCTGCCGCTTTGTGCAAGAGTAGATTGCTATTCAAATGAATACTTTTCTACACTTCTTTCCTCAAACTTAACAGTAATTTATTTTGAAAATAAGTCTGTGAAAGAAAATTTAATTGAATGTTAAACTTATTACTGGAAAAAGTCACAAAATATGATTATAAACCAAGGTCTACAGTTTCATTTAAAAGATAATTTTTTATGGTATTAGACTTTCTAAACTGCATTTCTCATATATTTTAAAGAGTTTTAAGACAGTACTCTTTGTGTACGTGTACATGCTTATGTGTATGTATGAGTTTGTTGTTTTTCTAATATCTGTATGTTAAAATTACTTTAAAGAATAGCTTATCTGTCATTATGTGCTATGAATTTTATATATCATTAAAAGAATAATTTGAGGTTGAAATAATAAATTGTGTGTTCTATGGTAGTATTCCACTTAGACTGTTTTAGAAATTTGTCATATAACAAGATACAATTGATCATTTTTTTGGGTTTTTATTGCAAATATTTTAATATTCTATTCATTTAATACCATTGTTTCACATGGAAGGCACTAGAAAAATATTAATTTGCCCGTAGAAGAATCCTGACTTTTGTTTTAAAACATTTTTCTTTAAATATTTCTTCTTAAATGTTATTCTCTATTTCCAGAAACAAATGGCTGTTAGAGGATTTATCCTTGGTTGTTGCAAAATCCTTCAAAACTCAGCACAGTACAGCTTTAATGAATAATTGAATAAAATGATGCATTCACTATCTTTCCAAATGGAAATCACATCAGAATATACAACCATTTTGTTTTCACAAATGTACTGAAATCAGAATTCAAATTTCTTCTGTATTGTTTTAGTTAATTTAATAGAGTAATTCTCAAAATATTTAACAAACGTTTACTGAGAATACTATGGACTTTTTAAAAAGATGCTTTTAGGAGTAAAAGTTGATGAAAAGTTGCCAAGATGAATTGAAAAAAATTTTAGTATTGTATATCTCTTCATGTAATAAAATGGCTGATGCTCTGAAAAATAAAAGTAAATCTGGATTCAAAACTGACAGTTCTGAGATAATTTAGAGAATGAAGTCAAGTGTTTGTATAAAGGTGTCAGGATACTCATCTTTGAGTTAGGAGATAATAGATTTCACAGTACACTCTTGAAATGAAAGTAATAAAGGTGAAGACAACAACACACAATGAAGTTCGCTAAAATAAGCTAATTCATATTACAGAGTTAGAATAGAAAAGGGTCCTACAAAAATTTTTTTTTTTTTTTTTGATTTATAGCATAGAGATGTGGGTAGAATCTAGTTTATAAAAATGTTAACTCAGTAATCCCATTTGTTTTGTTGTCAGTGTTCTGCCATGTTACAAAGGTACTTTGTAACAGTCTATATATCTCTGGGCTTTAATTAGCCATGAGAACATGCAGAATTTTAAAGTGAAAGTAATTGCTCAGCCTCATATAACTTGAGCACAGTGAATCACCTTCCTTAGAAGAATGCTACGTAAAACAAACCATTGTACAGAGGAGACAAGAAAATACAGTTTCGTTGCTGGGTCTGCAGGGAGGGATTTACAGATTTTGTGAGATCCTGCAGAGAGTCAAGCAAAATCTGCATTATAGCACATTATCTCCTGTGGGGAAGAACCAGCAGGATTGCTTATGGTTCTCAACTGTCTGCGCTCTGTATGCTTTTGTCCTACTAAGTAAAAAGCCTTCTACTTGCTGGAAACAGTAACAGTATTGGAACACTGAAAGAAAAGAATAAAAATAATGAAAAATATCAGTTACATGAGAAGGACCTTTATAGCCAAGCTTGACAAGAAGACTGGGAGTCAAGGCGAAGGGTGATTTGATAAGCTGATATGATTTTGCATATACTCTTTAAGAAATAGCTATCAAATTGGAAGAGGAAAAGCCATTAGGTTAAGAATACCTGATTTATAGATAAATCTGAAGTCTTCTTGTGTGAATCCTAAATTTAATGCTATAGTTTAACATCTTTCTATTTTTTCTATTTGTAGTCAGGTTTTTAAATTTACTTTGTCTCTGAAGCGCCTTTTTCTTAAATAGAAGTGACTGAAGAATCCAAAGTTGAGTAAGAAATAAATTTACAAGTAATCACTAGAGGTTAGAAGGCTAATTTAGAAATTAGGAAGCTGATAATATGTATTGATAGTGTCACCGTTGGGGCCAATGGAGTTTGGTTCCCCTAAGGGTAGGGGAGAGGGAGAGGGATAAGACAGCACAGACATGTAGTTAGCATTTTTCCTCGGTTCTTCCTCAGATGATGCAATGAAGAATCACAGGTCACTGAGATTTAATAATTTTATTAAAAGTTTATTTTAGAAAGGCAAAGAATGCCCCAAGGAGGCCCATGGTCTCAGTGCTATAACCAACACAAAGGGGCCAAAATGGCTACAAAAGGGCAAAAAGGACACCAAAAAGGAAGGGGAGCCCCGAAAGGCACAAAGGACCCAGAAGTAGGAAAGTCTAGCTTATATTTGGGCCATGATGGGTGGTTCCAAAGGCAATTGAGGTCATTTTGACTGACATCTGATTAACACTAGGCAATAACTTTGCCTACTGTGCATATATGTACTCATAATTCAGTCTGTTATAATTAGATTCATGAACTTCCAGGTATAGTCATGATATTATAATGATGGTATAATGAGGCTAAGTTATGGGCAGTACTTTCTGCACATGCATTTGTAGCTGGTTTAGGCCAGCAGCTCTTACGGTTTTCGTGCTCTAGGATTTGGGGTAATTTATAACCCTAAAAGAGAGGTGTTTTGGAGAGGTCCTTAAGGAAGGTCTTCAAGGGAAGTTTCTAAGATTACAGAGCTGGGCCCCTATTTCTTTGTTCCTCCGTCACTCATGTCTGACTAGCTACCTAACAGTAGGAAAAATAAGGAATTCCGGAAAATCTCATATTTCTGAGCTACAGTATTTCTTGGTTTTAATTTTTATTCTTTTCTTGATTTAGACCTTACTGTCTTTAGTTGGTAGGCTGATTCCACAACTAATATGCAAATCCTTTTAAAGTGTTTTATATTTAAAGAAGTAATGTATATGAGACTGTAGTACCTTATTTTAACCTTTATCTGTAACATTTTTTTTTATCTTCAAGTTAAAAGTAATAGGTTTTATAGTAGAAAAACTTTATAAGTTGAACCCTGCAATCGTCATTTTAAAGTTAGTTAGATTCATTTTTTTGTATGATTTTACCTTAGTTTTTTTTATATTTACTTATTGTAATTTTTGGCATTTTCAAAGAGAGAAGAGTGTTGTCTTATCATTAAACCATTTACACTGTCTTGAATAAGGAACAATCTTATTTTTCCTTCACCTAACAGGGTGGTTTGAAGTTTCAAACAGTTTTTGAAAGTGAATAAAATTGTTGCAATTATGTTTTCATTTGATGGAATTTGTATACCAGCCAGTTGCTCCAGGATTTTAATGCATTAAAGTGAGTTAAACAAATATTTGATTTTGACAAAATTTCAAGTGAATATTAAATTAGATTAATATATAGATTATTTTTCATTGGGTTAACATAAATTATTTTCAAGTTGCTAACACTGTAAAATATTCTGTTATGATTCACTTTTCAGGTGAATGTGTTAAATGAAATATCAGTGTTGCTTATATTTTCCTTACTGTAATAATTATGATAAACTAATGTAGACTGTAAAGAAGTTGGTGACCATGCTGTGATTTTTAAGCATTTAACATTTATTGAGCGGATCGTGTATGTATATAAAGATCTAAGAAACGTTAGTGTCTTATTTCAGGAACAATACTTTAATGATTAAAAGGTGTTGATAAATTTAGAGTATAAGTAATGTGAGTTTTTGTCATGTTTTGACCTGAAAATTCATTTTTATGCACAAGAAAAAATTTTTTTTAGGATCCTTGTATTAAAGAGATTATGTATGAATGATTCTCTGCATGCGTTTTTTAAAAAAGACTTGTTCAAGCAATTGATATTAAAAAAAGTAATTTGACACAATTGAATTGAACAACTTTTATCATTATATATCAACACAAAGAAATTTAATAGTGATCCTTTCCTAAAAAGGAACTGTCTTTCATTAACCTTTGTATCCCTGATTCCAGCACAAGTGTGTGTCTAGTTAGGTACATACGCAGTAATGTTTATTGAATGAGTTTCAGCATCTTTTCTGGTAAAGTTTTTGTCACTGTTTAATCAAGCTAAGACACCTATTATATGATCCATTGAAAGTTCCAATAAATTTAAATGTTTCCAAATACAGTTGTTAATTATATTTAAATTACTGTGCTTTTCTGCTGTAAGTAGTCATTTAAATTAAAAATCAGCTATCTAAACTACAATATATTTTTCTTTCTAATACTTTTGCAATGTTATATCAATTTTTCGAGCATGGAAAATATCTGTTTCTGACATCAGTCTCTTATTTTGGTCAGTTCTCTAATGTCCTTCTGTTTATTAATTTGTACTCATTTTCATTTATTACTTGTAGTCTTTTACCCTGATAGCTAAATATATATGCACTTTTTAAAATTTATTTTTACTTCTAGTTTTTAACTTTTTCATAATTCTTTCATTGCCCAATCTTTAATGTATGTATGTATATGCATGCATTTGTGTATTTGTAGAGATTAAGTAGCTATAACAAAGACACCCAACATTTGCATTGGCTTGAATAAGATAGAAGCTTATTTATGAAACCATAGACTGTCAAAGCCATTAGTTTCATAAGATTACCAGCCCCAAGTTCATTATATCTGATTGCTCTGCAGTATCTTAAGAAGTTAAGTCTGGGTCAAAGGTTAAATCTGGGTCACTGCCATGTCTGCATTTTAGTTTGAGAAAGGGAAGAGCAGAAGTAGAAGGCAAGCAATTTCCTTTTAAGCAAGTGGCCAATATTTTTGACATTCCATTGGTTAGAACCTTGTCACATGGCTACATATGGCTTCACGGGAAGCTGGGAAATACAGTGTCTTTATAGGTGGACACTCATTCAGCTAAAACTCTGTTACTATGAAACAAGGGAAAAATGGATTTAGGTGACCACTACTAGTTGCCGAAATACATTTAAATAGTATCGTGCTGGTTTGTTGTCTTGTTTCATTTGTCCTCTGAGGCAATTAAGGAAGAGATCAAGGGAAGGATAGAGTATTCTTGTTTTTGTGGAATGTGTCTGTTCTGATCTAGCAGCATGGTGTGTTAAGCATAATCAGTAGGACTCCCAATGACAAAAGTAAATCTTAAGAAACATTAGTTGTGCTTAAGGCCTAGGTGACCCCATGGAAGGACTTTCCCTTAAGTATCAACCTTAATAGAATTTGGGTTTGAGGGTTTTATTAAGGGAGATTGGGTTTCATACACGGGACATCTGTGTACACGTTGTTAAACATTCTTTTTAATGTTAATGTTACAGCTGTAATTTGCTTCCTTTTCTTTATTAGCACTTTGGCGAAGTTATAATTCCCATTGATGCTTTTAGTGTATTGTCCACTGTCTGCACAGTCTTAGGTTAATGAAATGCAGGATTTATTAGAACATTTTTTGTTTATGGTTTATGTATTCTATCTTGGGCTGTAAGGCTTTTCACATTAAAACATTGTGGAAGCTCAGGGAAATCAGGGATTCATATATTACTGGTGGGAGTCTAAATTATCAGTCATTTAGAGAAGAATTGGTTAATATTTATGAAAATTATTAGTACATATACCTTTTAATACAGCATTTCTGTTTCTATAGGTATCCTTACACATGAGACATGATGTATTTATTAGGTTATTTGTTACATTGTTTGTAATACCAAAGATTAAAAACATTTTGAATAACCGCGGGTTAGAGACTGGTTAAATAAACAATGGTATGTCCATAAAATGGAATACTGTATAGCTATATAAAATGATGAAGTGGTTTAAATACTGAAATGAAAAACTCTGATTTATTATGTGAAAAACAGTGCAGAAAAACATGTGATAAGACTCCTTTGTAAAAAGGGAATAAAATAGTATATATTCATATATGCTTGTTAGCACAGGAAATATCTCCTACAGAATTAGAAATTCATATGGTTGAAACAAAATATTTTTATTTAGGAGTTACACTGTAAGTTTCTTCTTAGGATTCCCAGTCTTATCTGTATGAAATTGTTTTAATGTAGTAAAGGGAATTTTTCTTCATGATGATAAAAATTTCAGTATTCATTTTAGAAAAATAACAATATTGATTGGCTAGTCCACCTCTTTGTGATGCAGAAATTCTCTTTACAGTATCCTTACTAATTGGTTGTCCCTGATGTGTTTGAACACTGGCATTATAGGGGCTTGATTACCTTTCTACAATAGCTAGTTTTGTTGATTTAGTTACGGTGAGAAGCCTCAAAGAAGATCTGTCTAAGGTAGGGCAGATCTGGGAACTAGATATTACTAGCCTAGAAGAACTGAAATATTCAAAATGGTTTCTTGAAATAAGAGGTCCAATTGCTGTGAGAAATGTTGTAAAGAGGGCCCATTGTTCCTACTTGAAGCAATGCATCCCGTTAAATAGTATTAGAATTATTCTTTATATGAGGATAAAATCTACCCAGATTAACCTCTTCCATGACTTATATGCATTGGATCTTAATTCTATTCTGTGACTTATTTAACAACCTTTTAGATATTATCCTTTTAGTAAAAGAGGCACCAGCCCAAAGAACCTTTATTCCTTTGATGGTTCATCATAGTCTATTTCCAGATGCTAACGTCTTATTTCTCTTCTGGATATTCTTCAATGGAAATGTGGCATACAGAAGTGAAAACAACTTTCTAGACAGTATCTAAAAATACAAATGATAGTAGAGCTTGCACCTGTCTTGTTTAAGATTGTGCTTGTGTGTGCGTGTGTGACTGCTGACTAAGAACATATTAGTTCTTTTGGCACCTGAGGTACATTTGTTGTCTCATTTTAAGTTTGAGGGCTATTAGATTACCTAGATACTTTTTATAAGAGCCGCTACTAATGATGGTGTCTCTACAATTACTGTGTCAACAGTACTTTTTATTTCTTACATAAAATATTCTTATATTTCTCTTTTGTTCATTATAGAAAAAGAAAAAAATTAGAAAAGCGAAAAGGAAATTCTAAGTTTATATGAGGATAAAAAAATTAGAAAAGCGAAAAGGAAATTCTGCACTCAGTTGTAGCCTCTATTAATCCTACTCTGTGTATCCTTGCAGGCATTCTTGCTGCTGGATGATACCCATTAGTCAGCTATGAAGTCAACGTAGTGAATTACAGCTAGCATTAAAAAAAAACAATAATGTAAAATGGAAATTATCATATAACATTGTATACAGAGTAAGTATTGTTCCATGCAAATGTTTAGTTAAGTACTTTTATGTATGTATGTATGTATGCAGTGGACCAAGATGTACAAGGTATTTATAAGAATGATCACTGAAAAAGTTAGAGGATTGATTTTCCCTGTCTCTCTGTCCTCATTCCTCCTCTTTTACTTTCTCTCTTCCTTTCTTTCTCTCTTTCCTTTCATTTTTTTATAAAAATGAAGTCCTGTTTTGCATGCTGTTTATAATGATTAATTCATTCAACTGTGTTTTGAACAACTGGCTATGTCAAGCATTTGTCTCTAGAGGCATTTTAAATGACTAAAGAGTATTCCACGGTGTAGATGGCTCCATCATTGACTGATTTTGTAATTTGTTTTAACTCTTCCTTTTTGTTGGACATTTTTAACAATTTTAAATAAATTTAACAATTTTAAATAAATCAGCTGAATGTATTCATACTTATTTTTTTCTTATGAACAACTTCTAGAAATAGAATTGGTGGGTCAGAAGACAGGCCTAATTTCAGATCTTTTATAAAAAAAATCCCAAATGCCTTCCAACAGTGCTCTTATCTGCAGAGCCTACCAGTTAGATAGCTTAAATATGATAAGTTATTGTTTTCATTTTATATTTTCAATTGGTTTGTATCTTAAGGTAAGACCTTATGTTTATTTCTTTAACATTCTTTATTTCTAATATAAGCTTTCCCTTAAAGTCCTTCGAGTCCTTTTAAATTACTCTTTCTGTCTCCTAAAAGATGCGTTATAACTCCAAGATTTACTCTATCTGTAAATGTATTATTCATAAGCCTATTATATCATCATCAAATTCACTGATCACAGTATTGTAAATAGGTTGAGTGTAAATATAGAATCACAAGGCATAATACTAGAAACCTTTTATCTACATTGATAAGGATCTACTAAGGAGTCAGAATCCTGGGCAAATATTCAGCCATCTTTAAAACTACCTGCCATCCCAGTTTTCCATCTTTTTCATAAGAAGTCCATATGATATTTTATCATTTTTTTTTTCTGGATATCTTATGTGAGGTAACATGCATAGTGGTTGTAAGAACAAGCCTCAGAAGTAGAGTGTTCTGTGTTCAAATCATATACCCATAATTGACTAACTCTGTGACCTTGAATAGGTTGTTTTAATCTCTGTATGACTCAGTTTCCTCATCCTTAATATGTCAATAATAGTATCTTTCCTCATATGGTTATTGTGAGGATTAAATGAGATAGTAGTCAATGCTTGGCATAAAGTGAGTGTTCAATGAGTGTTGATATTCCTGTTAATAACTTTGATGTCTGTAATTTTTCAGGTAATTCTAATAAAAAAAAGAAAATTAAAATCTGACATGGCCTCTTAACTCATGATGGCTCTTCGTGATCAGTGCTTCCTTTGATAAGAGCTCACAGATCATTTATTAAATAATTATTTTTATAAGATACAGCCTAAAAGTTTGCCAGGGATTACACGACTGTCTCCATTCTCTGTAGTTTTATCCTATACTCCTTTTGAGAATCAGAATTTATTTTCTAGTCTCAATCTTCTGGCACAGTCAGTGATCATATCTGTAGTTCATGAGAAAATTCTAAGAATTTGTCAGAGACTGAGAAGTTGAAATCATTCGTGCAAGACAGACAGGTATTCTTATCGTCTCTGCATCGATCTTAGCCTTCTGTTAGTTCTTAATAATATTTATTATACCTGTTCCAGTTTGAAGATCATTCTCTTTGATAGAGCTAAATTGGAATCGAATAGTTTCACTCTTTCTATCATTCGTTTCCATTCATTCAGCAAGTGTTTATTGAACAACTAAGTATACAGAATTGCTCTGGGTGCTTAGGGAGGAACTGGTATCAGTGAAAGAGGAGAGATCACAAAATTCCATTTATGACATTTCTCATTTTAAATTTTAAGATGTCTTTGTTCTTTACTGTATTTATTATTTCATTAAGCTTGAGGACAAACTCATTGTTCCTTGCCAACTGTAATACTCTGTCTATACCACTAGGTGTTAACTTGCATCTCAGTGGAATGAATCCCAAGTGTTCAGAACCAGGTGTTGCTCTTATAAAGCCATCTGTATAACCAGCTATTCCTTTTGCATATTTGTGTTCATTTTCTTGTATCACTACCTTCAATGAGTAGGAGAGATGAAAATATCACCTAGCTTTCAATGTCCTACAATTTTTTACCTACATAGATTTTTTTTTTTTCTCATAATCATAAATGTGGTCCAGTGTAAAGTGCATAGTCTTTGGAATTAGAGAAACTTGTGTTCAAACCCTGACACTTCCTCCAATTAGCAGTGTGATTTTTCCTGTTTCTTAAAAACTTCAAACTCGATTTTCAAGATTTGCAAAATGGGGCTAATAATACTTATCTGGGTGACGATTAATTATCTCCTACTATTTGCCCTGCCCTGTCTGCCAACTTGAATTAGTAGATCTGGTTAGTGATTGAGGACTGTTACTACCTTGGATCTTAGCCAGAAGATCAAGAGGCTATAGGACTGTTAAATTTTGAAAGGCTTTCAGGCAATCTGAGGTGATCTGCCCTAAGAAAAACACCACTTTCTGCTTAATTTAAGTCAAATCTATAGAGGATCATTCATCTCTATACTCACTTTCCAGTGTCAGGAGCCATCATCACATGTTTCTTCTTCCTCTGGCTATTAAGAGTCAGCTAACCTTCTTAATGAACCTTTTTCCTTCCTGTAAACTCTTCTTTTATATGTCAATGGAATTCAGTTTCAAAGTTGGGACATAAGATTCTTACTCTTTCATGATTACTCCGTTTACTTGCCAAGCAGTTGTTCTTACTGAAAAGCCAATAATGTGTCGACATATTTAAGAACCATTTTAAGTTAAATTTGTTATTAAGAGATTGTCTTACCTCATGAAAATGATATAAAAGGAGTTTTTTTTTTTTTTTGGTGGAGGGTGGAGAGAGTACGGAGTAGAGAGGAGTGAAGTGGTGGTAATAATAACCTTGGGCTAAGAAAGATAAAATATATCTATTTGTTTTGGAATGCACTATTTAATTACAGTAGATATTATCTGAAATGAAGAATATTTTCCTGATAAATTTATATTTTGAGGCTAGCATAAAAAGCATCTTATCCTCCACAACTCAGCTTAATGGAAATTGCATACATTCTCTAAATAACGCTTCACTGAATTTAACATATTTCTAGTGAAAATTTCCTCGGGCCATTGATTCACAAATTTTAATTAACAAAGTTGAAATTAAGATTATTTTAAAAACACTGAATATAGTCATGAAGATTCAGAGTTTGAAAATTAGGGTCACAATTTCCATTTATGAATGAAACATTCTCAAATCATATTAGAGATGAGAATTTTTGCCTGAATAATTAGTATGTAGTAGTTAATGAGAAATGAGAATTAGAGTGTATTTTGCCAGAGTGATGTTTGTCAGTGTAAGCGAGAACCAGCCTAACTTAATCTATAAAAAGGAGTTATTTGAAAATCAATAATATTTATACAGTTATTGGTGTGACTAGATAGGTGTGTTTCTTGTTAAATTCTCCTGCTACCCCTTTACTTTTTATTTACTTGGAAAAAATCTTCTACCTTCTTGCATTTTAACTATCTTCTCAGGGCACTCTCTTTCAGTCTTGTCATAATTCTGTTCATTTCTCAAATGCTTGTTGAATGCCTGTGTCAGGCACTATACTAAACATATTGGATCTGAAAATGAGTGAGACAGGTATTTTGCTTTCAAGGGTTTTGTAGTATGCTACAGAAGGACTACATATGCATTTTCATTATTATATTTAAATCTCAGAGCAGGTAAAATAATTGAGAATTTTGTTATTTTGTTAATAGAAAGCATTTATTAACTAAGTGCCTAGCAGTTTTTTCTATTGTATTGCATTCAGCAGAGTCATGATTTTTGTCTTTTAGTCATTCACAATTTGATATAGACATTGCTCTTCAAATAAAACTTGGTTATATGTAAGAATATAAGACATTGTGAGGAGAGAATATTTAATGATATTTAGACTTTTTCATAGGAATTAAGAAGATATTTAGATTTTCACCTAACAGTTCATAACAAAATAAATTCCAAGTGGATAATAGTAAAATTTTAAAAAAATCAAGCTGGTCATAAGTTAGAAATAGTAAAATTAATATCAGACATCTGGAAGAGAAAAGATTTTCAGTCTGAAAGCAAAGAAACATGTCATTAACAAAAAGATGGTCTGATTTAAATTAAAATTCCTTACATAAAATAATTAAGAAGGAAAGAAAATGAACTATTTGCAGAAAACGAAGTGGACAATACTGATGTAGCATATACAAAATACATTTCAGAGAAAATATTAAATTACTGAATGAATAAGATACAAGAGATGATCATAAAAAACGAGTCTAATTTATATGTTTGTATAATTTGTTTCTTTTATTGTCATAGGAAAGTTGTTATGGGGACTAAATTTAGGACAGAAAAGTAATTTATAAAAGGTTTGACTGTAATTAATGATACAAACTGTTACACTGGAAGAATCATATACTATGTGAAATGCCAACATAAATCAGAAGCTCATTTATTCTGCAAACATTATTTGAAGATTTAATATGTTCCAGATACTAACTGCTAAAATGATAAATATGAATAATAAAGAGCTATTTCTCAAAGAAAGCTTAAGGATGGAAACTTCCCCATTTCTTCCTCTCTTTTGTAAGGCTAGTTCATCAGTCCATCTAGTCATCTATCCATCCCCAAAACAGATTTAATGAGTCTCTAGAAGGCCTAGGGCCTTATGATAGATATAGGAATATTAAGATAAAAAGTGAAATTGTCATTAAGGCAATTTAGTCAAGTGGGTGGGCAGAGGAAATGATGGTTAAGTGAACCAGAGATAGAAGTTATTCCAAAGAATAGGTATCTCTAGCTCCATCAGGGGAAACATAACACTGTGTTGGTAGATCTTAAAAATTAACACCAAAATATTAATGCATTTTATTTATTCAGATTCTACACTCTTAACACAATTAAGATATTTTTCTTTCCAAAGATAATACTTAATGAAATAATCAAATCCTTGTGAGAACATCATTGCTTGTGAATGACACAATGCATTTTATTAAGGTATAAGCCAATTTTGACAAGTATCTGTCGTTATGATTTGTTAATGGTTATTCACAAGCTAAAAATACAAAAGTAGAACAGTCTTCTTTTTGACATAAAGAACACAAATATTACAGATAGAATGAACTGTGTGCAGCAGGAGAGGAGGACAATAGACCAGAACTTTACAGAGATCGGTTATGCATTTTTTTATGTTTAATATTTGCTTTTTGTCCCATCATGTTTCATTTTTCTCATTTTCAGTCTTCTCCTTTCTTTAGTTTTATTTCCACTTTATAGTTACTGCAATCTCTCCTCTAATGTTTCATTAGAATGTCTTTAATTTTCTCAAAGTTTATTCAAGAGGTCCATTCATTTTTACACTTAAAATTTCCTAGGTATATAAATACCCATAAATGAGTATGATTCTTAAAATATTTGAGTGCTGTATAAACTTTGAAACATACATGTTGCATGTTATAGAAGTGCTAAGGTTAATTTTTTAAAATTAATAGTAAATAAATGCTCAGAAATAGAGTCTTATAAACCATTACCTGCTTGTCAGTGTTAGTATTTATCTATTGCATTGTCTTTTTTTTTTTTTTTTCTGTTGATCACTGAGTATGTGTTTATGCATTGACTGAAGTGATTTCATAATTCCTTGATACAGAGCTGGGGTTGGAATTTCATTCTGGTGATTTTTAACTCTGTGCTCTTTCTACACATTTTTCCAATTTTATTTATAATAGAACATTGAAAGAACAAAACCATATGACAAAGGTAGGAAGTGGAAATAAATCAAAACTGGTACTTAATGAATGTGTCTCAGTGGAATGCTTGTATAGTCACCTTTAAACAGTTACTTGCTATAGTTATTCACTTAGAAATTGACATCTTAGAATCACCGAACATCATGTTGAGAGAAAGTAAAGGGCAGTGATTTGCATTAAGTTAGGGCAGTGATTTGCATTAAGTTACTGTCTAAATTGGTTAATTGGCTTTCTACAGAACTCCCCTGTTTACTTTGTTTTTGGAATAATCACAGTTACAGTTTTAAAAAAATTTGCTTCCAGAGCAAGAATTTGTATGCAGTAGCTTAGCTGTTCAGTTCTTATTATCAGGAGCAAGTGCCCTAGAGCAGAAATTACCCACACATGGATTTCCTTTGGGGGAGGATTAAAACTGGAAAGCTAAAGAGACTTAACATTCTTGGTTTATAAACATTATTGAATAGGTGAGTAATTATAAGGAACTACAGAAAGTATTATTCTTTCACTTATTCATGAGTATTTCTGTGGAAATTGTCAAGGAACAATAGTACTATGAAGTCGGTGAAAGAGTTTAATGAATGAATGGAGAAAAGTTATTGACTTTATCTATGAAGGAAGAGTGTAATGAGGAATTGAGAAGTTACTACATTTAGCAGAAAACAGGAATG
>NW_006435762.1:6321614-6418068 GCF_000325575.1 Pteropus alecto
AGAGTAAAACATCTTATTTTCCATTTTACATGTGGAAACTTTATGATCTGTATATGATGGAAAATTTTAAATTACCTTTAATATATTTCACAAGTATGGATTGATTGTGTTTTCAGAAACTTATGACTGATTTAGAAAGGAAGATTTTGTCTTGTGTTTTGAATTGTATCTTCTGATATATTTTTATTTATAGGAATGTGCAATTGTACTATTAATGGCAATTTAATTTTAGCCTCTGGAAAACAAGACTTCCCCCTAGTGACAATCTTCTAACAATGTTTCTGGGAATTTAAAAATTAGAAAAAGAATACTACCTTATGTATTGTGCAGTTCTACAAATATCTAGAGTCTATTGAGATTATCATTTAAACTATCCATGGTGTGTGTGTGTGTGTGTGTGTGTGTGTACATATATATAAATGTTCATAATATCACTTTTAAAAATGAGTCAGTTCTAGAAATCAGGTGTAATTTGGGAAATTTTTTCCCCCTCTAATTCAATAAAATTATAGCCTTTAATGAGATAACCTCATTAAAATATATTAATAAATGTTAATTAGACATCAGTGGTAGTATTCATGAGTAATTACCAATAAATATATTTTAACTATATATATGTACATATGAGATTTTAAAAAATATATAGTCTTTTTATCCCAGCAATATCTGAGAATTACATTTTTTGGCTTATCTGCACTAATAATAGTGGGAATCTGTCTTTTAAGTATCTATAGTTCTATAGATGTGAACTGATAGTTCATTGTTACTTTAATTTATAAATCTCTGAGTTTGAGCTTTTGTTTAATGTCCCACCCCCAAGTTTAATTTTCTCTTACATAAATCGCCACTTAATTACACATTTTCTATTGGATTGTTTATATCTACCTTAACAAGTTTTAAGAACACTTTTATACCATAGAGTTTAATTGCTCTCTTTATTTAATATTTTCCCCAAATTTATACTTTGTTTATTGAGTTTATTCATGCTGTCTTTGCCATATGAAAATTTTAAACCTTCGTATAGTCAAATATATCTGTTTTCTTTATAATTTTATAATATATTTACCTTGACCGACCATGAAAGTCTTCCAGAACTTTACATTATACACATAACAGGCTGTTTTTGTTAACAGGCACTTTTTTTTGTTTTATTCTTTTATATTCAAGTCTTTAATCCTAAAATTTTTAAAGATATGATGCAAAATAGTCATCCTATTTAATTTTCTTTCAAATGTATATTTAATTTTGCAAGTACCACATATTAAGCCATTCACCTTTTCTTTCCATTGGTCTCATTGTTTTGGAGATTATCTATCTGATAATAATCAAATTATCTTTCTCTTTGTTCTTATGTGAATTCCATTATTTAATAATAGAGGCTTTTTCAGTAAGTTCTGATATGTACATGTACCTTCTAGATTTTTTTTCAAATTTTCGGCATCTACTCTTTCATACAAATTTAAGATAATTTTATCAGATTAAGGACTAAAATTAGGTTTCTCATTGAGATTTCATTAAGTAATATTGAGAGACTTGATATTTTTAATAATAAGAATTCTGACTTTAAAGTATTAAATATCTTTCTATTTTGGGGAATATCTTTATATCCTCTAATAAGATTTTAGTGTTTTTTTCATAAAGGTTTTGTGACCATTCTTGGTGAAAATAGTCCTAAGTATTTTATTCTTTTTTGAGGATCATGAGTGAAATATTTGTATACTTATATTTTTAACTTCTTTAACCAATTCTCAGTGTAGTAATTTCCTTTCACTAGAACTTTCAAGTTAGTGTTTTTTTGTTTTTTTTTTTTAAGTGTTACAACTTTTACAGGTTTTTAAGTTTTAAGTGTGGTCTCATAAGTTTGGTAAGAGTGATGCTATTATTTGGGGGCAGTGCACGTTAGGATTTAGAATACATGAAAGGATCGCCCATTATTATCTCTAGAAGCTTCGTGTCACACTGACTATGTACTTGTATTTCATCATAAGTCTCATTGAATCATTTTATTGGAAGATTTTTTTTTTGAATGAAGAGATCTTGTAAAAATAAAATGAGAAGTATCACCAGTAAATTATTTGACATCTATTCCTTAGATTATTTTTCTTCACCCATATCCTATAACCTCCTTGGAATAATAAAAATAGGAAATGCACAGCTTTTTCAATTCACATTAACTACTCCCCATTTCTGCATCATACACAGGCAATGTTGGTTTGATTCATTTGATTAGTACTGCTAAAGTACTTATATACTGTGAGTTCTTAAGGGGAAAATAAAGAGGGATTCCTGGATTGTTTGAAGAGCTATTCACAGTGGTTCTTTACACTGGCAGAATGTGTATTACTACTGTCTTGGATATAATGAAGAACATAGAGACAATAATTGTATCTGTGGGTTGCTCATGTATTTGTTATTTACTAGATGATACAATCAGTGATTCCCCCAAAAGTTTTGATTTTCCTTAATTATTTTGGGATTATGAACTTTTGGACTCTAATGAGAATATAAAACACTTCGAAGAAGATGTTTACATGTTTACATAGTCATGGTTCTGCATGCTATCCAGTTTGAGGAGGTTGGCATATCTCTTGAAGCCTGCCCATGGACCTATCTGGTTCCATTATCTCTCATATTTATGACTGTTAGGCTTTAAAACAGTAAACATTTATTTTATCTTTTGCTAATTTAAAGTCTCAGGCCCCCAGCTTTTTCATCTAAAAAGCAATGGTTTGGATGTGATGACCTCTAAAACCTATTACAACTCTCACACTCTTTGAACTGCAGGCAAAGATTATTGCAGTATCATAGTTTAACCTGATGAAAGCAGTGCACTCTTATTATTTCACAATTACAGAGCTCTTTCTAGTTAGTGTTTGCTATTGATTTAATTCTTTGGCAGTCATAAATTGTACTTAATCTTACTTAACAGGTTTTTATCGAGTACTGAGTAATCACAAAGCACTGTGTATTGCTTATAAAGTTGAGTCCTTGCCCTTAAGGATTTTACAGCATAAGTTAAGATGAATATTTTAATGAATGCTGCTAAAGAGAGATATGAAGTGTAGGTATTAAAAGGAATTAAACTAGGATTGGGAAACTTTGTCTATAAAGGACCAGATAATAAATATGTGGTTTTGTGGGCTACACAGTCTCTGGCATAACTGCACAACGCTGCCATGGTATGAAAGTGGCCATAGACTTCTCAAATGGATGCATGTGGCTGAATTCCAGTAAAACGATTTACAAAAACAGGGAGCAGGCCAGGATTGTCATTTGCCCACTCCTGGAATAAAGGATTATATTCCTCAAGGAGCATTTTAATAGAAGAGATGGCGTTTGGGATGTATTATGAAGGAATGATAGGCTTCCTATCGTTTGGATGAGACAGAAGCAATAAGGAGCAAGAATTCCAGGCTTGAGAGACAATATGAACAAATAAAAGTAAGAATGTTTCAGAAACTGTTATATCATTGATTCAGATGGTGAACCAGTTTTTATTCATGTTGTTCAGTATTGGGGAGATTCCATGAGAAAATTTGTCTATTTTCATGAGTCAGATGACCTTTAGCCTTATTTTAACATTTTAAATATTGTTTTACTGCTGTTTATGCTAGAGATTCTGATAAAGAATGGATTACATGGAGAAAATTATGGGCTATTTATTTCAGACTTGACATTTACATTGGTAATCAAAAGAGCTCTTTAAAAATGTTTCTATCACATATCCTTTGATTAGTGAAGAATGCTTCTCTATTTTAACATTTTATAGAGATATAATTGACATGAAATATATAATATGTACTTAAAATATACAGTTTGATAAGTTTGGATTTGTTTATACATTGTCAGACATCACCACAATCAAGATAGTAAACATATCCATCATTCACTGACCTTTTCCAGTGCCCCTCAGTAATCCCTTTCTCCCACTTCTCTTGACCCCTTTCTTTGCAACACCAAGTAACTACTGCTCAGCTTTCTGTAACTGAATATTACTTTGCATTTTCTAATGTTTTATATAAATGAAATCTGTGGTATCTACTCTTTTTCTTCTTTTACCCAAGTCAATTTCGAGATTCAGTCTTGTTGTTATTTGTGATGTTAGTTACGATTCTATTTATGTCCTGGTCTTTTGGTTGTTTTGAGATTTTTTGCTCTCCCAGGTAAAGCTCTATGAACATGTATGGTTATGTGCTTTCTTTTATCTTGCGTAAATGACTAGCATTGAAATGGCTGGACTTATGGTAGGTGTGTGTTTAACTTTTTAAGAATCTGTCAAACTGGTTTCCAAAGTGATTGACCATTTCACATTCTAATCAGCAGTGCGTGCCAGTATGCAAGTTCCAGTTCCTCCACATTCTTGCCAACCCTTGATATGGTTAGTCTTTTAAACTTTAGTCGTTCCAATAGATTTGTAGTGGTGATATCACCATGATTTTAACTTGTATTATCCTAATGATGAATGATGACATTATATCATAAAATGACATAAAAATGACATTTTTTCATTTGCTTATTTGTTGTCTACATATTTTCTTTTGTGAAGTATCTGTTCAACTCTTATGCCAAATTTTTTAATTGGGGCTGTGTTTTCTTATTGAGTTTAGAACATTCTTTATATATGTTGTGAAGGGGTTCAGAATAGGACTCCCCAAGATGTGCCACTTTGGAATGTGGATTATTTTGAGCTGACGACAGTAGAGACTCCGAGAGCTCATGACAAACTTTTACCTCTCCTTTAAAGAATTTAAGTTTGGGGACCTTTTCCATAGTTATTGCCGGAAATAACTTTTTATGATTTATCTATATAGCAGGGCAAATATCTAATAACTAAACATATGCTCTTCTTATTGTCTTGGGAATTACCCTCGTCCTTCCTGAAGCCCCAGACCCCTTATCCCATTTCTTAGCTTGGGATGTCATATATACCTTATTTTATTTTTCGGTCTCTGACTGAATGTATGTGGGGTTTCTATACATATGTAATTAAATTTGATTATTTTTTCCTATTAACTGGTTTTATATTGATGTAATTAGATCAGTCGAAGGAACTTAGAGGGGCAGTGTGTAAAATTTTTCCTCCCCAACAGTTAGCATAGTGGGTAGGTTTCCTCACTCGCTGGATACTGCTCACCCTGAAGTGGCTGTAGTAGAAAGATCCTGGGACCTCTAATATGAGCCATCAAAAAATAAGCATTCTTGCCAAGTCAGACTTCCAGATTTCTACTTGAAGAGTTCAGTGGAAGCGGAGTGGTGACAGTCCTTTTTTTTTTTTTCTTTTTCCTAAATTTAAATTAGCAGAAAAAAAAAATTATTTGTGGAATTAGTAGTTCCTTGGGTATAGTGATTCTTGGTTATTTGGTGTGAGGGCTCATGGATTTTGTTAATACTTTTCTTCCCAGAGATAGATTTTCTGCTAACTGGAGGATGCATATTCATCAGCTGAGTAGCCAAGTAATCTGTGGATCTTAGTTTAAGAAATAAAAAAATGGATGAACTTTTGGCTTGATAAGTCACCTTATTCTGTTCCAGAGGGAGGAAATATGTGATTCCCTCCGATTTAAAATGGCTATTTATCTAAAAGAGGCCCCTCATCTTTCTTAAACTAACTCTGAGAGTGAATTTTCTGTATTTGGTGCTTGCATTTTTGGTTAAGCCATAAAAAGCCTCATGGGTTTGAGTCGCTATTGAGATGACTAGATCCTGCTCCTCAGTGGCTAGCCAATGGATCCTTTGAATTGGAAAAACTTCTAATTTAAAAGAAAGAAAAAATGGGAGAGGGGAGCTGTCATATTGTCATAATGGCTAGCCATTAGGACTTCCTTAATAAGACAGAAAGACAGAAATTAGAAAAAAAACAAAGTCCACTCTGCTGTTTTGCCTTCAGATATTTGCAGATACTGTAAAAAAATAAATCAATACATCAGAGGTACAATTGTTCTGCATTTAAGAAGAAGAAGAAAAGGATAAGAATGCAAAATCTTACTAAAGACAAACTAAAAATTTTGCATCCTAAGAACTTGGCTTGGTGACCATCAGGTTGGCAGCTCCATATTATGGCCAAATAAATATGTGGGCTAAACTCCATTATCAGCTGGGATCCAGCCAAACTGCTTATTTTTTTTTGGTTTTCTCCTACATTATCTTCTATGAGTTTTAGAATTTAGCATTTTATATTTAGGTCTGTGATCCATTTCAAGTTAATTTTTATGAAGGCTGTAAAGTTTGTTCCTAGATTTTTCTTTCTTTTTTTTTTTTTTTGGCATATAGAAGTTCAGTTGGTTTAGTACCCTTTGTTTAAAAGACTGTCTTGCTCCATTCTTTTGCCTTTGTCCATTTGTAAAAGATAAGTTGAATATATTTATGTGGGTCTTATTACGGGCTCTCTATTTCATTCCATTGATCAATTGGTCCATTCTTTCACCAATAGCACACTCTTTATTACTGTAGCTTTATGGTAAGTCTTGAAGTTGAGTAGTGTCAGTCCTCAATATTGTGTTAGCTATTCTGGATCTTTTGCCTGTATATATAAACTTTAGAATTAGTTTGTTGATATCTGTAAAATTATTTGCTGGGATTTTGATTGGAATTTTATTGCATCTATAGATCAAGTTAAGAATCACTAACATCTTGACAATATTGTCTCTCTATCAAGGAACATGGAATATCTCTGCATTTATTTAGTTATTCTTTGATCTTATTTTCTTTGTGAGAAGGTTTTTAGCTATAAATTCAGTCATTTCAGTAGATACAGGTCTATATAGGGTTTCCTATTTTTCTTGAATGAACTCTCGTATGTGCGTCTTCTTGGGAGGTTTTCCATTGCATCAGATATTGTTAATTTGTATCTACTCTATTTTTCTCAGAATCAACTTCTGATTTTATTGACTATCATTGTTTTACGTTTCTAGTTTGATGTTTTCTGCTCCAACTATGATTTCTGACTATATGTATTTATTGATATCTGCTCATTCTATCAATTTTTGCTTTATATATTTTGACAGTCCTTTATTAGATGCATAAATCTTTAAGATTACTATGTTTTCTTGATGATTTAGCACCTTTATGAAAACTCTTTATCCCTGGTATTATTCTTTGCTCTGAAATACAATTATTTTAATATTAATATAGTCATTCTAGCTTTCTTTTGACTACTGTTAGCATGGTATATATTTATAATCCTTTTATTTTTAACTTTTTTATTTCTTTTTATACCTAAAATGTGTTTCATACATGTAGTGCACAGTTAGATCTTTTTTTAATTCAGTTTTATGATATTTGCCTTCTAATTGCTGTGTTTATAAACAGTATACATATTGTGTGATTATTGATATGAGGTTTAAGCTTATCATTTTGCTTTTAGTTTTCTATTTTATCTTTATTTTGATCTTCTCCCCTCCTTTATCTTCCTCTTTTTGGATTGAGTACTTTTAAAATTATTTCATACTATCTCAGTTAGTTTATTATTATTAGCTGTAATTCTTCATTTTGTTATTTTAGTGATTGCTTTAGAACTTATAGCATACATTTTTTAATTTGCCAGATTCTACCTTCAAGTGATATTATATCATTTCATATATAATATGAAAAACTTTACAGTAATATTCTGATATTTCTCTCCTTCTATCCTTTATGCTTTTGTTGTCAAATATTTTACTTATACATGTATTATATTGCCTACAATATCTTCTTTTTCCTTCTTTTTCTTTCCCTTCTCTCTCCTTCCCTGTAGTGACTTGTTTACTTCCTTCTGTTTCTTTTCGCACAGTCTCCATTGCTATGTTTTCAAATTCACCCACTTTTTTTTTTTTCTGATTCACATAATCTACTGAAAAACTGATCTGGTATATTTTTTACCTCAGACCTTGTACTTTTCATCTTTGTAGTATTATTTATTTGTTTTCAACTGTTTTTCTTCTTAACTCTTAAGGTGGGGTTTCTTTCCTTTTATTGTCTACAAAATAAAGCATATCTTCATTTCATTATTTCATTTGGGCTCTTTTTTCATAGATTTTCCTTTTATATATGTGTAGAATCCATACTGAATTATTATTTTTTGCTTTAAGCACTCAGTTATATTTTCTTTAGAAATTTATCTTTTAGCCACATATCTTGGCATCCATTTTTATTTCTTCTTTTTCTTTCTATCAACATCTATTCATAGTAAGTCCTATTAGTACTACCCTCCTTTTTTTGACAGATTGATAATTGACAGTTGCCTGGACAACTAAATCCTGGCTTCCTTCTGTTGTCTCTCTGTCAGTTGACTACTACTGAAGAGTTCCCACTGAAGTACATAGCAGACCACTTAATTCCCTTTTCCAGGATCCCACAGTTCATGAATTCGAATCTGACCAGATCTCCTAATAAGTTTGTTGTTCTTTCCATTGTTTCACTGTGTAGATGTTTCACTTCTATTAGTAAATAAGCTCCTTGAAGCCTGATAACATGTGATTAAGCAACAGATAACAAATAAGGGCTATAGGAATTCAAAGAAAGAGATAACAGTATGGCTTATAGTAGATGTATATGTTTTCATGGGGAGGTTTCAATTGAGCATTTTAAACATTTTAGTAATGGAATAAATGAGAATACTAATAAATGCTCACTATATGTTACCTTTTAATATCATATGAGAGAAACGAATTGATAATTCATTTGACTCACTTCTTTAGAGGTCATTTTTTTCCCCCACTTAGTTTTTTTTTCTTTTTTAGATTTTCTTAGTTTCAAGTATATAGTACATTGGTTAGACACTTATACAGTTTATGAAATGGTCCCCCTGATTACTCTTTCCTCTGGCTCTACACATAGCCATTACATTATTGCCGACTGCATTCCCTATGCCATGCTCCCATTCCTGTGACCATCTATCAACTACTAATTTGTACTTCTTTAACTCTTCACTGCTTTCTCCCAGCTGCCTCCCACCCCCAACCCAACCCTTCTCCTCTGGCCGTCATAAGATTGGCTAGGTCATTTTTAGAATTATGTTTACCTATGCTTCCCATTAACAAAAGAATGATTGTTGAAGTAAATCTTACAATTTTAAATAGTGTTTTAATGTATGTAGGCCAGCATTTTCTTCTGGTGAAAGTGATCTCTACAATTAGAATGTAATTAATAGAAAACTGTTGTTTGATTTGCAAATTACTAGTTTTGTACATTAGCATTTATTTAATAAGTACTTGTTGAACATATCTACAGAAGATATAAATTGGCAGGTCAAATTTACTTACAGATTGGCTCTGTTTGGTGTGAATAGCATTTGCAAAATATTTGAGTTGGTGGCTCGCATTTTAAAATCAGGATGTTTTATATATAACTCGGACTTGCTGAAATTTTTTGATAAAGAGGACCACATTTTTTAACAGTAGTCTGCCTTCCCTCAATGGAACAATTGGCTGGAGCAGCATAGCAGTGCCCACTTCAAGATAGCACTTCCTAGATCACCTTGTTTCCTACTCATTTATGTTGTCTTCTTGACCATTTTAGTCATTTGAGTCTATGATCTTTGATATCCTGTGTGTATGATATCCTGAGAGATACGTGATGGATCCTTCCAACAATGATATAGAGATAAATATTATGCATAATATGCATAAATGATAAACTGCATAAGAAAGACTAAAATTTATATTTAGTAACACTGCTTTAATGATCATGGAATACTGGATTCTCAAATAGTTATAAGTAGCTTTTTTCTTTTCCTTATCAGTGTAGGAAATTTATTAACAGTTGCATACAGCCTTACTTCTGTATAAACCATGTGCAAAATCTGAATCTTCCCACTAAATAATGGTGGAGAAAGAACAAGATTATGAGGAATGGGAAAACAAATGATACCATGCATAGCTTTTTCTTTTCTGTGAAATATTCCAAAATGCTGTTTATAGACTGATAGACTAATATTTTCATTTCCTGCTCCTTGTTTTTAAAAACTCAACTGCACAGTAATTAATCAATAATACCACTGAAACTTTTAGCTACATATAGTGAACATCAAATACTTTTTCCATGTAACACTCCTTCCCTCACTTTCTGAGAAAGTCAGCACTCTAGAAATCCATATGCATATGAATACCTCATTTTATCCATGAGGCCTGAACAGGAGCTGCCACCTTCTTATGCTCAACTTTTGGTCATATTCATTAATTCAGTGATCTAAGCTGGGCCTGAAAGAGACTTTTTTTCTGGTATTTATTTAAATAGATGCTGGGGGGCGGGTAGGAAGGGAGTGTTGCAGAAGATTCCTTTTCTCTCTGGTCTCGAAGCTTAGAGGATGAAAATTAGGAAGCTACTAGTGGCCCTGTGTCTGGCAAGGTAGACAGTAAGTCTTAATAAGAATAAAGCCAACCCAAAGGAGAGGCATAGTGACATGAAACAAAGTCCCGTCAGTGTCTGTGTCATTTGGAAGCCATCCCTATCATTCCTTTTCCATAGTTTGTTCATATGAGCCAAAAGTAATTCTTTTGCCTAAGCACATGTCATTTACAACCAATGTAGTTTTGGTTAATATGTCACTATATTTTTTAACTTTATTTTTTTAAAATTTTTATTTATTATTTATTATTATTTTTTTAGGCGAAGCAACCCTTGGTTGACCTCACAGATTACGAGGACCTTGTCAGTTTACAATCTCTTATTTTTAAATTTTTTTATGCCTACAGCACCTGGTCTTCCTAGATGGTCTCCCCTCTGAGTACTAACCAGGCCTGACCCTGCTTAGCTTCTGAGATCACACAAATCGGGCTTGTTAAGGGTAGCATGCCCGTAGACTATATTTTTTAACTTTAATAATTTAATCCAGTGATTACTTTTTAATGCCTGTAATTTCAGAGAATCTGCTAAGTGTTCACGGAATTCAGAGAAGAATACACAGGCTTTGCTTTCATGTCTAGAACTTAATGTTTAAAAAAGGGAGATTAAGTAAATCCACAGAGCTAGAATAATTTTGTGTCATATGACCTATACAAGAAAAATTATAATTAAAAGAAGGCACAATCATTATGTTGAGGGATTTGGAATAGTTTTTCTGGAAGAGGTGGCATTTGAGATGGATTGGCTTTCATTGTGCAGACATGTGAGGGAGGCTTTCCATGCCTAGAGGAGAGAACAAATAAATGCATTAAGTTTAGAAAGCATTTAGTAATTTCCAACAATAGTAAATGATTCAGTTTGGCTGTAGGCAGCTAAGTTGTCTAGGCTGGAATGGAAAGTCATGGCTGTATTGTGGATGTCTTAAATGTGAAGATCAATTAGCTGTATTTGATTTAGTGAACATGAGGGGAAAGTATTTAATATTTTTTAGTGTAGATATGCCATGATCAGAGCTGCATTTCAGGATTAGTTTTGCAGTAGTGAATCACCTGAATTTATGTAAAGAGAGCCAACACATAGAATATTAGTTTGGAAGATATTACAGTGAACAAGTTTAGGAATGATGATGACCTGAAATAGATCTAAGAGAGTAGAATGGAAAGGAGGAAATGGATGTCAGGTATAAACGACATGTTGAGAGAGGAAATCAGAGATAGTTTATAAGTTTCCAATATAAGTGATTAGCTTGATGGTACTATTAATAACCCATGAAGATTAGAAATCCTGTGAACCTCTAGCCTTTAGCACCCAAGCCACATACCACTCATTTATTATTTAAGTAAAAGACTAAGCTTTATCTAAATGCAGTTTTTAAAAAAATCTTCACCACTATAATAAAAAGACCATGTAATTTGGAGTCAGCTAGATCCGGTTTAAATCAAGACTCAGCTGTTTTATATCTGTGAGACTTAGATAAGATACTTAACCTTTTAAAATCTCAGTTTTGTCACCTCTAATATGAATATAAGAGGATTAACCTCTTATGGTACTTAAGAGACTTAGGTGAGATAATATATGTAAAGTAACTGAGAGAGTGAGTGCCTGGGATATAGCTAGAAGTCAGTAAATGCTTCTTAGTTGTAGGCAGTGATGTGCTCCCTAAGTCTCTACAAATCCATAAGCTAGGCCTTACTAAAGATGTGGTATTTGATAAGTATATTTGTAACTGAAGAGTGGAGACTGTTCTCAATTTCATATCTAGTATATCTGGGTTAAATTCTTAGTCTATTTCTTTACATTCTCATGGCATTTTGCAAATTTGTGTCTTATTTATTTTGTCTACATGACTTGTTTTCCATCTTCATTTCTTGTTTCACATCCTCCATTGGATCTCTATACTGAACCAGCTTGTTAAACAGTTGACTGCTCTTCATACATCTTTAATCTAGATGGATCACATAAAATCTCTCTGTAGTTACCTATGTGACTTGGGTCATTATTGTGGCTTTATGAACACATGATATCAGTGCCTACCCATGAGATTTCAGCTTTTTTCCTTCTAGCTTATTATCAGCTTTGTTTTTGATATTGATATATAGAGAGTCTGTATTTTGTTGCCATGTTGTATCTGTCATCTGGATGCTGGCCAGCTATTTTTCTACTATATTGCTGGTTACTAAGTCTCATTAGATTTGATGGAAATATTTAAGGTCAGTTTTTTCCTTCAATACTATATTAGTAAACTTAAAATTATGGCCAGTTGCTTTTTGATAAGAATACCAAAAAATCCAACGTGGAAAGAAGAATCTTCAGCAAACGGTGCTTAGACAACTGGGTATCCACATGCAGGGAATGAAATTGGATAGCCTTACCTCACAACACATACAAACAATTTAAAATTGACCAAAGACCTAAATGTAAGAGCTAAAACTATAGAACTCTTAGGGGGGAAAAAAAAAAAACCATGAAGAAATCTTCATGACCTTGGGCTCTGTGGTGATTTTTTAGATATGACATTAAGAGCACAAGGAACAAATGAAAATAAATTATATTACATCAAAATTTAAAACTTTCGTGCTATAAATTTTACCACCAAAAAGTAAAAAAAAAAACCTATATCATGGAAAAAAATATTTACAAATAATATGTCTAGAATGTGTAAAGAACTTTCACAACTCAGAACTATAAAAACAAATAACCAAATTAAAAATGGGCAAAGAGTTTGAATAGACGTTTCTCCAAAGAAGATATACAAATGGCCAATAAGCACATGAAAATGCTTGACATTATTACATGTTAGGAAAATGCAAATCAAAACCATAAATAGCATACCACTTTACACCCGCTAGGATAACTAATTAAAAAGTTTATCAGATAATAGTATGTGCTGTTGTGGATAGAGAGAAACTAGAAGCCTCATACATTGTTGATGAAGGAAATATAAACTGCTGTAGTTGTTTTAGAGAACAGTTTGGCAGTTTCTTAAATTGTTAAACATAGACTTTCTATATGTTTCAAATTCCATTGCTAGCTATATATCCAATGGAAGGTTATATGAATGAAAACACGTTTGTCTACTTAAGCACTTGTACATGAATACTCATAACAACATTATTTAATATAGCCTAACAGTGGCAACAGCCCAACTGTTCATCAACTGATGAATGAATCAGTAAATCTGATATGTCTATTTAATGGAATATTATTTGACAATGAAAAGGAATGAAGTATTGTTATATTATACCACATGATTGAACCTTGAAAACATTATGGTAAGGCAAAGAAGCCAGTCAAAAAGACCAGGTACAGTCATGTACCACATAATGACATTTTGGTCAACGGTGGACTGCGTATATGACAGTGGTCCCATAAGATTATAATGGAGCTGAAAAATTCCTATTGCCTAGTGACATCATAATGTCAGAGTATAGCATATTACTCAGGTGTTTGTGGTAATGCTGGTGTAAACAAAACTGCAGCTAGTTGTATAAAGGTATAGCAATATAATTATGTACATTATATAATACTTGATAAAAGTATATAGAATCAGAATAAAGAAAAAACATTTTTGTACAGCTGAGCTGTATAGTGTGTTTGTGTTTTAAGCTAAGTGTTATCAGAAGAGTTGAAAAGTTTTACACAGTTAAAGTTTATAAATAAAAAAATTACAGGAGTGAGAGCGCAGACTCTTGAATTACCTGTGTGGTGGTCAGCATGATGCCCAAGGCCAAGGGAAAGACTCGGAGGCAGAAGATCGGTTACAGTGTTAACCAAAAATGTCTTAACCTGGTTGCTAGACAGAAGGCAGCGCCTCGAATCGAATGCTCCCACATTCGACATGCCTGGGACCCCATTGAATTGGTGCGGTAGAACCTGTCCGAGATGGAGTTGACAGTGGACCCCAACAAGGCAGGGCCCCTCCGTAAGAAAAAGGTCAAGGCCATGGGGGTGGACATAGTGGAGAGGCCTCAGGAACTCATGCAGACGCCCTATGTGCTAAATGACTTGGAGGTAGAAGCCAGCCTCCCAGAAAAGAAAGGATATACAGTGTCTCGGGACCTCATAGACTATGTACCCTACATGGTAGAGAACCATGGGGAGGACTACAAGGCGATGGCCCAGGATGAGAAGAATTACTATCAAGACAACTCGAAACAAATTCGGAATAAGATCAAAGTCTATAAGCGTTTTTACCCAGCAGAATGGCAAGCCTTCATTGATTCTTTGCAGAAAAATAAGATGGAGATTGAGTAACTGGTTTATACCTGCCCAGGCTGAGGCTTCTTCCTGGACCCGAGAAGCTGGAAGCAGGGTTTAAGGCAAGGAGGGGTGTGTGGCTACAGATGAGGCTGGCCAAACTCCATGGAATCAAAAAGTTTTCTCCTCTCTCTGTCCTCTCTCTGGAGAAGGAACTGCTTCCTACAGACTCCAGTTTCTTCTGTAGGCTCCAGGAAAAGCCAGAACCTGCTGTTTTCAGAGTGGGTGGTTTGTTTGCATATAGTCTGTACAGAATAAAACAAGACTCTTTTACTTAAAAAAAATAAAAATTACAGTAAGCTAAGATTAGTTAATTTTTGAAGAAACAGTTTTAAAATACATTTAGTGTACCCTAAGCATATGATGTTTATAAAGATTATAGCAATATACAGTAATTTCCTAAGCCTTCACATTCACATACCACTCATTCACACACAGATTCACCCAGAGCAACTTCCAGTCTTGCAAGCTCCAGTTATGGTAAGAGCCCTATCCAGGTGCACCATTTTTTATCTTTTGTACCATATTTTTACTGTCCCATTTCCATGTTTAGATATATTGAGATAAACAAATACCCTTTGGTTACAGTTGCCTATGTAAGTACAATAACATGCTCGATAGATTCGTAGGCTAGGAGCAATAGGCTATACTATATAGTCTCGGTGTGAAGTGTAGGCTATACCATCTATGTGTAATTAAACTCAGTGATGTTCTCACAGTGATGAAATTGCCTAATGATGCATTTATCAGAAAATATTCCCATTGTTAAGCAACACATGACTATACTGTGTGATTCCATTTACATGAAATGTCCAGAATTGGTAAATCTATAGAAACGGAAAGTAGATTATTGGTTTCCTAGGGCTAAGAGAGAGGGGAATAGGAGTGACTGCTAATGAATATGGGGTTTCTTTTTGGAAGGATAAAAATGTTCTAAAATTAACTGTGATGATTATTGCACAACTCTGTGAAATACTGAAAACCATTGAATTATACCCTTTAATTTTATTGTATGTGAATTATATTCTAGTGGTGACGTTTTTAAAAGAAACAAGAACACCTGGTTTCAAGTTTAGAGGAAAGGAGCAGCCCATAATTTTCAAAATGTGTGGAGAGTATAAAGGAGGAAAAGCATAGGTAAATCGAAAATAGTGGAATGAACTAAATAGTAGGGAGGAATGTTAGCTCCTACTCCTCAGATGGAAAGAACCTTTTATTCAGGAAACATGCCTTTGAGAACCTGTGTTTGGGTATCTTAGTGAAGTGGGAGTTTGTTGGCCTTTTTTTCATGATTAGCAAAATATTCTGGCCAATGATTCCCTTCGTACTTTAGACTCCCACATATAAAATATTTAGTTCTACCTCAAATCTTAATTAAAATTTGCAATGAGTTTTCGTTATAGAAGGAAAAGGAGAGATGTGTGCTTTAAAAATATAAGTATGCAAACTACTTATATTTTCCAGAGCTATCAGTAAGAATGAATAAAACATTCTCTGGGAGCACTTGGCCATAAGAAGTGAATCAACCATGTAAGAACTTTGAGACACACTATCTTTAAAGAAATGACTTGTGGAATGAGGTATTCCTTAAATGGAAGAAATATGTTATCAATTTTGGGTGATCAGTATACTCTCAAAGTACATTATGAACCTCAGATCATGATAACTTGCGTTAATATTTATGGTGTTCTTTTTGCAACCCTGTACCATTTTTTTGCCATTATATCAATTACTGAATCTTACAGCTGTAGGCCATGATTGTATAGCTATCTGCTCCATTCTCTACAGTATCTTTTGATTTTCCAGAACAGCAATAGTCCAAGCAAAATTCGTAAATCCATAGAAACTTCAGGTACTAAAAAGTACCCTCTTAGACTCAAGTTGTTCATTAACATAGTTATAATAAAAACCTAAACCCACATTCTATACCCATCTTAAAGTTTATATTGGTGATACTCTTTAAATAATTTATCATCATTAATATTGTCTAGTGTTGAATATCGAGATAGCTGTTTTTCGATGTGAGCTCACTTGTTCTTCTCCAGCATCAAATATATGTTTAAATAAATTAATGTCAGTTAAATATATACTTACTATCTTCAAGAATTAGTACCCCCCCAAAAAAAAATTAGTTTCAGGTGGTAATTTAACATAAACGTCCCTTTCAAGGAATTATTTGTGTCCTAAATAATCTTCCAAAAGCATTTTTTCCTTCCAGATTTGATGTTGCTTCAAGTTTTCTAACATATCCTATAGCCTCGTGTTCATATTTTCATTATTTCTTAAATGTTTATGAGTCATTCTCTTTCAAAACATTTTCCCAAAACTTTTGATCAATATACTTTCTATAAAATGTATGAAAACACATTTATCAAGAGAAATTAACTCTTTCAAATACATGTTTTTCTGTGTCAGTAAAGATAATTTCATTGTGTTCTGTTGTTATTTGGTGTATTTAAAAATAAATACATGAACTGACTGATTACCACCAACAAAATCAAATCAGTAATCAAAAAAATTACAAAAAAACAAAAGTCCTGAACTGGATGGTTTCATAGGTAAATTTTACCAAACATTTTAAAGAAGTAACACTTATTCTTCTCAAACTATTCCAAAAAAATTGAGGAGGGAAGGCTCCCTAACTCTTTTTCCAAGGGTACCATTACCATTTCCAAAAGCAGACACTATAAAAAAAAAAAAGAAAGCTGTAGACCAATATCCCTGATGAACATTGATGCAAAAATTAGCAAACCGAATTCAGCAACACATTAAAAACATCATATACCATGATCAAGTTGGGTTTATTTGTTAGATGCAAAGTTGGTTTAATATCTTCAAATCAATTAATGTTATATAGCACATTAACAAATTGAAAGAGAAAAATCATACAATGCAGATGCAGAAAAAGCAGTTGACAAAAAAAAGCAGCATCCATTTATGATAAAAACTCTTAGCAAAGTGAAAATAGAGGAAACATACCTCAACATAATAAAGGCCATATATGATGAACCTACAGCTAATATCACACGCAATGGGGAAAAGCTAAAAGTCTTTTCCTTAATTTTGGGAACAAGACAAGGATGTCCACTTTTATCACTTCTATTCAGCTTAGTTTGGAAGTCCTAGCTACATCAATCAGATAAGAAAGAGAAATAAAAGGCATCCAAATTGGAAAGGAAGAATTAAATTTGTTATTTTCAGATGACACGATACTATCTATAGAGAACCCTGAAGATTCCACCAATAACTATTAGGAGATAAATGAATTAAGTAAAGTAGTAGGGTACAAAATTAATATTCAGAGGCCAGTTGCATTTTTTATACACCAATGATGAACTATCAGAGAAATTAGGAAAATCTCATTTATGATTGCATCAAAAACAATAAAACACTTAGGAATCAAACAAGGAGGTAAGTTCTCAGAAAATTATAAGTCATTGAAAAGAAATTGAAGAAGATACAAATAAATGGAAGCATATACCATGCTCATCGGTAGCAAGAATCAATATCATTAAAATGTCCATACTACTCAAAGCCATCTGTAGAGTCAGTGCAATCCCTATCAAAATATAAATGGCATTTTTCACATAACTAGAACAAATAATCCTAAAGTTTATATGGAACCATAAAAGATCCCTTAATAGCCATGGCAATCTTGAGAAAGAATGAAGCTGGAGGTATCATATTTCCTGATATCAAACTATACTACAAGACTATATAAATAAAAACAGCATGATACCAGCATAAAAATGGATACTTAGATCAATGGAACAGAATAGAGAGCCTAGAAATAAATCCACGCCTATATGGTCATTTAATCTATGACAAAGACAAGAATGTACAGTGGGGTAAAGATAATCTTGTCAACAGAAGGTGTTGGGAAAACTGGACCACCTTCTTACACCATATACAAGAATAAACTCGAAGTGGGTTAAAGACTTAAACGTAAGACCCAAAACCATAAAAATCATAGGAGAAAACATAGTAAAGTCTGAATAGCCATTAGTAATTTTTTTCTTATATATCTCTTCATGCAATAGAAATAAAAGAAAAAAATAAATGGGACTACCTCAAACTAAAAAGTTTTTGCACAGTAAAGGAAACCATCAACAAAAAGGAAAAACCTATAGAATAGAAAATATTTGCTTGTGATATATCTGACAAGGGGTTAATATCCAGAATTTATAAAGAACTCATACAATTCAACAACAAAAAATAAAACAATTCAATTAAATGGGCAGAAGACCTGAATAGGTATTTCTCCAAAGAGGACATACAGATGGCCAATGGACATATGAAAAATGCTCAAGGTCATTAATGATCAGAGAAATGCAAATTAAAACCATAATGAGATATCACCTCCTACCTGTCAGAATAGCTCTCATCAATAAATCAAAAAACAAGTGTTGGTGAGGATGCAGAGAAAAGAGAACCCTTGTTGTACAATGTTGGTGGGATTGAAAATTGGTACCACCACTATAGAAAATAGTTGGAGGTTCCTCAAAAAATTAAAAATAGAACTACCTTTTGATCCAGCAATTTCACTTCTGGATATTTATCCAAAGAAAACCAAACACTAGTTCATAAAGATCTACATGCCCCTATGTTCATGGCAGCGCTATTCACAATAACCAGGATATGGAAGCAGCCTAAGTGCCCATCAATAGATGATTGGATAAAGAAGTGATATATATACATATATATCCATATATACACATGTATATATATGTGTGTGTATGTATATATGTATGTATACATATATATACAGCCTAAGTGCCCATCAATAGATGATTGGATAAAGAAGTGATATATATACATATATATCCATATATACACATGTATATATATGTGTGTGTATGTATATATGTATGTATACATATATACACACACATACATACACACACATACAATGGAATATTACTCAGCCATTAAAAAATGAAATCTTACCATTTGCAGTGGTGTGGATGGACCTAGAGGTTATGATGAATGAAATAAGTCAGAGAGAAGGAAGAATACCATATGATTTTACTTATATGCAGAATCTAAGGTACAAAAGAACAACTAAATGAAAACACTCATAGACACAGAGAGCAAACTGGTGATTGCTGGATGGGAGGAGGTTCGTGGGCTGGGTGAAAAAGGTGAAGGGATGAAGTATAAATTAGCTACAAAACAGTCTGGGGGATGTAGAGTACAGCATAGGCATTATAGTCAATATTATAATGGCTATGTGTAGTGCCAGGTGGGTGCTAGAGTTATCAGGGGGATCACTTCATATATAAATGTCTAACTATTGTACTGTATAATATAAAATAACCATAAAATAGATACAGTGTTGTGTTCCTTTTTTAATTTGCTAGTTCAGAGTAGCACTTGGATACCATTTAGTAAGAGAACAGGTAGATGCTTTGAACTTCATCACAGAATCCAAGAGAATTTTTATCAATTAATGTGTAACTAAAATCTTTTAACCTACTTTGTGATAGGGTTCTATTTTTCTATGACTAATTTTCAAGAAAGTGAAGATTGCGAGAATAGTCAACTTTGATGAAAATAATTTTGAAGTAGCATAAGAACTGCCATGAGGGATACCTATCATAGGTATTTATTATTTTTTTTTTTTATGTATGTGCTAAAGGCAACATCTGTGTGCATTTACATTTCCAAAAGCAGTCTGTCCTCAGAGAATGTATGAAATTTGTCTAAGATGTCTGGAAGGTTCATGGTCTTCAGCTGTGTAAACATTTCTAAACTCAACTGAATTTATATTAATCTCTTCATTTAAATAAGTGTTCTTGTATTATTTCTAGGTCACCTCCCACAGTGCCAGTTGCCTGGCAAAATAAGACAAGGTAGAATCAGTCGCTGGGCTTGTGGAATTGCAGAGGGATTCATTCCAACCACTTTCCTTTCCAGGTAAAACATTGAGGCACAGTTTGAGTTCTGTGCCCAGGGAAAACTCAATGATTAATGGGTCAGCTAGGACTAATTTCAATCCAGTTTTTCTTCCTTCGGCTCTGGTGCTGACTTTGATGTAACAGTTGGATTTCAAAACCACTGTTGGAGGCCGTAGAGACTTTTTCTTAATAAAAATGATTTAAAGGTAATAGAAAATATTCTGAAAAATCTTGCTAATTATTTAGAAACATTCTGAAAAGACTGAAAAACAACCATAACTCAACTTTTTTTATACATGTGAGCATAGATGTTATAGGCTGAATTGTGTCCCCCCCAAAAAATTCATATTGAAATATTAACCCCCAGTACTGTAGAATTTGACCTTATTTGGAAATAGGGTTTCTAGAGAAGTGATTATTTAAAAATGGGGACATTAGAGTGGGCCCTAATCCAGTATCACTGTTGTCCTTTTAAAATGGGGAAATTTGGACATAGTCATGGAAAGAGGGAAGACCATGTGAAGACACAGCAGATAGCCGTCTATAAGCCAAGAAGAGAGACATGGAACACATTCTTCCTTCCACACAGTCCTCGGAAGGAACCAGCCCTTGTTGTTCTTTCTTGATCTCAGATTTCTAGCCTCCTAAGCTGTGAGAAAATAAATTAATGTTATTTAAGCCACCTAGTCTGTAGTTCTTTATTACGGCAGCCCTAGCAAACAATGAGTTTTATTTAATTGAACATAGGGTAAGTAGAAACAAATACATTCTGAATATCTTAGAATTTAAAAAGAAAAAAAAAATAAGTTGAACCAATTACATGTACGAGAGAATAGGGATCCTAGTTCTTCCATATTTTTTATAAACTCATTCACTTAATTCCTCATCAAACAGTGATACTTCTGTTTAAACTTTTTGTTAGGTTCTATGGCACAAAAATTTATTTGGTATAGTTTGTGTTCTTACAGAAATTCTAATGATAGAGATGAACACTTGAACAAATCATAAAATACTGTCTTAAAAATGCTATGATAGAAATATAGACAAAGTATGCAAATTGTAGAGCAAACAATTAACTTCATATATGGCAGATATGGAAGGGTTATTGCAGCCTTAAGCCTTGAAGGAAGGGTAGCTTCTATGCCAGATGGAAAAACGGTCAGAGAGAGTGTTTTATCAAGTGAGTATAGTATATGCCAAAGGTCAAAGGAATAAAGAAAAACAATTGCATGGGGAACCTTGACAGGATCTCTAAGCAGGAGGTTTAAAGAGCCTCTGGGAGATGTTACCAGTTGCTGGAGATGAGAATGGAAAGGACAACAAGATTCAATTACAAAAGCCGTATACTTTAAAGTAAAAATCTGAGTTTACTTGAATACAGTAGGATGACACTGATAGGTTTTAAGCAGAATGAGAAATGATCATACATAAATTTTAGAAAATTTTGATGTCATATGAAGGAAAAATTATAATGGGAACAATTAAAGGTAGAAAGAACTATGAGTTCAGGCTCAAGATGATGATAGCCTATAACAAAGTAATGGCCATGAGAAAAAGGAAGACATGAATTTGATAGATGTTTATAAGGTATAGTTGATTGGATATCCTTATTCAGTAGATGTTTGAGGTAAGGGAGAGGAAAGTTTAGTAAACATTTTAGATTAGGGACTAGATAAATTATAATGCTACTAATCAGAATAGTCAATATATAGAAAGAAGCAGATTTTGCAGGAGGGGGGAACACTTCATTTAAATTTGAGATGGAGAATTTACTTAGTACAAATTGACATTCAGCCCAATGGCATCTTGCCCAAGTTAGCAATATATTATTAGACTTCAAACACCACTGTTAAACCATCTGTAAGTGAACTTAATGGTGTTATTTGCTGAGAGATTCTTTATCATTAGCCAAAATATTTTACTGGAGAGATTTAAAAAAAAAATTATATATATATGTGTGTGTGTGTATATATATGTGTGTGCGTGTGTGTGTGTATATATATATGTATGTATATATATGTGTGTGTGTATATGTGTATATATGTATATGTGTGTGTGTATATATATATATATATACACACACACACATATACATATATACATATATAAAAGCCACATTGAAAGTTCCGTTAATTTATTGAACGTATAAACATCTGACATCTATTTATAAATTCAGAGCCATTTTGGAATAACTGAAAGACTGATCAATATGTTTGGATTTGCTTAAGGAAAGATCGTTTTTTTGTTGTTTGTTTGTTTGTTTGTTTAAATAGCTTTAGTGCATTCATAATGGAGGCATTTCTTGAGCAAAAATTCTCTTTTGAGAACGGTCAGGGTGACTATTTGTTAGATGCTTTATACCCCAATTCAATTCAGTTCAACACATTGAACATTAACTATACAATGCACCGTAAGTAATTGCATAGCATTGTTCTTGAACACTTATATTCTCAAAACCTTTTTATATTCCTCTCATTTCTCCCTTGAGTATTCTGACAGACTACTTTGGTTTCTGTGGTACCACTAGGAGATGAGCTATTGTGTCAGATGTTTCAATTGCAAGGGCTGCCAGAACACAGATGTCACACAGGTTATGTTGGGCACTTTGACAAGGAAGGGCAGTATAAATGGACTCACAGAGAGCTTATTGAGTGATTAAACAGAAGATGTTGAATCTTTTGGAGAATCAAGGATTAGAGATCCCAGCTGTCTGTCTTTTTCTGCTAAAGTTAAGATTTTTAATATTTAATAGGAGACAACTTGGTATGATAGGAAAAACCAATAGCCAGAACTCAAGAGATCCTGTCTCCAATTTAGTACCAGTGATCTGAGATTCACTTTCAATGGGACCATTTTCTCATTTGTTAATTGAAATAATTGAACTGGATTGGTGGTTCTTAAGCACATATATATATATAATAATTTCAAGAAGTTCATAGAATAGATGAAGTGCAGCAATCTACGGATTTGTAGACACTGAACTAACATGACCTCTTAGAGCCTTTCCAGCTCTAAAATTTTCTGATTGTATGATGTTGGCTCTCTTGAACTCTGATGCTTCCTTTTGGATTGGCAGCTGCTCTAGGTGGGACACCTCTGCCTCTTCCAGGTTGGCTAATGAACATTCAGCAGGCCAGCTGCACTGATTTGTTCTATGACTTCTTTAGGCATTAGTTTAGTATTTCCGAGCTCTGTCTATGCACATGCTGTCTCTCTACCCTGATTTTTTCTCTTTTGATGTACTATGGAAACATTGGATATTTCTCAAAGAGCTGAATATGCCATGAAGAAAATATAATTTCTGTTAGCACTTTGACTCCATGTTGACATGAAATGCCGATAATGTGTTTGACTCATTTCTTGGCTGTTTTCATAATCATAAACTGTTAAGTGTTTATTTTTTCTTCACCTAGAATGTAGGAGAGTGAATTCTCTCCTGTTAAAGGTATATATTCACTGTTGCCAGCTTATTTTATATATATAGCTATACTATATCTCTGTCTCTAATCTCTATCTCTATCTTTATTTCTATATCTCTATCTCTGTATCTATTTTTCTCTCTCTCTCTCTTTCTCTCTCTCTCTTTCTCTCTCTCTCTCTCTAGCTCTACCTCTATACACACATGCACATTAGAATTGGGTAAAGGAAAAGATTATTTGACCATCTATTTATGCTAAGATCTCTTCAGTACTCAAGGTTGGAATTATTAATCTTAAATATTACCTAGCACAGACTGTAATACTCACATATTTTTGAATGAATAAACGATAGTTCCATTCCTTGTTATTACTCGTAGTGATTTTGAAAATGAGAAAACTTTGACTGAAACATGTGATAATATATTTAATTCTAAAATTTTCTAGTGCTAGAGTCTTTAATGATGAAACTGAAAGATGAACCTGAAGAATACTATCTTTCGAATGAAACGAATAAACATATTTTCAATCTAAACGTGTTAAATGAGTCAAGTGAAAACCAGTGAATCCTAACATTTTAGAAGTCTTATTTTTTCTATTTATTTTTGATAGCTTTATTAAGGTATAATTGACATACAATAAAGTGCATATATTTAAGCTGTACAGTTTGTGAAGTTTTGACATATCTGTATACCTGTGAAACTATCATCACAATATAGTGAACATATTCATCAGCCCCAAAAGTTTCCTCATGTCTCTATAATCTTCCTAACCCTGGCCTCTGTTCCCAGTTCCCAGGAAGCCACTGATCTCTGCTTTTTGTCATTATATATTAGTTTTTATTTTCTATGTTTTATGTAAGTGGAATCATATGGTATGTATTTTTTTTTAAAGCATATTTTTGAGACTCATCCATGTTGATACTTGTAGTAGTAGTTTATTTCCTTTTTTCACTGAGTAGCATTTGATTTTATGGATATGCTTTAATTTGTTTATTCCTTTGTTGATAACCATGTAAGATTTTCTAGTTTTTGGCTCTTACAAATAAAGTTGCTATGAACATTCATATAAAAGATTGTATATGGACTCATGCTTTTATTTCTCTTGGGGAAAAATCTGGGAGCAGAATGGCTGTGTTATATGATGGGTATATGTTTAATTTTTAAGAAACTGTCAAATTAATTTTCCAAAGTGGTCGTACCATTTACATTCCAGTCAGCAGTGTAGGAGAAGTTCCATGTCCTTTACATTCTTGCTAACACTTTTATAGTCAGATTTTTTAATTTTAGCCATTCTAATAGGGGCGTACTGGTACATCTCTATGGTTTTAATATACATCAATGATTAATGATGTTGAGCACCTTTTTATTTGCTGATTGTCACCCATATGCATTCTTTGATGAAGTGTTTGTTCATATCTGTTGCCAAACTTTGAATTGTTCTTCTGTTGAGTTTTGAGAGTTCTTTATACTATTGTTGAGGGTTCTTTATAGAGTCAGGATACAAGGTCTTTATCTGATGTGATTTGCAAATACATTTTTTTAGTCCGACTTGTCTTTTATTCTCTTAACAGTGTCTTTTAAATAGTTTTCAATATTAATGAAATCCAATTTGTTACTTTGTTTTTTTAGGAATTATACTTTTTTTTGGTATTACAGCTAAGGAAACAGTCTAAAACCTTTGTCATAAAGGTTTTTTTTTTAATGTATTACTCTAAAAGTTTAAGAGTGTGATCCATTATGAGTAATTTTTATGTATAGAGTAAGGCATGGGTCAACTTTTTCTTTGTTTGTACATTGATTTTTAATCGTTCCAACATCATTTGTTGAAAAGACTATCCTTTTTCTACTGAATTGTGTTTATCCTTTGTAAAAAAAAAAAAAATCTGTTGTCCTTTTATGTGTGTGTCCCTTTTTAGAGTCTCTTTTGTTCCATTGATCTATTTGCCTATCTATAAATCACCACTACACTTTCTTAATTAATAGCTATATGTCTTTTAACCAGGTAGATTTAGCTCTATAACACTGTTCTTTTCAGAAGTCTTTTTGCTTGTTGTGGTTCCCTTGCACTTCTACATGAGTTTTAGAGTCACTCTTAAATTTCTACAAAAATGCTGCTGGAATTTTGTTTTGGGTATGTTGATTCTATATATCAATTTAGGGAGAAATGGCATCTTAACACTATTGCGTGTTCTGACCTATAAACAAGGTATGCCTCTATTTGCATATATCCTTTTAATTTCTCTTAAGCAGTGGTTTGTAGTTTTCATAAGTCTTGCAAATCTTTTTTCAGAATTATTCCTAAATATTTAATATTTTATGATTTTAAATGGCATTTTTTCTAAATTTGAATTTCTGTTGATTTATTGCTAGATATAGAAATATAATTAATTATATGTTTATATCGATCTTGGATCTTACAATCTTGCTAATAAGCTCATTGCTTTCTAGTAGCATTTTTTTTTGTAATTCCACTGCATTATCTGTAGCTGTTCGTGTTCTGTAAGATCATTTACAAAGGCAATTTTAGTTCTTCTTTCCCAATATAAATAAATGTCTATTATTATTTTACACCCTCTTCCCCAGACACATACACATATACATACAACTGCTTTGGCTAGAACCTCCAGAGTACTGTTGTATATAAGTGATGAGATCAGGCATCTTTATGTTTCTCCTGATATTAAGAGGAAAACATTCTTTGTTTCACCATTAAATATAAGTTAAATAGAGGGTTTTGGCAAATTCTCTTTATCAGGGTGAAGAAGGTGCCTTCTATTTCTAGTGCGCAAAGAATTTTTATTGTGATTGGAAAAGGGATTTTGTCAAATGATTTTTCTTCATCCATTGAAATTATCATTTTTTTCTTTTTCAGTTCGTTATTATGGTGAATTATATTAATTACTGTTTGAATGTTAAGCCAACCTTGCATTCCTGGAATAAATGGATAAATCTCATTTGATGATTATATATTATTGGATTCTGTTGGCAAGATTTTCTTTTGTATTTTTGCACTTATTTACATGAGGCATATAGGCCTCAATTATCTTTATCTTGCACTATAATAGTAGTGGTAGTCTCATAGACTGACTTGGGAAATATTCCTTCCTCTTCAGTTTTCTGCAAGATATTGTGCAGTGTTGAGATTATTTCTTCCTTAGGTATTCAGGAGAATTTTCCGGTGTAATCTGGATCTGGATTTTAATTTGTGGGAAACGTTTTAGCTACAAACTTAAATTCCCTAAAAGGTACAAAAGTATAATTGGCTATCTGTTTTTTCTTAAGTGAGTTTTGGCAGTTTGTCTTTAAAGGTATCTTTTTCCATTTCATCTAAGTTGTAGAATTTCTTGGCCTAAAGTTTTTCATAATATTCTCTTAATATCTTTGTAATAACTGTAACATTTAGAGTGATGCCATATCTCTGATTCCTGTGTCTTTGCTTTCTTTTTTTTCTCTAATAAGTCTGGCTAGAATTTTATCTTTTTTTCCCCATGATTATTTCAAAATATTAATTTTTTCATTGACTTCTATTTTTTCTATATCTTTGATTTCTATTATAGTCTTTATTTTTATTTTCCTCTTTTGTTTTTGAAAGTGTTATACTTTTGAATTAAAGACTATTCATAAGATGTATTTTGTGAAATGTTGTGTTAAATTTATTTTGGTTTAGTTTTATATTTTGTGGGTTAAGAAGAAAAATAGGGATGCTTAAGAGAAGGTTACTTGTTTCTCTGGAGCAGAGTAGATGATTTAATGCATGCTTAAGATCAATCTTTTTCCTTCCGTCCTTTTACCATGCCAGACTGAAAGCAGCTATGTGTTAACTGAGATTTACTCTCTGATTTGCGATGTATACATGCTTTTAATTTTAATTGTACCATGCTTAAAGAGCATTGGCCTAAATTAATATTTATTATTTGTAGTTATAATTGATGTCAAATTTACGTTATTGTGATTCCTTTTTATTTTTATTTTTTTAACTGCCAAAATAGCCAAAAACTTTTTTGGCTATCCTGACTACTTGAAGTACTTCTACTTCTTGAATGGCATCACATTCAATTAATTCATTTAATTAATATAATGTGATAGCCTATAAAACTGATACATTTATTATACACAGTATTTATGGTTATTAATACCCCAAATCTTTTTAAACTATATTTTTCATTAGTCATTTTCATGCCTAAAATTTATTTTTGACATGTATTTATATTACATTTCACTGTTTCAAATGGGGGAGACTATTAATTAGGGGAGAATAATATATTTTTTTTCCATTTTCTCTATAATGTACTTTTCTAAGTGTTTCTGAGGTACGCATTATAGGCTTGATATGAAAAAAATAATTTTGGTATTTTTCATATGTTCAGAAAATTTTGACAGTAGAAGAGGGGTGGGTGGTCAGTTTAGAACCAGAAGAAACAGGAAGAGGTATTTGACTCCTTAGTCAAGCAGATTTGTGAAAGTTGAAGATAAAAGTTGTAAGGCGCTGAGGACATGCAGTACATGAGGCGCTGTTTCCTACCCCAGGTAGTGAGCCTCAGTACTATAAAAGTACAAAAAATGTCTGTCATCTTTCTGCATTTACATAAGGATCTTCCAGATGTTACAAGTAGTCCTTGATTTCTGCTTTTCTTAAGAAAACCTAACTATAACTTAACTTTTTCCCCCCATTTTATTACCTTACTAGTGATAAACAAAAAGAAGTTACCAAGATCAACATTTTTTCTTAAGAGATAGACAATATGAGGATGATACTTGAGGATGACATAGTTAAAATTTTAAGGAAGTTACAAAACGTAATGGTTTTCCTAGCAAGTAGTGACATTACCCAAGGTGCAATTACGTTAACAGTCAAATCAAGATAAGGGAATTGGTGACTCAAGTGGGCATTTCTTTTTTTTTCAGGCTGGTCTCTAGGTTTCCGTCCTAAATATCTATTTAAACATTGTTTACTGTTCTAGGGAATAATTTCCAAACTCACATTTATTTTATTTGCTGTCCTCTCTATTATAGTATTCCTTATTTTTAAATGAGTTTTCTTTCCTCTTTTACTTAAGCGAATGACAATTTACACTTATTTAGTGCCTGTTATGAGCTGTTTCGTAAATAGCAAGCTGAAAAGAGATTCTAAAAGAAAATGGACATCACAAGACTACTGGCATTGGGACTGGTCTTATGGAGGCAAAAAAGGAGGGAAGATGCATGAAAAATAGTTGTCATCTAAGTAAGATTAGCACTTCATCAATTAAAAGTATTAGAAGTTTATTTCCAATTTGTATCACTGGAATTATCTGTACAAAGAAGTATTTTTTTTTTTTCACAGACGTTTTCTTTAACTTTAGCAAACCATCCCATGAAGGCATGAAGTTGTCATAAGGATAATCAGCCTAAACCATCTCCACTATTGAAAATATTTTCAAGTATATAAATTGGTTGTAACATCAATTCTATATACAGAAGGCAACACTTAAAAAATAAATAATGATATAGGTCATTACTGTTAGCCTAACAGTCTGATAATGTGTCTTCAGCTGATAAGTTGTCTTAAATAGTGATCCATTTTGTAACCTAATGTTATGGATTAAGGGGGGAAATCCCTTTGTAAAAATTCTCTACCACTATCTCCATAATCTCTACTTCACTGAGTTTCATCCAAGTGCGAAAATGAAAAATTATAACCTGCCAAGCATCAGTGGCAGAGTGAAATGAAAAAATTGTGAGTTAATAACAGTGATGCCTCAAAAAAATTTCCTGGCCAATTTAACATTACTTCATCCAAGGTCACTTCTCAGAACTGATTATTTTTAGTAATTTGCAGATGAGACCTTTCTACCTTGGTCATGGTTAGTGAAGATCAAGCAAATACCAGAGAAGTTTTAAGACTCAAGGTTATCTGTCATTCTCAAATAAGACACAAACTACATTCCCACTCTATTTTCTTAAGACCTGACAGAAAACAGTTTTCAAAGAAATGAAACTTAAAGCCTGTGTTCTCTTTTATTGGAGAGATAAAGTTGTTCTAATATAAAACACCAGGGGTGAGGGTAGCAGAAAGACACTTTACTAAGTCTTTAAAGAGCATTTCATGTGGAAAAGAAATTCTCAAGATAATTTTTCTAAAATTTTAGTCTGGTGCTTAAAAAGAAATCACTGTAGATTGCATTTAGTGTAAACATTGATTATGATGACTACGGCTCATTTTTAAACTTCTAGAAAACTTCGAAATTTTCTTTCTCTTACCCAATTTGAAATTTGAAATTATATTGTAATAGTCCTTTAAACAATAATTGTATTTTTTAAACAAATAATTCAAGTAAGATAGACAAATATAAAAAAGAAAATAAAGCTTTCTCTTAATTTTACTAGTCACAGATAACTTTTATTGATCTTTTAGTGTGTACCTTCCAGAAATACACATGTGTATATCTCTGCATGTGCCTGTGTATATATGTGTAGAGAAAAGAGATGAGTAGGAAGATGGATTTTTTAAAATGAGTTCACACTAAAGATATATTTCATCTAGCAACTTGCCATGGACATCTTTCTATGTCAGTAATTACAGGTTTGACAGTCTCATGTTTAATGGTTCCAGATTGTATCCATAATAACTGATATTGATGAGCATTTAGAATACTTAGTTTTTCATCATATAAACAGTTCTGAAATAAATACAAGTTTTGATAACGTAGCTTATAAGTAAATTTTAAAATTAAAAATAAGGGACATTTATACATTTGGTACTTATCAAAATATGGTATAAGTATATATTTCCACCAGAGCCACATTCTTATAACAAAGGTATTCTTTTATTAAGTAGGTGAAATTTGATATTTCAGCAGTTTTTTTCTTATTTATTAGTGATAGTACATTTTCAAATGTTTAATGGTAATTGCACTGCCTTTTTTGAATTTCTTGATCATGTCTTGCCCACTTTTTTCTGTTATTATGTCATTGCTATTTAGTAATAACAATATTTTTAAGGATATTAATCTCTTACCTATGGTTTAAATTTTTTAAATTTAGAATTTTATAAAAGTTCATATATTGTATTATTATATTTATCTTTCCCCTACATACTTGTTAATCTTTTCCTTATCATTTCTGGCTGTGGGGCCATACTTACAAGAACTTGCCATACACAAAATTATATGACTAATTATTTACATTTTTCGTCTGTTAACTTTTTATGTTTAATGTTTGATCCATGAGGGATTTATTCTTATGTATGATTTGAGACAAGAATCTAGCTTACTTTACTTCCAGATGTCTAGCTTTTGACACAGTACCACTTAATGAATAGCCCAAACTTCCCAGTTGGATTTGAAATGCCTCAATTATCATAGATGTTTTCAAACTGAGTTCTGAGGAGATTTAGGCATTACATGATGTTGCTCTCAGGGGATGTTCAAGAGCTGTAAACTAAGTAACTGAGGTTCTCTTCTTACATTCTTTGTATTTCCATTGGAATATCTGTGACATTTTTCCAGTTCACTTTTTACTTATTTAATGCATTCTCTTTTTAAAGTGAGGTATAATTGACATATAACATTTAGTTTCAGATATACAACAGAATGATTCAACATTTGTATATATTGTGAAAGGATCACCACAAAAAGTCACCATCTATAGTTGTAAATGTGCAGTTTCTTAATTTTTCAAAATCCTCTTTTTTGAAGTACAGTAAATACATGTATAATACATATGTCAGTGAAATTGTATAGTCACTACTACCTTCAAAATAGAGAACATTTCATCACCACAACAATCTCCTTTGTGCTTTTCCTGTTGTTCTTCTTCCTCTAATGCTGGCCTCTGGAAACTATTGATCTGCTTTCTGAACTGTTGTTTAGAATTTTCTAAATATTTGTATAAATGAAATAATAGAGCAGGTAGTCTTAGGTCTGGCTCTTTTTTTACTTAGCATAATTCTTGTGACATTTATCTATGTTCATGCTCAAGTAGTTTGTTGCTTTTTATTGCTGAGTAGAATTCATTTATGTGGATATTCCACAGTTTGTTTTTCCAGTCACATATGGATATCTGGACATCATGAATATAGCTGAGTTTTTTGGTATCATAAATATAGTTATTATGACAAATCTTATACATGGCATGTATACATATGTTTTTATTTCTCTAGGGTAAACACCTAAGAGTGGGATTGCTGTGTTGAATGGTTAGTATACGAAATTCCATAAGAAACTGTCAAATGGTTTTTGTAAATGTCTGTATCCTTTTGTATTCCCACCAGCAATGTATGAGAATTCTAGTTGTTTTACATGCTTGTCAACACTTGATATTGTCAGTCTCTTTAATTTTAGCTGTCATAGTGAACAGTGGTATATATCATTGTGGTTTTAACTTGCATTTCCTTAATGTCTAATATCTTTTATATTTTAATATAAATTATAGAAGCAGTTTGCCAACTTATACAAAAAGACCTGAAATTTTAATTTAGATTTTGTTTAATAAATTTGGAGGGAACAATTTGGGGACTAACATTATGACAATATTGAGTCTTCTAGTTTATGAACATGGTATATCTTTTTATTTAAGTCTTCTTTAACTCGTTTCAGTAAAATGTTATAGTTCACAGGGTACAAATTTTTCAAAATTTAATAAAATTCCTAAATCATATTTCTATGTCATTTGAAATGGCACTTTAAAAAGTTTAAATTTCTAATTGTCGTTGCCAGTATATAAAGTACAATTAATTTTTGTATATTGATTTTATATCCCATGTACTTGTTAAATTCATTTATTATTGCTATTAGCTTTGTATAGATTCCTACACCTTTGTGTAGATTTCTGTATGAACATTTTTTTGTGAAAATAAAGTTTTTCTTCATTTTTTCTAAACTGTATGCTTTTTAATTCCGTTTTTGCCTTATTTCACTAGTTTACATGTCTTGTAAAAGATTGACTATATAAGAGGTAAAAGCAGATATCTTTCTTGTTCCTGATCTTAGAGGGAAAGCATCCAGTATTTTCAGTATTTCACCATACGAGAATGATATAGTTTTTGCAAAGATGCTCTATTAGTATGCTCAGGCTGTGAAGACAGTACCATGGACTGGGTGGTTGAAACAACAGAAATTTATTTTCTCATGTATCTAGAAGCTAGAAGTCCAAAATCAAGATACTAACAGGATTGATTTCTGGTGACGAGTCTTCCTGGCTTGTAGACAGCCACTTTTCTTGCTGTGTCCTTACATGGACCTCTCTGTGTGAGGAGAGAGTGAGAGAGAAAGAGAGGTTCTAATATTTGAGATTTTTCAGATATATTTTGTTACTGATTTCTTATTTAACTTCATGGTTATGAAAAAAGAACATACTTTGTATTATTTTAATCTTTTAAATTTACTGAGATTTGTTTTATGACCCAGAATGTGGTTGATCATGGTGGTTGTTCCACATGCACTTGAAAAAAATGTAGAATGGTCTACAAATGTAAATTAGATCAAACTAGTTGACAGTATTATCCAAATCTACATACTTTTTGTCTGTATTTGTTCTATCAATTATTGAGAAAGACATGTTGAAATCAAGTGTATTTTTCTAGTTCTAATTAAGCTGTATCAGTTTTTACTTGATGTTTTTAAAGATCTTTTATTAAATGTGTAAACCTGTTCTCTGATAAATCAACTCCTTTATCACTATGCAATTATCTTTTTTATCCTGATATGTATTGCTCTTTGATCTTTTCGGATATTAATATAGTCACTACAGCTTTCTTTTAATTAGTGTTTGCATGTTATGTCTTTTTACATAGTTTTACTGTCAGTTCTTTTCCTTCAAATTCAAAGTAGTTTCGTTTGAGTAATATAAAGTTCTTTATTCAGTCTCTACCTTTTAATTATATTGTTCATTACATTTATACTCTATATGATTATTTCTATGTTTGAGTTTAAATCAACTATCTTGATATGTTTTCTATTTCTCTTCTCTGTTCTTTGTTACTTTTCCCCTCTTTAAGAAAAAGTGAATATATTTTATAATTCCTTTTATTTTTACTATTTTTTGCCACCTGCACCTTTTTGTTTTATTTGTTTAGTGATTACTCCAAAGTCTACAACATGATTTTTAACTTATCATAGTTCACCATCAAATAATAATATGCCACTTTGTGTAAAAATATAAAACCTTATAAAAAATATACTTTCATTTCCCCTACTTTTTACATTTCTTGCTTTTATTTTTCTCTCCATATATTATAAATCTTATGATAATTCATGTTAATTTTGCCTTAACGCCATCTGAAGTGATTAACATGAGAACCAGCATACTCTACATTTACCTATGCATTTACCATTTTCATAATTTTATCTTTTGTGTGAAAATGCATTTCCATTTATATAATTTTACTTGTACCTCAAGAACTTCTTTTGTATATCTCATATGCTGGCAAAGAATTCCCTCAATTTTTGTCTGAAAAAGTATTTGCCTTAATTATAAGGTTTTTTATTTATTATTATTGGGCTTAGATTTATAAATTTGTGATTTTAGTGTTTTCTTTTGTTGTTGTTGTTTTGTTTCAGTGCTTTAGAGCAGCGGTCCCCAACCTTTTTATCACTAGGGACCAGTGCTCCTATGAGAACCTAATGCCTGATGATCTGGGGTGGAGCTGAGGCAGTGATGCTAGTGCTGGGGAGTGGCTGCAAATACAGATGAAGCTTCGCTAGCTCACACACTGCTTACTTCCTGCTGTGTGGCCAACTCCTAACAGGCCATAGACTGGTACTGGTTTGTGGCCCGGAGGTTGGGGACCCCTGCTCAAGGTGTCCATCATTGTCTTCTACCTTTCAGTTTATAATAAGAAGTTAGATGCAATTCTTATCTCCGTTTTTTTTTTTTTTGTAAATAATATCTTTCCTCTGGCTGCCTTCACTAAGGCATGACCCTCTGGAATCTCTTCTGAATATCCCCAGTATCCTTTGATGTATCGCCATTCTAAATGGCAGAATTTTTTCTCCCTAATACAGTGAGCTCTGAGAATTGTTTATTTTTACTGTTCTACAGTGATTCTTTCCCTGGTGATTTCTACTTGCATAGGGCAGAGTAATAGCCACCTAATCACTGGAATGATCTCCATGTAGATTTTTAGAGTCTTCTCTGTGTTGCATCAAAGTATCCATGTTATTCTTTCCCACAAATTGAAGCTGCCTTGACCTCCCCAAACTCCAATCTCTATCTTCACCTCAGTGAGGCAGCCAGGGTCTGTTTGGTTTCCTAATTCCAAGCTACTTTTTGGAAACTGCCTCCATGCAACAAACTGGGACAATCATAAGGCTCATCTTTCATATTTCCCTTCTCTCAGAAGTCACAGTCTAGTGTTACCTGTTGTTTAATGTCTGAAAACAGTGTTTTTATATATTTTTTCTGGCTTTCTTGTTTAAGGTTTGGTTTCTGTTGTTTCATTTTTATTGAAGTGGAAGTCTATACTTTCTTTTGAATAAAGATGTCCAGTGCCAAAATATAAGCTTGAATTCCAATGATATGCTGATGTCTTGTATGCATTTGTTTCTATTAATTTAGTTACATGTATCTTCCTTCCTTCTTTCTTCCTTCCCTCCCTTCCTAATCAAAAATGCCACACCAATGTAATTATTTTATCCATTTTAATAAAGATATTTCAATTATAGTTAATTTTAAAATTGTGTAATTGGCATGTTTTGAATTTTATGTTAATTTCCAGTATTCCTCTGGGTATGTCTTTTCTTAATAAAGGTATTGGTAAGGTCACCTGGAGCCCCAAATCATGTCCTATGGAAGTCCAAAAACGTTTGTGGGTGGAATGGTGGTGAATGAGGTATTTCATATTGTCAGTATTGTTATTTTCTGTGAGCTCTTGCTTTTATTGAATAAAATCAGTTTAGAGATCCTCTTGTGGTCTTGTGCTTCCTAAGTTTACTCTGTTGACTCAGATGTGAAACTCATCTTGATTTACAAAATCCATTCAGAAAGGCCTATGAGATTACATTTTATTAAATATCTGAGTTTGGAGAGATACACTGCATTGTAGTAATACAATTTTACATCAAATGATATATCCCTGTATTTAAAGTTCTTGTTACCCCAAAATCAGAATTTTATTTTACTACTTCCGCCCCATGCTCTTTCTTTGACTAATGTAGTATTGCTAATGTCTTTTTTTCTAATTCTCTTCTCATCTCTCTTTTTCTTATCTACCTTTAAAACTCTGATTATTTGTAATGTTTAGCTATCTCTTTAGTTGTATCAGAACCTACTGTAACAGATCCTCTGGTCCTACTTTCACCCAGGGAATCCTCATTGATTTTTTTTTTTCCTAAATCCTGGTACCCAGTGTTAATGTAATGAATTTTTCACCCCACTACATTTGTAAAATGATGCTCTCTATTTTTACATTTTATATTCTATATTAATGTTTTAAAATTGAAGATGCATATTTTTCCTTGGAGATTTGATGGCTGTGGTGACATTCCAGATACTGAGACCTTAACTGTAGTCTTAAGTAAGAATAACAAAAAATTACTATTATCTAAATTTCATTTAAAAAATCATAAGAGCAATGTGAAAATATCTACAATATATAACCAATTAGAATATACTGTTTCCAATCAGGGCATCTAATGTTAAATGCATATATTCATTTATGCCCATTGATTTAATTGAAGATTATCTACATTTTTACTTCTTTGAATATGATTAGGATTGATTAATTACTAATAGTTTTATATAATCCTTTTAGGGAAATGAAATAGCTGTATACATGAATAGGTTAAATTATCTGTATATCATTGGAATACTTATTTTCATAGGAGTATGTTTGCTTTTGTGTTTCCTTTTATAAATGTTCTTATATTTTTCCTTGATTATATGTATGTTTTATTATTAACCACTGAAAAGAATAAAGACAATTTGGAAAATAACTACTGCTTTTTATTGAGTGATATTACTTTTCTATTGGTTTGTTCTCTGAAAAGAATTACTTGTATATCATCATTTATAAATTACTGTACTGGGTACTACAAAGCTATCAAAAGAAATATTGGTTTGATACCTGCTTCCAAGGATCTTAATATCTAGATGAGGTCATAGAATATTCACCTGTGAAATTACTTATAAAGAATGTTTACAAATGAGTGCAGATTTAATACTCTAAATAGATTTTAGAAATCAAGCAAAGACTGTAAGGGAGCAATCAGAGTGTAGCAGTATTAATCAGGAAGGCATTTCGAGGTGAGTTTGGAGTAAGTGCTAAATGCAAGGAAAACAGTATTTTAGAAAAGGAATATCAGAGGGAAAAGAATGTAATTTACTAAAGCATAGAGGACGATATGGCCATACTAAGTGCAAGGATAGCCCTTTGTTGGGCTCATTCTTTTAAAACCCACAGTTGTTAAAAATGTAGGTTTGGATCCACAAATTGCTTCAAATTCTGCTCTACCACATACTTGCTATGTATTCTTGAATGAGCTTTATTTATTTATTTATTTATTTATTTTTCATTTTTAAGTATGGGGACTAAATTAACCTACCTTGAGTATAAAAAAAAATGATGCATCTACAGTCTTTTGCACAGAGCTGGCCAAATAGTAAGTACTAAGTTACACAATCGCTCTTTGTATGTGTTTGCATTGTAAGCAATACTTAGCACATTTTACAGTGCTTATTTATCAGTCTGGTAGGCTGTAATTCTTTGAAGGGGAAGCTTTTATACATCAGGCACTATATTGACAAATATAGGTATGCAATCAATTTTTACAGAACAAATAATTGTCCAAAGTAGAAAAGCCTTTTGGAGAAGTAACTGGTTGAAATCAGAAAAATGATAATCAGAAGGAAATCTTAAAAGCTGAGCAGTAGGGAGGAATAACATCACTAAGATAGTGACGTAGGTAATTCTTGACTACTGCTTGTTAGAAAACAACTAACAACTATTCATGGGCAGGAGCACTGAAAGAATCCTAGAACATGGGAGTGAGGTGGAAGCAGTCCTTTGCACCGCAGAGACTAAGACAAACCATGCAAAAGGGAAGGGGAAGGGCTGAATGCCGGCTACATCACCTCTCCCCCCAGCTGGTGCAGCACCTTGCCGAGAGGTTTACACTCAGCCTACAGTTTCTCTGGTGGGAAAAGAATGCCCAGGAATGACATCCAGCCCCACCTCCCCAGCATTGTGGTTTGCTTCACGAGAACTCCTACTCTGATTTATCCCCATAGGGACCACAGGGGAATCTGACTGTGACAGAGAAGTGGGGAAAGGCCTGCAACAACCAGCACGTGGATCTCGTCCTATTTGCAGTGCCCAAGTAGTAGTCCCAACCAGCAGCTTTGCTTATCTGTGAACCCTGTCAGGTGTGCAGTCACACCAGGGGACTCAGTGGAGTGCATGTCTGCCTAATTTGGGTCCCCCTAGTGAGTTTTGCTGGCCCTTGAGCCTGGTCTGCCTATGCCCAGGCTGAAGAGTCTAGTTATAGCCCCACACACTGCTGATCATGGCTCCCAGCCTCTTCTGACCGGGAAACTTTTTCAGGAAAATTTAGGAGGTGCCCGAAGTGGGTTATCCTAGTCCTGCCCAAGTAGGACCTGAGTCAGCCTCACCTGCTCAGAGGTGTGACCTTTCCCCCCAGCCCTATGGGGTTAACAGGGGCTGGCAAGAAGACCCGGAAGCTGCAAAACCCACCCAGCAACTCGAGCTGAAAGGCTGACAAGCAGAGAGGATTACCATCAGAGTAAAGCCAGTGGTCCTGCTCATTCAGAGAATTTGGGACATGGGACACCTTAAGACCACAAACAAAGCATTAATAGCTTTGGAGCTACTTCTTCCGCTGTGCCCAGGCAGGGAAAATAATTAGTAGCTTCACTTATTGCTAAATATAGCCTTCAGCTCCCTGGACCAGAGAATGTTACCAGAGCACACAAGAATCTGCATAGCCCACCCAACAGTTCTATTTGCACGTAAACAGCACTGCCTAGGGCTTTCCATGTTTTCTGAGCAAAACTGGTGGCCTCCGGATATTCAGTACACACTCTCAACTGATTAAGGTCCCCAAACAATGTAATGACAGTCTTGGATCTCGTCCTGCTGCTGTTATTAGGTCAAGGAACCTAATTCATAGCATCACTTACTGCTGAGTATAGTACCCAGTCCTGACTGTCTAGAAAGCCTGACCATAGAATCCAAACAACCATGAAGTCCATCTTACAGCCTCACTGGGGCAGGGAATCAAGCCAGCAGTGCTATCTAGCTGTTCTCAGCCAATAACATCCCCTACCCCAAGTTCAGTGCTTGAACAGTTGCCTCACTCTAAAATAGATCCTAATAGCAGGCCCCATCTGCCTAAGGATGTTACCAGCATATATATTGAGAAACTCAAATTGAGCTGACTGGCAAAGAATTATCTCTACCAAAAAAACCTGTAAAGCCTGAAAGAGGAAGCCACTTACTTAAATGCACAGATGTTAACATAAGGAATCAGGATAATGAAAAATCAGGTAAATATTATACTACCAAAAGAACTAATGGAGCTGTAATAACTGATTGTAAAAAAATGGAGATTTATGAACTATCATATATAAAGAATTCAGAATAATCTACTCTAGTGAACTACAAGAACACACAGACAAATAAAGAAAACAATGCATGAACAAAATGAAAAGTGTGACAAAGAAATAGAAAACATAAAAGATCAAAAGATCCTGGCACTTAAAAGTATTGAACTGAAGAATCCAGTAGAGAGCTTCAAAACCAGATTAAACCATTTAGAAGAAAGAATCAGCAACATGGAAGATAGGACATTTGAAATTATCCAGTGAGAGGAACAACAACAACAAAAAGAATGCAAACAGTGAAGAAAGCCTATGGGACCTATGGGGCACAATGTAAACAATATATACATTTGGTATACTAGAAAGAAGAGAAAGAGACACAAAGTATATTTAAAGCGATAATGCTTAAAAACTTCTCAAACCTGGGGTGAGAGATAGGCATCCAAATTCAAGAGACCCAAAGGGCCCAAAATAGACAGAACCTGAATAGGACTACATTGAGACACATTGTAATGGTCAAAAGTCAAAGATGAAGAATTTTAAAAGCATCCAGAGAGAAGTTATATGCAGGGGTACCCCCTATAAGACTCTGACAGATCTCAACAGAAACTTTTTATTCTAGAAGATAAGGAAATGATATACTCAAAATACTGAAAGAAAAACACTGTCAGCCCAGTGAAACTGTCCTTCAGAAATAAAGGAGGGATATGTTACAAGAAACGCTACAGGAAATTCTTTGAATGGAAATAGAAGAGTGCTAATTAACACCATAAAACATAAGAAGGCAATGTAAAATTCACCTATAATTTCAAATGTATAGTAAAAATTGGAATTTTGTAATGTGGAAATGGTGGTACATAATTCATGTACAACTTCAAAAGTTTTAAAAAAACAAACAGTAAAATAACCATAACTACCATAATCTACTATTAGTTACACAATATAAAAAATATAAATTGTAACAATAACAAAATGTGTGAGAGAAGAAAAGTTTAAAGCTTAGGAATTCTATTGAAGTTAAATTATTATTAATTTAAAATAAAGTGTTATAATTTTAAGATACCTTATGTAAACCTCATGGTAAGCACAAGAGGAAAATCTGCAGTAATTACACAAAAGAATATCGTAAAGAAGTCACAGCATACTGATACTGCAAGATGTCAGAACACCAAAAAAGATAGTAGAATAAGAAACAAGGAACAATGGATCTACCAAACAACCAGAAAACAATGAACAAAATGGCAATAGTAAGTCATTACTTATTAATAATTCCTTTAAGTGTAAATGAATTAAATTCTCCAGTCAGAAGACATAGAATGGCTGAATAAAAAAATCAGACAAACACTATCCAATTATATGCTGCCTACAAGAGACATACTTCAGCCCTTAAGACACATAGACTGAAGGGATCGAAAAAGGTATTTCAAGCAAATGGCAACCAAAAAAAAAAAAAAGCAGGTATAGCTATACTTATATCAGACATAATAAATTTTAACTAAAAATGGTAGAGACGAGGTCATTATATAATGAAAAAGGGATAAAGAAGATACAACATATTAAGAAGATATAACAATTGTAAACATGCACTCAACACTGAAGTACCTAATTACATAAAACAAAAACTAACAGCTAAAAGGAGAAATAACAATACACTATTAGTTGCGGGCATTAATAACCCTCTCTCAACAATGCATAAATCATCCACTCATACGAGAATAATGAAATTTAACAATACTAGATCAAATGGACCTAACAGACATGTACAGAACATTCCATTTGATGACAACAGCAGAATACACATTCTTCTCAAATGCATTTGGAATTTCTAGGATAGACTGTTAGGCCACAAAACAAGTCTTAGCAAATCTAAGAAAATTGAAATTATACCAAATATGGTTTCTTACCACATGAAATTAGAAATCAGTAAGAAAACTGGAAAACTCATGAATACGTGTTAATTTACACTCTACTGAGCAAGCATTGGATGAAAGAAGAAAAAGGGGAAATATCTTGAGACAAATGAAAATGGAAAAAATGTACCAAAACTTAGGGGAAGTGGCAAAAGCAATTTTAAGAGGAAATATTCGTAGCAATAAATGCCTACTTTAAACAAAACAGATCTCAAACAAACTAACTCTATGCCTTAAGGAACTAGAAAAAGAACAAACTGAGCCCAAAGTTAGCAGAAGGAAGGAAATAACAAAGAGAAGAAATAAATGAAATAGAGAATAGGAAAACAATGGAAAAGATTAACCAAACTAAGAGTTCTTTGAAAAGATAAAGAAAATTGAGAAAACTTTAGCTAGACTAAGAAAAAATGAGAGAGGATCCAGATCAACAGAATTATAAATTAAAAAGGAGACATTAATCTTATACCACTGAAATAAAAAGAACCATAAGATGCTACTATGAACGTCAATAAACCGGACAACACAGAATAAATGGAAGAATTCTTAGAAACATACAAATGACCAAGCCTGAATCAGGAAGAAATAGAAAGTCTGAATAGAACAATTCCTAGTAATGAGATGGAATCAGCAATCAGAAATCTCCTAATGAAGAAAAACCTGAGACCAGATGGCTTCATTGGTGAATTTTACGAAACGTTTAAGGAAAAATCAACACCAGCCTTTCTCAGACTCTTCCAAAAAGAGAGGAGGGAACACTCCCAAATTCCTTTTACAAGGCCAGCATTACTCTGATACTGAAGCCAGATAAGGACAGTACCAGAAAACAGCAACAACAACAAAAAAAACTACAGACCAGTATTCATGATGAATATAGAGGAAATATTCTCAAATAAATACTAGCAAACTGAATTCAGCAGCATATTAAAGGGATCATTCACCATGATAAAGTGGGATTTATACCTAGGAAACAAGGATGTTTCAACATACATACTCAAATCAATGTGATACATCACATTAATAGAGTGAAAGAAAAAATGATCATCACAATAGAAAAGGCTTTTGACAAAATTCAACATTTATTCATGAAAAAACTTATCAAATTAGGTAAAGAAAGAATGTACCTTAACTTAATAAAGGTCATATGTGATAAGCCTACAGTTATTATTGTACTCAATCTTGCAAGGTTAAAAGTTTTGCCTATAAGATCAAGAGCAAGATAAGAGTGACCACTCACGCCACTCCTATTCAACATACTATTGGAAGTCCTAGCCAGAACAGTCAGGCAAGAAAAATAAATAAAAGGCATCCAAATTGGAAAGGAAAACATGAAAATATCACTATTTGCAGAGGAAAATTCTAAAGACTCTACCAAAAAAGTAATCTAATTAATGAATTCAGTAAATTTGCAGGATACAAAATTAACATACAAAAATCAGTAGCATTTCCAAATACTACCAACAAATCAGAAAAAAAGAAATAAAATGATCCTATGTACAATGCCATCAAAAACAATAAAATGCTTAGGAATAAACTTAACTAAGGAGACAAAATATCTGTACTCTGAAAACTAAATGACACTGATGAGAAAACTTGAAGAAGACATAAATAAATAGAATAATATTTTGTTTTCAGGGATTGGAAGAATTAATATTCTTAAAATGTTCATACTTCCCAAAGCCATCTATAGATTTAATGCAATCTCTATCAAGATTCCAATTGCATATAATACAAAAGTAGAATAAAAAAACACTCATAAGATTCATATGGGACCACAAAAGACCACAAAAACAATCCTGAGAAAGAAGAACAAAGTGGGAGGCATTAGACTTTCTGATTTAAAGCTATATTATAAAGCTATAATAATCAAAACAGTGTAGTATTGACATAAAAACAGACATATAGATCAATGGAACAGAATAGAGAGCTCATAAATAAACCGAAGTATATACAGTCAAATAACATTTGTTAAGGGAGGCATGAATGAATACACAGTGGAAAAAAGAAAGTCTCGGATAAATGGTGCTGAGAAAATTGGATAGTAACATGCAAAAGAATGAAACTAGACCCCTATCTTACACTGCTCACAAAAGTGAACTTAAATGGATTAAATATATAAACATAAGACCTGAAACCATGAAATTCCTAGAAGAAAACAAAACATTTTCTTGACATGGGTCTTGGCAATGAATTTTTGCATATAAGACCTACAGCTCAAGCAAACAAAATAAAAAACAAGTGGGGCTACATCAAACTAAAAGTCTTCACAGCGAAGAATCAACAAAGTGAAAAAAACCTACAGTACAAGAAAAAGAAATTTGCAAATTATATATCTGATGGGCTAATATCCAAAATATATAAAGCATTTATATAACTTAATAGTAAAAGACAAAAACACCCCAAAATTTAAAAATGTGTAAAGAACCTGAGGAGACATTTTTTTCAAAGAAGATATACAAAAGGACAGCAAGCACATAAAAAGATGCTCAATATCATTAGTCATTAGGTAAATACATATCGAAATCTCAAAGAGATACACCTTAGGCTTGTTAGAATGGCTATTGTCAAAAAGTCAAGAGATAAAAAGTGTTGGCGAGGATAGAGAGAGAAAGGAACCCTTATGCACTGTTATGTGAATATAAATTGATGCAGCCACAATGGAAAACAGTATAGAGGATCTTCAAAAAATTAAAAATATAATCATCATATAATCTAACAATTCCACTTCTGGAAATATATCCAAAGGAAATGAAAACACTAACTTGAAAGGTATCTGCCCCCACCCTGTTTATAGCAGCATTATTTATAATAACCAAGACATGGAAACAACCGAAGTGTCCATCTGTGGATGAATGGATAAAGATGTTTTGGTATCTATATACTGGAATATTATTCAGCCGTAAAAAACAAGTCAATCTTGCCATTTGTGACAGCATGGATGGACTTTGAAGATATTATACTAAGGAAAATCAGAAAAGATAAAATACTGTATGGTTACACTTATATGTAGAATATAAAAACAAATTAAAAAACCCCTGTTATTCATAGAACAAGAAATCAGATTTGTGGTTACTAGATGTGGGAGAATTGGAGAAAGGTAAAAACTTTGAGTTATATGCTGAATAAGTACTAGTGATGAGATGTAAACATAATGACTAGTTAACAGTGCCGTATGCTCTATATAAAAGTTGTTAAGAGAATAAATTCTAAGGGTTTTCATCAAAGCAAAAAAAAATACACATATACATCATCTCATATAGATAGAATAAAAAGAAATTTTTTGCTTTCTATTTTATTCTATGAGATGATGTATGCTAACTAAAGTTGATGCAGTAATCATTTCACAAAATATGTAATTAAAACCACAATGCTATATACCTTAACCTTATTCATCAGTGTATGTCAATTATATCTCAATAAAACTGGAAACAAAGGGCTGAGGAGTAGAGTTTAGATTTGAGAGATTTGTGCTTATCAATGGAATTATGATTAGAGAACATCATTGACAGCTGTGTGTCAAGATTGTCTAAAACAACTTTGAAAACTGTCTCAATGTGATGCCTAGAAAGAAGAAAGAATCCTCTTAAGTTCTAAATTAGTCTAAGGTAACAGTAGACATTAAACCTGGGCAAAAGAGAAAATAGATGAGAAGAAAGAAGTTGTAGAGTAGGAGAGAGCAAAAGAAATAGTTTAAAATGTGAATAGAAAGAAAAATGGCAAGTTGACCCAAGTAACTCTTTTGCTACCAGGATGCTACAGAACATTTATTGTCGATTTTGACACTAATCTGCAACATTAGCAAAAATATATATACTTTATTTTTTTATTTATTTATGAAATATATATACTTTAGTGATTCATATGTTCTGTACTGTGTCCCTTTGTTTTAGTGGAGATGTAAATGTTACATTCCAGGAACAAATACCTCTAAAATAGTGATATATTTTCTTCCCCATTGCTTTTTGTCAATATTCTGATGGCAGATGTCATTTAATCATTATATTTTAAAAATAGTCTATATTCAGGTAGAAGTTATGCATTTACCCATTTAACCCAATTCTGTATGAAAAGAGTTAACTACCTACCCAGAGACTATTTCTTTTTTCCCCTTGGGAGAAAAAAAATCTCTCTCTCTTTTTTTTTTACATTTAACATTTTTTTAATTTAAATATAATTCATATATTAGTTATATTAGTTTCATGTATATAATATAGTGATTTGATATTTTTATTCCTTATAGTGTAATTACCCTACTAATTCTAGTAGTCATCTGTCACTGTGCAAACTTATCACAATATTATTGACTATATTTCCTTTCACCCTTTTCACCCATCCCCTAGCAACCACCCCTTTGGTCTCTGTTTCTATGAGTCTGTTTTTGTTTTGTTTGTTTGTTTTTAGATTCCACATATAAGTGAAACCATGTAGTATTTGTCTTTCTCTGACTTATTTCACTTAACATAATACCTACAATGTCCATGCATATTGCAAATGGTAAGATTTCATTTTTTTATTGCTGCATAATATTCTAGTGTGTGTGTGTGTGTGTGTGTGTGTGTGTGTATACCACTTTTTCCATTCATCAATCAATTAACAACTAGATTGCTTCCATATCTTGGCTATTGTAAATAATGCTGCAGTGAATATAGGGGTGCATATATCTTTTCAAATTAGTGTTTTCATTTTTTTAGATAAATACCCAGAAGTGGAAATGTAAGGCCTGAAACCATAAAACTCCTAGAAGAAAATATAGGGAGCAAATTATTTGAAATAATTATTTGACCATATATAAATATATATATTTTTATATATCCCTCAAAGAAGGGAAACAAAATCAGAAATAAACAAATGGGATGACTTCACATTAAAAAGGTTCTACACAGCAAAGGAAACCATCCACAAAACAGAAAGACAACCTACTGAATGGATGAATATATTCACAAAAGATATAACCAATAAGGAGTTGGTATCCAAAATGTACAGGGAACTTGTACAACTCAATAACAAACAAAAACTCAGTTCAATCAGAAAATGAGCAGAGGACATGGAAACTACTATTTTGACATTAATACATAGCAGCTCACCTTCTCTTTGCAGACACTTTAATTCTACCTGATAATTTCACTTTACTAATAAGAGTTAGTTTTGAAGGGTTCAGAGGGCCTTTATGAATTCACTGGAACTAACAACTCATGTCTCATAGTGTCCCTACAAAAACCACCTCATTGAATATATGTGTTAGAATTCATTTGGATTAATTTTAAAGGCTTCCTATGAAATTACTCATTGAACAAAGATGATAAAAATTGATCTGTACACTATTGTCTAATGCAAGTGGTTTATTTTTATATTATCTTTGCTTAAAACCATGGATATATATAGTTTGGAGCAACCTCTATGATATATAGTTCTGCTTTTGTAAAATTTCTATTATGTTTTTACTCAATGAAATTTAGGGGACAATTATTAAAAGCATGCTTTTATGCTTAATGGAAACAAAATTCAAACTTAAGTCATTTTTATAAATGCTGTTACATAGCCAAAGAATAGTAATTTCTTTTTGAAATTTGAAAAAATAAAATAAAATTTGAATAAGGGAAAAGATCAAGAAATGAAATTGAAAGCAAAATGTTTGAGAATACTACTGCAACTTTTAAATTATTCCTTGGGTTTTAAAAAATATATTTAAAAAATTTGATATTAACTAGAGATTGTAGAACGCTCCCTTGCTATACTTTTAAATTTAATTTTAAATGAATGTGGTGTTCCTGTAGTAAAATACATGTTTTTAATGTACATTGTGCTGTAATTTTTTTCAATGTGAAAATTATTTTCAATTTTATTTTCTACTTTATATGAGAAAATGAACAAAGTTTCATACTCTGATTAAGACTTGAATTTATAGGTTTTTTTTGGGGGGGAGATGGTTGTAGATATTTACATATCATCTGATTATCAAATCTTATACAAGAGACTATTTGTACTCGTGAAACTTTTTTTTTTTGGCCAAAAGCAAGCATTATTTATCTTTGTCTTTAGTTGTAGTATTTATAAAATAATTATCCTAGCAGTTTCTTTTCTTATTCTTGGAATTATATTTACTGGTTAGGTTTAATTGAAAATAGTGTCAATACATATATTAGGATATTTTCCTAGTAGGTAATACAAAATGGAAAGTGTTTTTGTTTTTTATCTTGGATATCGTTTTTTTTCCTCAGTTTTTAAAAATGATATCTGAAGAAAATCTAGATGAGGTATTTAGCTGATTTTGTTTTTGGTTAGTTTTGAAACATTTTAAATTTAAGTTGAATTTTTAAAATTTTCTTTTTCTTTTGAAGAGATATTAATTCTGTTTATAAGACCAGTGTAGCACCAAGTGATAAATATGACCAAGCTAAATAAATGCCCTGTGATAACTCCTTAATTGATGCTATGGTGGGTTATTATCCTATTAATTTTCTAATGTCCTTGCACATGTTTCTTTCAGAACTATCCAGTGTATTATGTTTCTGTCACATATTTCCTCCTGAAACCAGAATGTCACTTGAAAAATGACTGTAACTCAAATGTCTGTGGAGACCATGCAGTTAAAATAGATGAATGATTTCTGGTAACTGACATAAGACCTCTATGCTGGTGAGAAAGTAAGGAGTTGTGGAGACTAGAAAACTGGAGAGTAGAGTATCTGCTGTTTAAGTGCAATCATCACTAAATAGCTTCAACCAGTTTTTACTGTGTGGGTGTGATAGCCCAGAGTTCTCAGACATTCCAGGTATGTAGAGAAGCTAAAAGTGTGTGTGTGTGTGTGTGTGTGTGTGTGTGTGTGTGTGTGTGTGTGTAATTTTCTAGTTTTTAAAATGTGGCAAATCTAAAAAGCATTGTATGGACGGACTCTGGCATATCGATTACTGATGCATAAATTGCTTTAGAATATCTCATTTAAAGTTTTGTCTATAAAAATAAGCATTTCAAACTACTAAAAGTTTAGGCATAGTTTTTTTTATGGTGATAATCAAAAACATTTCCCCAATTTTTTAAACCCATCTAAATATAAATGAGGCCCAAGGTTTATAAGTTGGATGACAAAAAGCTAGTTAGGGACTGTCTCTCTCTTTCCCGTCAGTAACTCCTTTTTCCTCAAGATCATTTATTTAACAAATCCAGATAATTCTGCTTCCTTAATAGCTTTCATATCTATTCACTTTGACATTCATCTCTACATCCATCTCAACTTCTTTAGTTGAGTCCACCATCATCTTTCATCTAATTAATGTCAACATTTCCTAACTGGTCTCTTTGCTTGTGGTCTTTCCAAATCCATTCTTCACACTTGAGATAGAAGAATGACCTAACAATAAATTAAATCACAGGCCTGCTTAGATCTTTCAAGGATTCTTCATTAACCTTAGAATAAAAACTAATCACCTTAACATGATCTACAAGGCTCTTTATTACCAGGCCTTTGGTTACATTTCTAACATCATCTCTTGTCATTCCTCTTCATATTCTATGCTGCAGCCAGATTGAATTTCTTTGACATTTATGTTTTCTTTTGTTTATAGGCCTTTATAAATGTGGTCCTCCAGCCCAGGCCTTTTCCCATTACCCATTCTGCAGCAAGTTAATGTGTGAAGAATAGGATAAATAAATCATTAAAAAAGTTTAGATCTAATTGCAATGAGTGCATGATTGTCTCAGTTGCCCTTTCAAAGTCCAGAGCTTGGTCAACTTTATAGGACAGCAGAAGTAACAGCACTTACATTTTAAGTCTCTGTGTATTTTGGACTTTTTTTCAAGCCAAAAACTTACTTATTTGGATTATCCAGAGTAGGAAAAACTCTGACATTATAAAGGTATATTTTAATTTTTCTGAGTCAGCAAGGTATCTCTCTACATCTTTGTATCTATCTCTCTGTTCCTGTCTCTTGTCTCTTTCACACACACACACACACACATCCCACCTAGAAGATGTCACATCAAACAAAAAGTGTCATTAATGAGAGTTTTATTAGAACTAATAGTAATGGCTCAAACCAACATTTAAGGAGTGTGTTCAATATATAGATGTTATATTATTAAACATGGGTATAACATTTTCAAAGAAAATAATTTTCTCATAGATTTTTTGAAACACAAGGTCATTCAAAAGCTTCAACATTAAGAGCAAAGTTAGTCCTTAGCAAAGTTATTAAAATGAGTGAAAGGCTTTTTTAGGGGGGAGTGGAGGGGCCGTATGCTTCCTGTCTTTCTTTCATTGCCCTTTTCTTACCTTCCTATATGTCTCACAGAGTACCGTGGGATTGTCATATGTCCACTACTTCGTTCTGGGATTAATACAGCCAATGGTTGAATGGACTGTATTGGTATTCATATCACACTAACCATGAACTTGGAGACAACCTTGTTAGGTGATAAGACTGATGTTTAACAAATTCTCATTTGTTTTATTAAAATTTTTAAACAATGGCAGTACCATTGAAATCAATGTAGAGTCTCCCATGAAGAAAACACATCATTTGTATACATAAATTCTGATTATACCTAATAAATTCAAATTTTAATATTTATAATCATATTCTATCATTTCAGTGTAATTTTGGCTTAATTCACATAAAAAATAACCTCTATAAAAATAGAGAACAGCAATGGTCACCTAATGAAGTGCTCTTGAATCTTTCATACAATTTCATTCTGTTTAAGCTTTCCTGTTAACAAAGATATGTAATAGGTTGGTTTAAGTTTGCAAACAATCTACAATAGGATGACAATAATGGAGTGAAACAAAGAATAACTGCTTATTACTAGCTGGAAGAATTGAAAACAGATGAAAGATATATTGAGTCTCATGAGATTTTGCTGTCTGCCAGAACTAATCGCATTAACTTTAACCCACCTGAGACTTTAGGCTGCCATTTATCTCATCTGTGAAAAAATGTCTTTTTCCTTATTTATGACTTCGCTAGTCTTATATTGCTAGATCATTGCCAACTTATTCTTAAATATAACAACATAATTATGCATCTTATTATTTTAGCCATCATAATCACATGATTCGGCAAAATTATTTTGCTTTTTCCTCTTTCTAAAATTTAGTTTGTGAACGAAGTAGAAAAAGTACAATAGGTACTTCATTCTCTCTTATTGAGGTATAATTGACATAACATTGTATTAGTTTCGGGTGTACAATGTAAGAATCCAGTATGTTTGTATAGTGCAAAATGATGATCACAATAAGTCCTGTTAACATCCATCAGCATACACAGTTAATATTTTTTTTTATTATAAGCACTTTTAAGATCTACATTCCTAGCTACTTTGAAATATGTAATGAAGTATTATTTACTGTAGTCACCATGCTGTACATAATATCCCCATGACTTATTCATTAATAAATGGAAATTTGTACCTTTTAAGCCCTTTCACCCATTTTACTCATCTCTTCCTCAGGCAACCACCAATCTGTTCTCCACATTTATGAGCTCAGTTTTGTTTTTGTTTTTAGATTCTACATATTAGTGTGATCATGGGGTATTTATCTTTTCTTGTCTGACTAGTTTCACTTAGCATAATGCCCTGAAGGCCCATCCATGTTGTTATGTTGTTGCAAAATATCATTCTATTTTATGGCTCAATAATATTCCATTATATATATAACATTCCATTATATGTATGTATGTATATATTATATATATGGTTATATTATTACATATATGGTTATATATATATATAAAACCATCAGTGCGCATTTAGATTATTTCCATGTCTTTTGTTCTCTTTGGATAAGTACCGAGAAGTAGAGTTTGTGGATCATATTGTAGTTTTATTTCTAATTTTTGTGGAACCTCCATACTGTTGTCCATAGTGGCTGTACTAATTTGCATTCCCATCAACAGTGTACAAAGGTTCCCTCACCAACACTTGCTGTCTCTTGTCTTATTGATAATAGCCATTGTAACAAGTGTGAGATGATCTCTTATTATGATTTTGATTTGCATTTCCCTGATCATTATTGATGTTGAGCATTATTTCATATACCTGTTGACCTTTTGTATATCTTCTTTGGAAAATGTCTATTTAGACATTCAGAAAAAAATGTTTATTCAGACAATTCTCTGAAAAGAAAATTATGAAAAAAAAGTGTGTTTCTATGAATAAGTTTGTTCTCTTTATTTCTTCCTTTTTTGCCCATAACTTTTTTTCTATACCTTTCTTTTTACTTAACAAAAGCTTCTTATAATCTGATCTGCTTTTTTATGATTTTGCTCAATGTTACATAATTATCATATTTTAAAAATTTTACTGAAGTATTATTTAGCTACATTAAAATATGATTCCTCATTCAATGATGAATATATCGGTTGTATTCAGTAATATAATTCTTTTATATCTTTGGTATATCAAGGCATACTAGGAGAGCAGTAAAATGATAATCTTTGTATGACACATTAGGAAAAATGGATGAAGGGAATTGCTTTAAATCGTTAAGCTGACTGGGGTGAAAGTAGGTGTTCAGCCTGTCTCAGTACACACCCCATAAGGCTTACCAAGGGCTTAGCTACAGACAAGGTAGGAAGCTCTATGAATTATAATGTCTTAGTGGTATACATTTAATATCTTTAGATGTAAGTGAAAAGAAATCAGTCAGTCTTCTAGAGTGTCTTTAAGACTAATGACAGTTGTTTTTTTTTTTTTCCAAATGGGGTTTCTAGCACATAATAGATAATCAGTATATTTTGAGAAGCTCAAAGTTATATAGACAAGACATTCAAATAATTTGATAAATTTTTTACTTTTTATCCTGAAATCTGGCATTGTTTAACTTGTTAACATAACCACTATTTGACACTTCTGTAATTAAAAATAAACAAACAAAACCCTAGATAATAATAGTAGTTACCATTTGGAGCACCCACTTTTCATCTAGCTCACATGTGCTCATTTAATTCTCATACCATCATTGAAAAACAACCCTGATTATGATCCTTATTTTGTATAAGATAAGCCTGAGCTTCATAAATTTAAGTAATCGAAAAATTACCTACTAAGTAGTGGAGCTAGGATTTAAAGAGGCTGATCTGATTCTATAGCCTGAAAATAATGTGTTTGCTGTCTCTAAGAAGAATCACTGACCTGTAGCATTTGTTGAATAAATGACTTTTAGATCCCCAGTTATAAGCCTCAGAAGCTTCCCTCTCTCTCCATCAACCACTTTTGGCTTGTACTTCTCTACAGGTACCTCCAGCTCTTGTTTCATCATCCTCTTTGCCAGTGATGTCTTTTTCCAGACAGAGTATAGGGCATGCGAGCTATGTCAGTAGATTAGCATTCTTATGCAGACACTGAATCATGGTCTTGGCCTCATTTGCATTTAGAGCCTAGATCATCTGCTTTTAAATCCTAGCTTTTCTACTTAGTAGCCCTGTGACTTTGGACAAGCTATATAACCTCTCTGTGGCACAGTTTCCTCATCATTGTATAATAAAAGTAATAATAGTACCTGCATTATATAAGATTGCTTGGAATATTAAATTATTTTAAAGATGTATAAAAATTTGACATATTGCTAGACATATATTAATTAATATTTATTAGCTATTATTTGTGATAAGTGGATTCTGATCAATTTTATAACCTTTTTATAGGAAACAATATTAGAAAAGACTAAGTCTTGAATTTTAAAATACCAATTGGATTTTTATGGTGAAAATTTTTATTAGTGATTTATCTCTGAAATACTTGAGAGCAGTATTACAATCATTGACATTTTATATTTAGAATTTTGAATATATTGTGATATATTACATAATGGAGGGTGGAGTGAAAGAAGGAAGTTGTCATGATGCTTAAGATTACTTGTAATAATTTTGTTCCACTTTTTGATGTAGTGCAATATTTGGATTTCTAGGAAAGAGGTAGAAAACTAAGGCACATCTAAGTGAAAGAAAAAGGTCTTTTAAAATGTAATTAAGCTTTTAATTATCAAAACTTGATGTGTAGACTGTTGCATTAAAGCTATCTCAATTGCCAAGGAAATTCAATAACAGCAAACTTAGGAAAAGTTTTGCCTAATTGGTGAGTTTTAAAGAATCTGTCCCAATGGTGAGAGGAATTTGCATGGATAAGATTAAACAATAACCAGTAAAAAAATCCATCACATTTAAAAAAAATATATTCAAATATAAGTGTTTCTGATGTTCTGGGATTTCAGAGTGTATCTACAAATATGCTACCTAGCCTCAGTCCTTTTCTTACTTTCTATTTCCTATTGAAAATGGGATGCATTACTTCTCAAAATGATAAACTCGTCTGAGGACTGTCAAATTATGTTCCCCCTGGCCACATCTGGCCCTCTATAGATATTTGTAAATAAAGTTTTATTGGGACTAACACAACCATGCTCATTTGTTTACATATTGTCTATGGCTGCTTCATATTGAATCAGCAAAGCTGAATATTACAACAGAGACCATATAGACAACAAAGCCAAAAACATTTACTATCTGGATGTTTATAGAAAAACATGTTTGCCAATCCTGGAGTAAACAGATATATTCACAAATGAGAGCTTATTTCAACTTAATGTTTCATACTTTTTCTGCCAGGAATATTACCTCTCCCCATAAGATTTTGCTATGAATATCAACAGTACTGATTAAAAATGGCTTATGTTCCTTGTATGTTAATCTTTTCCTTTTTATTTATACTATAAGCTCCCATAGCATGCTTAGCAGTGTAGGAATATCCTTATAGAAAATATAAAATATTGCAAAAATAGAAAATAGGAAATGTGACTTAAAATATTGAATGGGACAACCAATTGATCTCTTATATGATCACATTATTTTATGAAACTCAACTAATTTGTTGAAGCAATTTGCTGAGAAAAGAACATTGACTTACCAAAAAAAAAAAAAAAAAAAAAAAGAGAAAGAACAGTCTATATGACTTGGAAAAAGGGCATAAAATTATGAGTATTAAAAAACACTGAAACAGGAGTAGAGGAAACATGCGGAGTGAGAAACATCCTCAGAGCTCTCCCTTTGAAGCAACAATAAGCCGAACATCTAAAACTCAACAAAAAACACCCAAATTGAACACCAGCACATCTGAGCATGAGATCTACGCATAAGAGCTACCACAGGTCAGAACCCTGGGTGTCAGGCGGTGGACTGGCAGAAATAAAGAAGCTGCCTCTCACAGCCCCTGGAACTCCTTGTAGGAGGATGGGGGTGGGTGAAGGTGCCACAGCTTCCCTGAACAATCCTGCCTGAGAGTACTGTGAGCCTTATGGGGCCGGTGGCAGTTCCCAGTCATCAGGGCAGAAGGCAGAGAAACCGATGACACAGAAACGAAAGTTGATTTTTACCATCTGCAGTTGCAAAAAACGAGTCTGAGTCACAGCCCCCGAACCCCATACCCTCTGAGAACAAACACCGCAGAGCCTCAGGGGAATCTGAGCAAACGCTACTGAACTGTTGCTAATGCTGACAGGGACTGAAACTGAGAGTAGCGAGCTTTATTATCTATAGGAAAATAAAAAGGCATTTTTAAGGCTTTATATAAAGCAGGGATCCAAGAGGCTTAAACGCCACTGACTGGAAACCAAAAGAAAAGCACCTTCTTTGCAGCAGTCTAAAGAGAGACCTTTATATAATAAATCTTTTTTTCTGGTAAAAAAGCAGAATACATTTCCATTAATGCCCAGGCAGAGAAGTAGTCCATTAAACACCATGAACAACCAAGCATCTCAGAAAGAAAGAGAAAAATCTCCAGAAAATAAGCTTACAGACATAGAAATATGCCACTTAAATGAAAGAGAATTCAGGATGGTACTTCTGAAAAAACTCAGTGTATTCCGAAATGAGTCATATTAATAATTTCAGGAATTGAAAAAACACCTAGATGAGCACAGCAAGGAGATTGAAACCCTCAAAAAGAACCAAATAGAACTTCTGAAGATGAACAAAACAAAACAAAACAAAACAAAACACTGCAAGAGTTGAAAAATGAAAAGGCAAGCTTGGGAAATAGAGTCGACCAAATGGAGGAAAGGATCAGTGATATCGAAGACAGAAATCTAGAAATAAATCACAAGGAAAAAGAGAGAAACCAAAGAATGAAAAATAATGAAATACAAGAACTAGCTGATACCATCAGGAGAGGAAACATAAGAATAATGGGAATTATCGAAGGTAAGAAAAAGGAAAGTAGTTAGAAAGCATTTTCAGACAAATAGTTGATGAGAATTTCCGAAATCTAAGGAATGAGCTGGAGCATGGAATTCAAGAAGTCAACAGAACACCTAATTATTTAAACCCAAGAAGGCCTTCACCAAGACACATTGTATTAAAATTATCAAAAATCAATGACAAAGACAGAATTCTTAGGGCACCCAGGGAGAAGAAAAAGGTAACTCATAAAGGAAAACCCATTTGATTATCCTTGGACTTCTCAGTGTAAACCAGAAAGGAATGAAATCAAATATTTAAACTATTAATTGAAAGGAACTACCAGCCTAGAATAATGTATCCAGCTAAGCTCTCTTTTAGATATGTAGGAGAAATTAAAACCTTTCCAGACATACAAAAATTGAGGGAATTCTCCACTCTGAGGCCTGTACTACAGGAAATACTGAAAGGGGTCAGCTCACCTAAAACAAAATGACAAAAAAACAAAAAAGCAAAAAACAGGAATAAAGTGACTATCAGGCAAATAGAAGTGGAGGAGTGCAACTCCTTACTAAGAACAGGGCATTATGAGCTTAAATAGTAAGAAGAGAATTGTTAAAACAAAATAGTAATGAATGTTCAGCATACACAAGGACAAATTAAATAACAATGACTGAAAAGGGGAGGGTTCGAAGATCCAAATTTGCAAAGGGGAATGGAGATAAGGCACATGCAGAAGAAAATAGACGACTGTATATGTGTATATGTGTGTGTGTGTGTGTGTGTGTGTATAAATATATATATATAACTATCCTTTACATATTTGTAATGGTAACCACACATTGAAGATTCAGAACTTAAGTATATAATATAAAACAAGAAGAACCAGAAGCAAAACCCATAAATGCCAACCAAAACAAACAAACAAAACAGATACACAAGGACAAGGAAGCAATGGAAACACTGAGCTACCAGAAAGCAAAACAAAATGGTTATAGAAAAACCTCATAATCACGCCAAATGTAAACGGACTAAACTCACCAATAAAAAGACACAGAGTTGCAGATTTGATCAAAAAAACAAAACCCAACCATATGCTGCCTCCAGGAGACACATCTCAGTTCCAAAGACAAATATAGATTCAAAGTAAAAGAGTGGAAAATTATATTTCAAGCAAATGACATTCAGAGAAAAGCGGTTGTAGTGGTATTAATATTGGATGAAAAAGACTTCAAAATAAAAAAGATAAAGAAAGATACTGGGGACACTTCATGATGATAAAGGGAATCATGCATCAAGAAGACATAACACTTATTAATATCTATGCTCCCAACAGGGATCTTGGAAATATATAAAGCAATTATTAACAGAACTAATGGGAGAAACAGAGCAAAACACTATCATAGTAGGGGATCTAAATACCCTACTGTTGGATAAGAACAGATCATCCAAACAGAAAATCAGGAAATAACATCTTTAAATGACACATTAGACCAACTGGACATAATTGACATTTACAGAGCCTTCCATCCCAAAACAGCTGCTTATACATTCTTCTCTAGTGCACATGGAACATTCTCAAGGATTGACCACATACTGGGACACAGAGATAGCCTCAATAAATATAAGAGAGTTGAAATCATACCAACCATATTCTTTGGTCATCGTGCTCTGAAACTAGAGATCAACTGCAAAAAGAGATCAATAAGAACCACAAGTACATGGAGATTAAACAACATGCTACTGAATAATAACTGGGTCAGGGAAGAAATAAAAAGAGAGATCAAGAGATACATAGAAATGAATGATAATGATAGTATAACATATCAAAACTTTTGGGACATGGCAAAAGCGGTCATAAGACGAAAGTTCATATCATTACAGGCCTATCTCCGAAAACAAGAACAAGCCCAAATAATCAACCTAATACTTCATCTTAAAAAACTAGAAAAGGAAAAACAAGTGAAGCCTCGAGTCAGCAGAAGGAAGGAAATCATCAAAATTAGAGCAGAAAGAAATGAAATTGAAAACAAAACAAAACAAAAACAGTAGAATAAACAAATGCAACAAAGAGCTGATTCTTTGAGAAAGTTAATAAAATTGACACACCTTTGTCTAGACTCACTAAAAAAAGATAAAGGACACAAATAAACAAAACCAGAGATGAAAGGGGATATTACGACTGCTATCGCAGAAATAAAAAGGATCATACAAGAATACTATGAAAAAGTACATAACACCAAATATAATAACCTACAAGAAATGGACCAGTACTTAGAAAGATAAACCTTCTTGAACTGATTCAAGAACTGGAAAATCTAAATAGACCGATCAGCATTATGGAAATTGAAACAATCATCAAAAACCTACCAAAAAGTAAAAGTCCAGGACCAGATGACTTCACCAGTGAATCCTACCAAACATTCAGAGAAGATTTAATACCTATTCTCTTCAAACTCTTACAAAAAATCGAAGAGGAGGCAGTACTTCTCAACTCAATTTATGAAGCCAGTATTACTCTGACGCCAAAACCTCATAAAGATAACAAAAAAGAAAACTACAGACCAATATCTCTCATGAATACAGATGCAAAAATCCTAAATAAGATACTAGTGAACCGAATACAATGATGTATTAAAAAGATTATACACCACGATCAAGTGGGCTTCATCTCAGAGGCACAGGGATCATTCAACATACGGAAATCGATTAATGTGATACACCACACAAATTAAAAAATAAGAATCAAATGATCATATCAATAGATGCAGAGAAAACCTTCAACAAGATACAGTATCCATTTATGATCAAAATACTTAATAAAATCGGTATAGAAGGAAAGTACCTTAACATAATAAAGAACGTCTATGACAAACTCTCAGCCAACATTATACTTAATGGTGAAAAACTAAAAACCTTCCCTCTAAGATCAGGAACAAGGCAAGGCTGTCCACTATCGCCACTGTTATTTAACATAACATTGGAGGTCCTAGCGAATGCAGTCAGACAAGAGCAGGATATAAGAGGCATCCAAATAGGAAACAAAGAAGTCATACTATCACTATTTGCGTATGACATCATTCTCTATATAGAAAACCCTAAAGACTTCACAAAAACACTACTAGAAACAATAAGCAAATACAGTAAAGTTTCTGGATACAAAATCAACATTCAAAAATCCATAGGGTTCCTATACTCTAATAATGAAGCGTCAGAACAAGAAGTGGAAAAAAATAATTCCTTTTGCAATTGCAACAAAAAGAATAAAATATCTAGGAATAAATCTAACAAAACATGTGAAGGACCTTTTAATGAAAACTACCAGACCCTATTAAGAAAAATCGAAGAAGATACAAAGAAATGAAAAGATATTCCCTGTTCTTGGATTGGAAAAATCAACAAAGGTAAAATGACCTTATTGCCTAAAGCATTATACAGATTTAATGCAGTCCCCATCAAAATCCCATCGACATTTTTTAAAGAAACGAAACAAAAAATCATCAGATTTGTATGGAAGCACAAAAGACCGCCGCGAATTGCCAACACCAAAAGAATGAGGCTGGAGGCATCACTCTGTCCAACTTTAAATTATAGTACAAAGCGACAGTAATCAAAACAATATGGTATTGGCAGCAAAACAGACACAGGAACCAGTGGAACAGAATTTAAGAGTCCAGAAGTAAACTCATATTTATATGAACAAATACTTTTTGACAAAAATGCCAAAAACATACAGTGGAGAAAGGAAAGCCTCTTCAATAAATGATGCTGGGAAAACTGGAAAGCCTCTTGCAAAAGAATGAAACTAGACTGTTGTCGATCACCACACACCAAGATTAACTCAAAATGGATTAAGGACCTGAATATAAGACCTGAAACAATAAAAAACATAGAAGAAAATCTAAGAACTTTACTCAAGGACCTTGGACTTAAAGAGGATTTTATAACTTTAACCTTAAAAGCAAGGGAAGTAAAAGCTAAAATAAATGCTTCTGTTTAGCAAAAGAAATCATCAAGGTAAAGAGACAACCATCCGAATGGGAAAATATATTTGTGAGCAACACCTACGATAAGGGCCTAATAATAAGGGCCTAAAATATACAAAGAACTCATACAACTCAATAACAACAAAAAAGCAAATGATCCATTCAAAAATGGACAGTGAACTAGACCAGACACTTCTTCCTAGAGGACATACAAATGGCCACCTAATATTTGAAAAGGTGCTCAACATCACTAGTTATGCAAATCAAAACCACAATGAGACACCATCTCGCACTTGTTAGAATAGCTACAATCAACAGGACAAGTAATAACAAATGTTGGAGAGGATGTGGAAAAAAGGAACTCTCATACACTGCTGAAAGGACTGCAAATTGGTACAGCCACTATGGAAAACTATGGAGGTTCCTCAAAAAACTAAGAATTGATCTACCATATGATCTAGCAATCCCTCTACTGAGTATTTACCCACAAAACTTGAAAACCCATATCCGAAAAGATATTTGCACACTGATGTTCATTGCAGCATTATTCACAGTGGCCAGGACGTGGAAGCAACCGAAGAGTCCTACAATAGATGATTGGCTAAAGAAGCTGTGGTACATGTATACAAAGGAATATTACTCCGCCTTAAGAAGAGATGAAATACTGCCATTTGCGACAACATGGATAGACCTCGAGATAATCATGCTAAGCGAAATAAGCCAGACAAAAAAGGTTGAATATCACATGATATCACTTATATGTGGGATATAAACCTAAAAGCAACAAATGAACAGGACAAACAAACAGAGACTCATGGACATGGACTATAGATTGGTGGTTACCAGAGGGTAGGGTATAGGGGAGGAAGGGATAGGTAGACGGTTAAAGGGGGGTCAAATATAGAGGTTAGGGGGAGGGTGAAATGGATAAAGGGGATCAAATATATGGTAGCTGAAGGAAACTGGACTTTGAGTGGTAAACACACAATAGAATATACAGATGTCAGATTATAATGTACACCTGAAAATTATATAATTGTATTAACCAATGTTACCCCAATAAACTTAAAACAAAGTTAAAAAAAGCACTGAAAAAAACTATCATCATTAGCGTCATTAGCATCATTAAAAATAACCTATTAGATGATATTTGAATGTCTTCTCAACATTTTTCACCGATTTTCATCTCATTTTCTTTTGCTTTTGCTCATTTAGTTCTAGCCTTTTTAGCCATTATTTTCATGATTCTCTGTATATATTTTAAGTTCTCTCTATGGTTTGTAGTCCAGAATTGAGATCAGAACTCAAAGAGAGCTCTCATCAGTCCAAGAGCAATAGTTGGATTACCCTCTAACCCATGTAATCTTGTGTGAGGCACTGTGCATCCTAATTATCATCAGGAAATAAGATCCATGTAAAGGCCACCTCCCTATGTCTTCTTTCTCTTTTTAAAAGTAAATTTGAATGAACACTGGGAGCAGAAACCAGCAAGAGTCCTCTCTATGGATTTTAGAACTTCCTGTAATTCATTTGCACATATGTATAGTTTACCTACTCTGGGGAGATGATGCTGATTATTTAAAAATCAGAGATGAAAGAAGAAACCCCAAAGCAAGGTGATTTATTTGCTTTCTGGTAAACTTGATTCTGTTTTGTAACCTTTGAAACATGGATTTTATGAGGGATACTATTAAAATTTATACCCTAGAGTGTATTGTTAATCATTATCGCTCTACTCTGCCTCAGGATTACCTGTCTGCATTGTAATGCAGCTTTCCTTAATATTTACATTTGAAATACCAGTGGATCTTAAGATATCTCATATATTTCTATGAATGAAATGGGATTCACAAGAAATAATGGCTTGCTTCCAGGAAAAAAAAAAAAACTTAAACATATTAAATTCCTCTTAAAAACTTGTAGAACTTTTTAACTAATGTATATACTTCTGAAATAAAATGTAGGACCCTGATGGTTATATTTTTTCCAAAAGGTGGATGAAATCATTATCTAAGGATAGTTACAGTATAGAGACAGAGTAAACGATTAGTACTTCCTTTATAATTTAGTTCAACGCACCAGCCATTTATTAAGCCTGTTCAGAGTGGGGGTGATGCAGAGATGATGTCAGGTCTCTGTCCTTGGATGAAGAAGATTGAAGACAGATATGAGCACCTATAACTTTTTAGTATATGTAGATCCATTACCATGACTTAAGCTCCCATGTTTTGCAGAATGGAAAAGATACCAGAAATGGAACCTGGAGCTCCAGATGAAAGCCTCACCATTTAAACTATTTAAATACATGCAGTAAATATTATTAACTCTACATTATAGATAAGGAAATTCGAAGTTAGAGTTTGTTACTTCACTAAGATCTCTTCATTCATTCATTTCACTGGGATCTAGAATTTGAACCCATAATGCTATGGTTGCACTGGCATATATAATGCCAAAAGGCATGTTCTTTTTATTTTGTCATGCACAGTGATTTTATTTTATGCAGTTTGCCAGTTCAGCAAGTATCTATGACTAATAGATGATAAGTATTAGTCTCTGCCCTGGAGTTTCCCTGCTCATTACATAATTTATATATATATCTATATCTATCTATCTATCTATCTATCTATCTATCTATCTATAAAATTTATAAATATCTGTTTTCCGAAGTGGGTTTACAGTCACTTTGCAACTGCAGTAAACACCTAGCATATGATCAAAGAAAAACTGAATGAATTAATGAAGTGGAATCTTTAGACTGCTTAATTTGGAATTGTTCAAAATACAAGGACTAGTGAAACTTTATCTTGCCAATAATTTCCTTTTCCTTGGGAAAATAAAATATAAAGTTTAAAGCCTTTTAAGATTAGCTTAAAGTGAATTTCCTGGTATTTTCGTACAAATATGAGTTACTGGAAAGTATATCTTGAGTTGTTCAGTCCTACTCCATAATGTTGTTTTTGATAAAAATAGTACTCTTTTAATAAAAAGAAGTAATTGGTCAGTATGGCTGACATTTATTTAGATACCTGCTTTAGAATATTTTCTTCTAATTGAAAGATAAGAGGTAAATAAACTAGGCACTGGCTATTAAGGACTGGCTGGTTTAGTTTTTCATAGGGATAACATTTTTCAAATTACTGAGTTATAAGATTGAAAATGAAGGGCAAGCTCTTTGTTGGGGGAAAGTGTTAGAGCAGCCCTAATGCAAAATCTCATTAAAGCAACTGTCAGGATTCCTCTATTTTACCATCACCTCCCCTATTCTGTAAGAAGCAACTGTCGTTTTGAGTGAGTGTACTGCCAAAGAGGCATTTACAAATAAATGAAAAATGTCACAATTGATTTCACTCCTTTCAGAATACTGTGTGTCAGCTTTGTCACAAACTGTCTTTTTTACTCTCTGTTTTAGATCTCTCAGCTGGACATTGGAGATAGCTTTTGATGATTTAAGGACTCTTTCATTTGACCCCAGGTAGGCCCTCTATTGGTGACCTTTTATAAATGTTTGTAAAACCATCTAGCAGTTTGAGAATATAAAAACTCATTTCCTCTTTCTGATGCTTTTGTTAAATGCATTCAGATGTTGATATTGTTTACCTACACTTTTAATCATTGGGGAAAATAATTTCATACATTACAAAACATTTTAAAATTATACAATTATATTTCACATTTTCATCCCTGGTACGATGATTTGTTATTATTGTGCTTAATCTAATACTACAGCTAATAACAATGTTATTTGTAATGATATCTGGCTATGCTTTTTCTATATTTCGAAAGAACTCAATAAGCGTCTAAATGTAATCATTCTTTTTAAAATAATTTTATCTCGAATACATAAGTCTGTCATATAATTTATGTAACACATCGTTAATACACATTTATTATTGCCATCACAATAAATCAGTCCACCTGCACTACTGCTATCGTGCTAACATTATTGAGGTCTTACTCTGAGCCATACACTCTGCTAAGCAATTATATGAATTAGCTTACATAGATGTATCACAGTGGTACTTGAATCCTAAGTTAATATGGATTTGAAAAAAAAAGAAACTAATTAGAAATTGGTTGCAGTTTTTTTATTATGGATATTAAAGGAAAGTAAGTCTTCATATAATTATATTTTAAGAGATTTTAATCAGTATAATTAGTTATAGATCATGCTACCATTTGAGATTATTTAGCTTTCTACTTGAAAGATCATGGAATGGACCAATAAGCAATATTCAGTTTCTCTTGGAAAATTGAAGTCAAAGTAATTTACTCATTCATTTAACAAATATTTATCGAGCACCCATTAAGTACCAGCTACTTTACATTGATGACATGATGGTGAAGAATATGTATCTGCTTCTTAAGAGCTTACAGTCTAGTGGTAGTCAAGAGAATAGGCAAATGCAACCTAATGTAATGAGTGAAAACAGTAGCGATAAGCACTGGAGTTGAGGTGATCACCTAAGCCAGGCTAGGGATGGTTGCTCAGGGAGTGATGTGATAATGGAATTTGGAAGGATATTGGTTGCAAAGTAATTTATGATGTCTGAAATATAATGTTTAAGATAGATATGTCTATAGAATTAAGGAAGGAGCAGATTATGAATGTCCTCATGAGCCATATTTATGAAATCAGATATAATTGTGGACAGTGGCAGTTAAACTGGAAAGACTTCATCTGGTATTGAATACTCTCATTAAATGTGTGGTCACACATTCACAGAGCCCACTTACTATATATAATAAACAGGAAAGCAGGCCATTCTTCCTTCTTTATACCCATATAAACAGAGTGTATTTCCTAGAATATAAAATTTTTGTCAGTAAGGACCTGGACTAATTCACCTTGTTTTCCGAGGATCTATTGTAGTACTTTGTGAATAGCAGGCTCTCAGTATGTATAGTGTAAGATGACAGAATCAAATGTAAAAATCTGGAAAATGGGTAGGTTGACACAACGGAGGCTCCTCTCAAAGAATGACTACTTATGGCCATATATTCTCTTCTTTCTCTGATCAGTTGTTGCAAATGGAAAAGTTCTTCTCAACATCTCCTCTTTACTTTTAGATGGTGATAAGAGGCTTCATCAAAGAAAATCTATATGAAATGCAATTTTAAAAATAAACAATGTTTTAATTGAAAAACAATTATATGTCAATAAATTCTCTTTAAACACCCTAAAAAAGGTTTGGAGAAAACTAAGAATAAGTGAAGAAAATAATTTTTAGGGAAATAGCCAATACATATAATTTTTATTTATTTTAACTCGAGAAAATATATAGTCAAAATATATTATAAAAGCTTTCATTTGTAACGAGAGATGGAACTACAGCAATCATTAAATTAATCAGATATTGTAAGATATATCAAGAAGATTCATTTCACTTGTAAGAAAAAATAATTTAATGAAGCGACTTTAAAAAATACGGTGATTCACAAATCACAACATGACTTAATAGTATATATTATTGTATAGTGTGGACACTTTGGGTTCAGTTATAAAAGTAGATTCTGTATTTGTTATCATTGTAAAATTCTTCATTCTAGAGACTTTCCTTTGACTGGCGTATCTGAAGTTATTTCTTTAAAATACTGTTACCTTGCTCCCAGATTGTCCTTGAGTTCAGTTGAGCATTTCTGTGAATTTTTTTTGGTGTGGTCCCATGAAGTTCTGGAAGTATTATAGTCACCCAAGGTTTCACAGAGTAGAATCTCAGCTCTCATGTCTTTTAGTGTGGCCTGATGATGAAGAGATGTAAACTGGTAGTTTCAATGAACCCAGTAATTTTGGTAGGACATTTGAAATATTTTTTTCCAAAATGAAAATAACTTCTAAAAATATAAAACCTAATTATATAGAATACTTAATCAGTAAAGAAAATTTGAACAAAGGTACCACATTGCATATAGAATCTGACCACCTAGAGTAACCAATCATTACCCTGTTATCCATAGAGTAATGTTAAACTTTTGCATAGTAAAGAGGAGTCAGTTCTTAAAGAAATGCTCCCTGGTGCTTTGAAATAAAGGACATTTATCTGCCTTGCTATCAGTCAAAATGCAGGTTAAGAATAAAATTAAGAAAGCCTAATGAAAGAGAGTAGAAAAGAGGCAGAAAAAAATTGGGGGTGTTGTAAGGGATCCAGATATGCCACCCCAAAATATACCTCTTTGGCATAAGAAGTATTTGAACTAAAGGCATTTGCTATATTGGCGTTAAAGCAGAGCCTCCAAAAAGAACTCAAAAGTCATTACTTTGAACTAAAGGCATTTCAGTTCCTAGAAATTGAATACATAGCTATGCAATTTCTAGGAACTGAGACAAAAGCAGAGCCTCCAAAAAGAACTCAAAAGTCATTAAATCCCTTTCTGAATAGCTTTTCTGATCTTACCATGTGCAAGTAAACATTGTCACAAGACTATCATATCCCCCACCTATTCTCCTAAGGGCCTTTTATCTTTCCAGAAAGTAATTTGCTTTTCCATAACTGCCCTTTCTTCCCACTCCCTTTCTCCTAGTATGTTAGGTATGTAGACCCCAAATTCTAACTACCTCCAGAGTTACTTATCTCTGAGTGGATGTTAGAATTCTGTTAATGAATTTATTTTTGTTTTTCTTTATCTGTTTTTTATTTCATAATGCATAGTCACATTGAGCACTAAAGATTTCACTTTCGGATTATTTAGTAAGAGGATCCTACTATACTTTGCTTCCCCTACCTTCAAGGTCTATGCTTGATCTAAACTAAGTCTTGATATCTGCTCTCAGTTTAACAGCCCTGCCTCTAGTGTAAGTTGGTCCAGGTGAAACATACTAACAAATGAAAAGATCAAAATTGAACCACATTCTGAATGTATTCATAATCCTTCTGCCTTTAACAGCAAGTATGAATTTCTAATAAATAAAATAACTTGATTACTTTCTTTAATGTAAAAAAGAACCCAAAGAAATCAGCCCCAAATTCATAACACCTTATCATATAACAACAAATAGAAACTTCTAACATAATTACTTCCTTAACAAACATAATTATTTCCTTATGGAAGTGAATCGAAAGTTCACAAAATAGAATTACTCTAGTAAGAGAGAGAGAAAAGAAAAGGCAGAAGATGTGGCCAAGCCTGCCAGTGGGATAGGTAAACAACTGCAAGCTGGACAAGTGATGGAGGGATGGGCCATGTGTTGGTAACAGTATGAAACACAAGATGCCTTGTTTCAGGGTCATTTTCTACACTTAAGCAGCCTGTTGATTTCCTTCTTTTGCTTCTACCTTCTGACTCTGACAGCACCTGCTCTCTGTACCATTACCTTGGCAGGCAGGCTTAATGTACATTTGATAGATTTTCTGTGCCAAATTTTCTCCTTAAGTTAGTTACCAAAAGCAATTGTTAAGAAAAACTTGCAAAGCAAGCAGGATAAAGCCAAACAATTTTTTATGAAAGCAGGAAGACCTCTTGTGAATTTTACACACGACATTAGAAGCTGGCTTTTTGACAAGGACAATTTTAATTGTTTTTAATTGTCTTGACGAAGGGGTGCAAATCTCCTCCATTCCATTACTATTTATTGAATGTCTGTTCATGCTAACACGCCCAATTTGGCATTCTTTTTCTTCATACATAGCTATGCAATTTCTAGGAACTGAGACAAAAGCAGTTTTGTGCATTAGGACAAAGCCTTTTCCCAGCAATGCAGTGTGGCTCATGACAACTTGTTGCCTGGAAACTAGGAAATTTACATGTGGATTTTCTTAATGCTAAATATTTTGAATTTTTTTATAGAAAATTTTATAAAATTTTCTTCTCTTCATAGTTGCAGCCCATCATCTATGGAGATGAAAGTGGAGAATTAAAATAAAACATCCCTCAAAACTGGAATAACACGTTTCAGTTTGGGATATATTTTTCCTACTGGAAGTAAGGTTTAATACACAGTAGTACCAAACTTTTCTCACATTTCTTACTCTTACCATATCACTTGTCTTTAACTCCAAACTCTTACTATATATTTATCCCTAAAATAAAAAAATTCAGGTGACATGAATTTCAAAGAAAACTTTTCAGAAACGCTTTCCTCTCAATACCTATTATACCTCCCACATTTCACATTCCATTTAATTTTAATTGGGAATCAAGTTAAGATAAAATTATGAAGAGCATTTAGGGAAGATACCTGGTAAGAGATTATTTTTTGTTCACCATATTTTTGAATGATCTTTTATAAAATTTTTACATACTGACTCATTTTCTTCTAAATTCAAAAATTGGGATGTATGACGAGATAGCTTGATATGTGGAAAAGCACAGATTCAGGTCAGAAAAGATAAAGTCATTAAATAACATGAAGGTTAATTGTCAAAGGATTTGACAGCTGTAAAAATACAACATGTTTATTTAGCAAATTTAAAGCGGGTTAAACAATCAACCATTCCGCATATCCTGAGTACGTGACACGTGCATGGAAATGCACTGGATGCTATGAAACACTTTAAAACAATCAAGAAGCATTAGTGGGCTCCATTTATGATTTTATTTATTTAGCAATGTAGAGGAGTTCAGTATGTTTTCTGCTACAGAACTGTTCACAATTATAGGAAAACAAAATAGGCAGTAAAAAAATAATGCAGAAATAGAAAATTGGAGCATATTCAACTAGATGCTAATTATGAGGCGAAGACAACAGTGCGAGTTATTAGAGAAGGGTTAAATCTGTGTGCTGTGGAGTTTTCAGAGAAGGCATTTTAGCCAATATGGGTTGAGCTGGATTATGACAGATGGAGAGAATTTGGGTAGATGAGAGAGGTGGAAAGGAAACTTCCTATTTTATTCTTCTGGGGTAACCAAATATCATGAACCATAAAGGCAGTGGTTTTAACAGGTAATGTCAGGGAAAATGGCAATGCAAGAAGTAGACGTTAGTGGCTGAGGATTTGTCCTGAGAAGTCAAGTAGAGTCATGGCCTTCAAAGCCAGGCAGAGTAGCTTAAACCTCAGCAAGGAACTGTTGTTAAGTTCTTGAGCTGGGGGTGCCATTGTGAAGATAAGATCTTCTGCAAAATGAGCAGGAGCTGGATTAGAGGCAGCATGGTTGGCCAGGAGAGAATCGTGGACATCTCTCTATGCACAAGAGGAGTAGTTAAATTAGGGTGGTGATGGGTGAGTGAAAGAAGAAATCCAGTATAAGTAATTAAGATATATTTCACTGATACTTATTTCTTATTTACAAATTTAACACATTCCAGAGACCGTAATTAGCAATCAGGTTAAATCATTTTGATTACCTCTTTTCATTTAATGAAAAACATTTTTAAAAAGCTGCTTTCTAAGATGTTTTATAGTCTACTCTCTCCATAGTTTCTCTTTTGCTGTTCCTTCATCCTTCTCCTTTCCCTTTATGTCCCTTGGCTCTTTTTCTCTGTCCTCTCCTTTCTGGTTTCCTGTCTAAAAGAACAAAATTTTAAAATGGGTTTTATTAAATTAGTTTTAAAAATTAATCATTACTTTACATAAGTATTATCTATATGTAGTTTAAAAATCATGTAGGCTTAAAATGAAAAATGTAACAACCTTCTAATGTATTTCCCCAGTAGTGCCTCTAAGAGATAATTATTTTTAACTTCTAATTTTTTTCCTAGTAGCTCTATGCTTTTATAGTTATTTCTTAATTTATAAATTATTGATATTATCCATTGACATCTTGCTTCTTTTTGGTTGAGAGTTTATTTTCCGAAGATCTCATATCCAGTCATCCCAAATATCCTCTTTTTACTTTAATAGGAAATTATAGCACAGTTCAAAAATTTAATGGTTTTTATATTTATAGTAACTAAGGGAATATTGTTTACTTCTAAACTAGGGCATGTATTATTAATGTTTCTCTTATTTTTAAACATTTTTCCTGCAATTAACACTTTTCTTTTTTGTATGCTTAGTTTTTTTGTATCTGTTTCTATTCTCAAATGTTCTATAACAGATCTATTAATTCACTTCCCATTCAGAAAAAAAAGTGCAGCTCGCTGCCAGTGTTAATTTAATTTTACATAAACACACTCTTTGAGGCTGAAGCAAATCTGACTGGTTTTCAATGTGAAAATAAAATATAAAAACCGTTCTTAGATATTTCTAAACAGAACCTGTCTCTAATTCTAATGTAACAGAAATGTATATGATAGTCAGTATTTAATGATGTTTTTTTGTGTAGTAAATTTCAAAGCACAGGCCAACACTAAGCAGAACTTCACATTCACAAAAAATATTGTGTTCTTCTCTGGATCTTCTTGCCATCCTTGTCCCTGTGTGAGAAGCAAACTTTGTAGCCACCAGTTGGATTCTGTTTCCCTGATGCTGCTGTATGCTCTTGGGGAAATGTCTTCCAGATAGGCGAAGAGGTGTGACATCAACAGAGCATGGACAACCTCGAAGACGTTGCTGCCCTGGCCTGTGGTACTTTTCCAGCATTCTTTTAATCAGTGTCAGTCTGGAATTTACATGGCTGATCGTGTGCTCAAGATTGTCCTTCTTGAACAGGATATAGGAGTTCAGCACTGTAATGTTTAGAAGGTGGTAAAAGAATTTCTTGTACCAAAATTTGTGCCTTTTGTGCTCAGAAAAGAAGTGAGCATCTGATCAGCTGAGTCCATTGCTCTCATATTCTTGTTGTAATCCACAATGATACATGGCTTCTTAGTTTTCTATTTCTGTTGTCTATGTCAATCACAGTATCATTGTGGAATGTTGACAACACTGTCACCTCCTTGTCACACCATTTCAGTGCCATAAGTTCACCACAGAATCTGGCTACAGTCATCCCCTTTGCAACCCTTTTTTTTTTTTTTTAGATCATTTGGTATCTGTTTTCTATTCAAATGAGCTATCCCAACTGCATCAGTCCTGTTTTGATAAAATTCTCTGAAAAGCATGGGAGATGTATAAAAGTTATCAAGGAAGACACAATATCTTTGGCCAAGACGGTCATTGAGCAAGAAAAGAACAATGCACAACTATTTCAGACTATCAGCCGAACCTTTCAAATTCATACTGATCCCTGTGTGAAGAAGTGCATTTCACATGTAACCAGATTGACTTTCACAAAGTACACAAAGCTTGAGACCAAGTCGTGCTCATTTTGTCGGACTATACTGCTTCATAGCTAACTGCCCCTTTAACAGCATCAGTGATTCATCAACTGCAGTGTTTATGTTTGGAGTATAAACAGTTGAAAACTTATTTATAAGAATATTGGACATAGGTTTGATCTTCTGCAATAAAATCTGGGCCTTTGATTGGCCAACGAATATGGAAGAATTGTTGACAAAATGCAGGTGCGGAAGCAAAGTAAAAACCTTTCACCAGTTGTAATTTGCCTGAGATAAAGTATATCCAAAAAAGGCTTTGTTGACCAAACAACTTCAGCTCAGGTTTCTGCACAATACCTTGCAGTACCATTACTGCAAAAAAGACTTTCGGTTTGTCATTGTCAACGTCTTTTTATTTATCCATTCACAAGAATCCTTTTGGACTAGGTGGCTTTGAAGCCAACAAGGAAGCTTGGGCATTCGTTTCACTGGCAATTTTTGAGACAAATTCCTCAGTAGAGAACATTTCAAAAGACTACAGTGACTCAGTGGTATCACTGATGTCAACTTTTCTGCCTGGTGTGCTGGTGAATTCATACTTTTAATGTGGAATCATAACATGAGTTGACCTTTTCAGAGTGTGACCCGAATCAGCTAATGTAGGGCTATTTCCATCGGATTCTGAATCAGACGGAGACCTGACCATGTAGTTTTCTGAAGCACTATCCAAAAAACTCATCAGAGTTGTCTCTTTCAGAAAAATTGAATTCATCAAATGAATCTTCAGTCAAATGAGTCTTCAGCTAATAATCGTTCTAGAATGATGTTAACGTCACGTGTGAGAATGCTGCGTTTTCTAGGATTTGCCATTTTCAGCTATCAAGAATTACTGTATTTTGTTAATGGAAATACCACTACTAAAAACAGGATGCTATAAATAGAATGATGTCATTTGTTTTCAAAGACTATTAGAGTACTAGAGTGATGCGAAAAGAGTAATAAAAGTGAGATATTTCACAGAAAACTTTTGGGGTAAGGTTAGGACTATAACTGGAAAGTTATCTCGATGTAAATGCTGCAGCCACAAGTGCCCCTGGCAAGTATTCTGGGGGCAAACAGGAAATGAGTTTTGTTGTTGTTCTCAGAAAAGTGTAGCTTTTAATGCCTGGTTCCTTTTTTATTCCCTTTGTTTTACTGTTTTGTGTGTGTGTGTGGGTGTTAGAGGCATTCCTCATATGTTTAATAATTCTTAAATGCTTACTTTGAGAATGAAACACTAAAAACATAATTACACTTATGTGGGATTTGTTTTCTGGTGAGCTACATTACAGAATGATAAGAAGCAAGCTTTTTCATTTTCAATATCTGATGATATATATACATGTAAGTTTTATAACAATTCAGAAAAGTAGACATTTCTCCCATTTTAGTGATAAAGAAACAGAATCAAATGAGGTTAATTTTTCAAAGTTACACATTTCATTAGGTAAAATATTGTATTTTTTCCTTCAGTTTTATATGACTCAAAAATCTCACACTCTAAGATATCATCATATAATTTAATTTTTTCCATTCTGGAGCTACGGTTCTGAGTTAAGTGGCATTGTTGTAAAGTTTGGTGAAAATAGTCACAGCTCTTTAAACTGCAGATTAAAAGTAACTTAACATGATTGTAAGAACATTTTAAAATGCCCTCTTCAGACTTTCATTTTATAGCATTTAAACTAAATGTTGGAGTAGTAAATTATAAAGGAATTAAAAATGCCTCACCAGTTTGTGCTTTGCTGATGCCACCATATTCTTGAGTAAAACTAGATGTGGGAAAAGAACCACTTTCATAAACTCTGGAATTAAATTTAAATATGTATAATTTTTTGAGAAAGCATTTTGGTAATATAATATATCAACAGCCTGTAAGAAGTTGATACCTCTGAGCTAGACATTTACTATTAGAAACAACTTCTAAAGAAGGAACAACTTCTAAAGAAGGAAAACAACTTCTAAAGAAGGTATAATTAAAACCACAAATCAAAATTATGATGTTCATTATTAAGTATGCAAATATAAAATTAGAAATAACTTAAATTTCTGAAATGGGAATATTTTTCAATTAATCATGGTGAAGCTGTATGATAGAGTATTCTGTAGCTCTTAAACATGATGTTTTTAAAGAGTACTTAAAATACCATAAGGAAGTGTCTGGTGTGTTAAGTAAAAAAGCAAAATAGCAAATTGCACTCACAGTACAGTACAAAGTAGGTTAAAAGTCATGTACATATGTACAGAAAAGAAGACTGGAAGAAAATGCACCAAACTACAGATATTATTTTTTTCTAGATTCTTGAATTTAAATATTTTCATTGATGCTATTCTGTAATTTTCAGATTTCCTAACATAATTATGTATTTCATTAATAATGAGAAAAGTCTAAAAGCACTTAAAAGGAATACAGAAAAAACTCTCTTTAGGCTCTTAGCTGTTGAGAGTAAGTGAAGCTAAGGATTCTTTGGTTCTTTCTTACTTTCATATCCCCATCTGGGGATAGTGCTAATAGGACAGAATTGGAGTCTTTACTGAACTGAATTGTTATTAAGAATTTCCTAATTTAGGAAAGGATACTGACTCCTGTCATCTTTTTTGCCCCTTTTCTCTGTTCCCTAACTCAATCCTCTCATTTTCTATACCTTTAACACCCATCATTGGATTGTCATAGAGTTCATTTAAGTTGCTAATGTACATTTTAAATTTATTGTGCATTTTTAAATACAGTTCAGCTATAAGTATGATTCACTACAAATTGGAACTGGTTTGTGAATATCTATTAAAGATTTTCTAGTCACAAATGTTATATATGAGAGAAGTTAAAGGTTTATAAATGGGTTTTATAAATAAAAAGTAAGGAGAAAATCATCCTGATTGCCTATAATTAATACTGGTCTAGCTTTTAGATATTTTTCCTAGGTAAATAAATATTTTATGTAATATAATTACTAATTACAGTGATTTTAAACACCTGGGTTTCCTTTGCACTATCTATAAAAATCTTTAGGAAATAAGAATGCATGAATGATGTTGAAACAGAGTGAAATGGGTGGGAATGTGGATATTACTTAAACTTTTATGAATCTCAGCCATGCTGAATTCTTCTAGAATAGAAATTATATAAGTAATATTGCCAATTCTGTGGACATGATTTTAATAACAGAATTTTTTTGAATAAATATTTTAAGACATATGTACTGTGAAATTCAAAGCAAGATAATTCAGTCAAATTAAATAGTTAATTCATATAAGGGAGGCCAGTAGATACTGTGTTCTTGAAGACTGAATTTTTTTTTTTTTGTAATCACTGAGCAAATATTTGTTAAGGACCCAAGAGCTCCCTCTATTAAAAATGGAATTATAAAACACACTGGCTGGTATTTTGTATTAATATAATGAAAGTTTGGCAGATTGCTACTAGTAAGCAGCAATATGAAAATAGTGCTTCAGGTCAGAGACAAGGAACATCTGCAGCCCAGCTTCACTTATAAAATATGGTAAGTTGAAAGACAGATATTTCTAATTTTGACATTTTTCCCAGTAGGTTAAAAATCTTATGTTTGGTCTAACTGAATTCATAATTAATTGTCATGCTTGTTAGTTTACAATTTTGTATAAATGCTTTTAACTTTAATATTTTAGGTTTGATATAGACAGCTTTGCGTTTTCACCCACCAGAATGAGGTGTGCCAAGTATGTGGCCTCACTGCCATTGCATATGACTTTCTTAATTGCAGCTCCAGATCTGCCTCAAAATTGTCACATGCTTTGGATCCTCCTGGACCCAAATCCTATATGTGACTCTATTTTCCCATTTGATGATCTTCAAAGTTCTGATCCTGCTCCCAAGTTTACTTTGTTTACATTGTCATAAAAAAGAAAAAAAAAAAAAAGGTTTACTAATGACTTCTTCCTGCAACAGAGTTTAAAGGATTGAGTTAAAGCCACTGACTTATTTTCTGTTGACCAAAATACTTCTTCTCCTTTGTTTGTTAAGTAGGCAATTTTTCTTTCTTTCTTTTTCTTTTTTTTAAAGACACTCAAAGTCTTTATCTTTTGACCATTGATCTGTGTTATACAGGATAATGGCAGAGATTCAATTAAGTCTTTAATTGTGGGGTATAAGAAGTGTTTAAAGTATGCTTATGGTGTGTCCAATTGAGCATTTTGTTTCAACAGGAAATTTTACAGTGTTGTTCATCTTTCTGAGGCAGACATTCACTTTTTTACTTTCTGTAGCAGAGAATTCAATTCATATTTTATAATATTTTAAATAATCATAAAATGCACATGATAAAATATTTTTATCTATTATATATGAATTGCCTATAAAAACCATGACAAATATTTTTCCATAGCGTATGTATTTTAAACATTACATAGTTCATTTTTGACAGAATATCACTCTAAATATATTTTTAGTCTGCCCTTGACTTTAAATAAAAATAAGTTCATCCAGTTTTTTATAGTGTATTATTTAATGATACCAACTGTTTATACTCATGTATGATATAAAGTGCTCTTTGTAAAACATTCCCCAGGTTAATGTAAGGTCAGAGTATAGCTAATGTATTCTCAGATGCTGTGGACTTTCATATATTCCTCAAATTCATTTTTCAGCCAGTGTTTATATAGGGAAATTTTATATTTAATAACCTAAATTCAGCATATGATTTTTCATAAAATAGTGTTTGAGAAAGGACTGAGTTTAGGAAATATAATGTCCAAATTAGCTGTAGCCTCTCCAGAAAACATGTTGCATTTCAACATTCAATGGTGTGCTTCAGTGTGGCATAACGCTGAGAGGCCATGCTACTGCATCCAAATCAACTGTTTGCTGACTACCGTATTGATCACTTGGTGATCAGGAAACACAGGTTTAAGTAGTTTATATCCTAAGATGATAGTTTGCCACTTAGAATTTTCATGTATTTTCTGAAATTTATTGTATTGGGATTAATGTGTAACAAATACTGATATTTCCCTAGCTTTTTTATGTCTGATTTTCAGGAGCCGTATATAGTGGGAGGTACTTGAACTCTATTTTGAAAGTAGGATATAGTGGAAAAACATAGGCTTTGGTATCCATGATCCTTGGTTCAATTTTGCCACTGCTACATTATATATACTTGGATAAGTTTCATGTTTTGAGCTTTAGTTTTCTCATTGGCACTCATTAAGGCAGAGTGGGTAGCCATGATACATGTGTCACAGAGGATGGTCTTGAGAAGTTATCTTTTGTTTAAGGTGATGTCTTTAGTAAATAGCTGACTTTTGTGTCTCCAAGTACAGGTTTTACATATCAGGTTTTACATGAGACGTAAATTTTATTTTATTTAGTGTTTACTAAGTTTTATGTTTAGAGTTAAAAATACAAATAAACAATGCAAGTTCCTTGCCTTCGTAGATTTAAAAGCTTTTGAGGATTAAGGGAGACAAAAATACATTTAAATGACCATAATCGCAGTTGTAATATGCCATGTGTGATAATAATTGGAAACATAAGTCAGCGTGGTGGAATGTAGAAGAAAACACAATAAAACAAATCTCGATTGTATTTTTGGTTAATGAAACTCCTAAAAGATGTTATGATTTATGTAGAAGAAAACTGGAGGTGACCATAATTATCTTAGAATCTAAAGCTATGACAAACTATACTTTTGTTTAAAAGGATTATGGACTTTAATAAATGCACTCTACTATGTGCCGAAATTTATGGTAAGGAAAAATAGCTAAGCAAGGTAGTATAACCACCTGTTGATGCTTTGTGGAAATGCTTAGGTAGTCATTAAGTTTTAAAAATGGAAAACTTAGTTCTGTGTCTTAATTTATTCCACTTATGTTTAGGTAGGAATTAGGTTTAATGAGTTTTAATACTATACTTGAATTTGATGTGTGTATCTTCATCTAGCACACTTAGCTCCATACTGCTTTAAGCAGTACATGAAGAAGATAAATTCTTCCTTTACTTTCATCTGTTCCTGAAAAAATTGAATATAAGTGGTTTGGAATTAGAAACATTTTCCATTTCTTGTGATTAATTCAGAAAATGAGCAGATTGGGCTTTCCAGGTACATTCTTTTCAGTAATGGGGAATTTTTTTTTTCTTTTATTTGCTGTACATTTAAAGGTGTTGCTGTCAGATGAGTGTTAGGTAATTCTCTGCCATTAAATACAGTAAAAATTGTTTGCTAAATTTGCTCATTTTGATTTAGTTAATGTTCTCCATGTCATATTTTATATATAAAATAAAATTTTTGTGCTTTAAAGAAATCTATACTGACATAGTTCATCAAATTTTACAATCTGATGTAACTACCTTTTACAAATATCTTTAAAAATATTTATATTTCCTCTAGAAAACAAAAGAACAAATAAAGAAAAAATTACCTTTTTTGCCATCCATTATGCTTATTTAACCTTTCTATATATAAATAAAATGGTATCACATTTCATGATTTTCTAAGCTTTTTTTTAGTTAACAGTATACTTTTAATATCTTTATGTTATTAAGTATTCTTTACAACACAACTTAATGGCTGCAATTTAATATATATACTGTAGAACAAATTTTACCACAATTTATTTAATTGAAGCTTTTTTCCCTCCTTCCCTTCCTTCTTTTCTCCTTCCTTCTATCCCTCCCTTCTTTCCTTCATTTCTTCCTTCCTTAAATACTACAAAGATTGCTGCTAGGAGAATGTAGATAACTACAGGCACATGTTTTACTATGTTCCAGCCAAGTGTTTTATAACATTAGCTTACTTAAATATTACTTATGGTATAGAAACTACAACCATTACTATTTTACAGATAAAGAAACTGAGACTTAGAGAAGGGATTTAAAGCTAATTATCTATGGCTTCTAAGCTCATCCTAATCAGTAAGCATACTGTCTTTCTTAAAAAAATAAAGCTATAGTGTGATTGTATACTATAATTAGTATGGTTGAATAGGAGATTTCTTGAGGAAGACATTGACTTTTATGATTAACTAAGACGCTCAAGAGGCAAAAAAGGAACCAGGGAGAGTTCCTGCCCAAGCAACTGCAGGCTCCTGCTAGACTCTTCACAGAACTTTCTCTGTCTCTCTCATTTTACACTTTAATTCTAATAGCGTAGCTTCTCTGTCATCAGGTAACCATAGTTCAATAAGGTTTTCTCTCAATATAACACAAATTTAAGATGATAAGTGATTAGATTATAGAATTACGAGCAATTTTAGTTTAGGTGTCAGGAAAAGGGATGTCTCTAGCAGTTGAGGTTAAAGGGTCTACAGAACAAAGTGAAATGATTCACCACCCAAATAATTCTTCTCTCTGTTGTTATGTTTTATACTTATATGAAAAAGTTTTGGACTATTTTTGGAGACTAATGTACAATTTTCTCATAATTTTAGCAATATGCATCATAATTGTGTTCTTTTTCTTTATAGTTCAGTATTAACATTTCTTATTTAAATATGTATTATATTTAGAAAAATAGATAACATTCTTCTTTCTTTTCCCTGCTCCTTTTCATTGTAAAAAAACTTTTTCCTGTGTCTCCAGTAAAAAAGACTACATTCTCTCTGATTAAAAAAAAAAAAAAAAAGAAGCAATTTTAGAAAATGTTGATCTGACTGTTGTCTTTTTAAATTTATAACAAATCACTTATAGAATTGTGTAGGTTTTTCTTTAAAGAATAATTTATATTAAGGAGAGCATTGTATCTGTGAAGCTTTTTTTTAAGAGTGTGTTTTTGAAAAGCAAAGATTTATAAATTGAATGAAATTATAAAATTTTTTACAGAAATATGTTTTACTTCTATAACAATCTATAATTATAAACATAATTATATAGTTCATATAATTATAAAGACAATCTTTGAAGCCATGCATTTTTATTTTGTCTAAATATTAATAATGACGTTTAAAACATGTTACAAATTACATTTCATTACCTGAGGGAAATACAAGTTTTTAAATTATTGACCTATGTGAAATTATAGACCTACAAGCACCATAAACCTTGTGTATTGACTTTTAAAAGATACAAATGTACTTTTAGACTATTGTGAATATTGCTGTCATAAATATAAGAAATTTAACTGTTTCTTTCAGGAGTTTCATCTCACATATTATCTATTAATTTTTTTTAATATCTCAAGGCCTTTTATACTATTCTTGTTTGATTAATGTCATAAGTAAGATTTCTATGTTGAAATATGAGATAATTTTTTAAATTCTAGTGATCACTTCCTTGAATTTCCCACACTATACATTTTTTATTATAGAAGAATCCTTTAAGAGGTACTTTTCCCTTAGGTTTTCAGTAAATACTCTGTGGAATTATTTTAATCGTGGAGAAATATTTTCACTCAGTCACTAGCTAGTTTCTAACATGATGAGGTAGAAATCTGGAAGTAGCCTATACCACTGGTTGGTGGGGTAGCTAGTATGTTAACAAAACAAAACATTTTTGTATTTCTTTTTTAAGTATCTCTTCATTGAGAGAACTTCAATATCACCCTTAGGTTTAATGATTCACTAGAAGCACTCACGACTCAGCATAGAGTCATAGCTATTATCTATTATAGCTAGTGGAAAAGATGCATGGGGAGATGTCTGGCAGAAACCAAGCATAAGCATACCAAGTCCTTCTCCAGTGGAGTCACACAGGAAGCACCCAATTCCTACAGCAATGAGTCATGAAAGTGTGAAATGTTGCCAAACACAAAAACTTCTTGGATGCTAAGCACCTAGGGTTTTAATCAGGCAAATGTCATTTAGGCACCCTCTGCCTGGCACATATAAAAATTATAGACCCTAGAAGAAAAGCAGGTGGTCAGTATAAACTATATTACTTGTATAAATAGTTTAGACACAGTGAGCCTTTCATCAGTTTTGGGAATGGTGGGAACCCTCATGAATTCAAGTTCTCTACCACTAACATATTATGTATTTGAGCAAATCACGTTTACCTTTCCAAATTTCAGTTTTCTTCTCCCTTAAATAGCAAGATGTCTAGATAATATCAGAAATAATTTCTAATTCTCTAGTAATTGAAATCTAACTTTTATATAGATTTATTTCTTGATCTACATAGATCTATGAGATCCATTTTAATTATGGTGATTTATTGTAAGTGAGGATTAGAGGCTTCTATTGCACTCAAGTTATTTCTGTTTTGACTTTTTTCCTACTTTTATAATTTTTACATCCAAATGCAAAGTTGTATTTTATATGTTAGAAATTCAAATAAGGAAATTAAGTCATGGATGGCATAGTTTTAATGACAATAGGTATGAAAGACTACAGGGCAAGAATGCAATCCCCATTTAACACAGGAAGGCACAATAACTCAGAGAGGATAATTAACTTGTAAATGTCTGTACAACTAATACATCATAGAGGCTAAATAGACTGTAGTTTTAACTACAGTCTATTGACTGTAGAGCAGGGACAAAGAAAGATATTTCTTTGTTCTAAACCAGAACAGTACATGAAGGGGAACCAGTAGACCAAATAAAAATGTATGTAATTTACCAGGTAACCCCCACTAACCTAAGAGAGACACAGAAACAGAGAGATACAGGATGTTCTTGGAGGGCGGATACTGAATTTTTTTTCATGCTGTACCTTCAGTGACTGGAACCTTCAGTGACTGGAACATATAGGTGTGGCTCAGTGTTAGATGGATAATAGTTGTATGCCTTAGGAGCAAGTCACTCATTCTCTCATTGAGCAAACATTTTGAGAACCTAGTTATCAAAAACATTCTTCACTCTAATATTCTTTTGTTTTGATTGATGGTTATTGTAATTACCTTTGGTGTTTTCAATTAAGCAGGGACCCGCCTTTTGCTGTTAAGGACTTTATCCCTTCTTTTTAGAACATTAGTTTCTGCTCTTTCTCTCTCTCTCTCTCTGTTTCTGTGTTTCTCTTAGGTTAGTGGAGGTTACCTGGTAAATTACATACATTTTTATTTGGTCTACTGGTTCACTTTCATGTACTGTTCTGGTTTAGAACAAAGAAATGTCTTTCTTTGTCTCTGCTCAAGCCATCTTTGAAATAGAGGCTCCCAGACAACACAATTTCAAAGAAGACCCTCTGACAGAATAAAATTAATTTGCCATTTTCAAATTAGTGGCCACTGTGATGGATACTGTAATCAATTGTTCTTGTAAATTAAAGAGAATTATGGTGTTACTGTATTCTTTCTTACAATGCTTTAAATTTTCTATGCTGACATTTTTCTTTTTAGTTAGTTAGAATTAAAGTATAGCTCTTTAAATGCATTTAGGGAATTTTATTTAAAAGTTCTTTGGCAATTTTGGAAAATTCTTTAGGAATTATTTCTTTTTTGAAAATAGTTTTCTGGAGCTATAAGGAAAATAAGCACTGTAACTGAATTTTTGGTATTAAAAAGTCCTTACGAAATTATTTTAAAACCTGTATTTAATTAAATATAGAAAAATTATTTTATACTGAAAATATTATGTGTCGACATTAAGACTATCTTTCAGAATTGTATCTTTGTAAGTTTAATACCATATTTAACAAATTAGATTTATTGTGTTTATTATTGTTACTTTATTTTTAATTTTTCAATTATAGTTGACATTCAATATTATATTAGTTTCAGATATACAGCATAGTGGTTAGACATTTATGTAATTTATGAAGTGATCCCTCCAATAAGTATAGTTCCCACTTGGAACCATACAAAGATATTACAGTATTATTGACTATATTCCTTACGCTATACTTCACATCACTGTGACTGTTTTGTAATTACCACTTTGTACTTCTTAATCCCTTCACCTTTTTCACTACCCAACTCCATGCTCCCCTCCCCTGGCAACCATCAGTTTGTTCTCCATATCTATGAGTCTGTTTCTGTTTTGTTTGTTCATTTATTTTGTTCTTTAAATTCCATTATAAGTGAAATCATATAGTATCTGTCTTTCTCTGTGTAACTTATTTCACAGCATATTATTCTCTAGGTCCATACAAGTTGTCACTTAGGTTGCTTCCAAATCTTGACTATTGTAAATAATTCTGCAGTGAACATAGGAGTGCGTATATTTTTTTTTTCGAATTAACGTTTTGGATTTCTTCGGATGAATACCCAGAAGTGAAATTGCTAGGTCATAAGGTAGTTCTATTTTTAATTTTTTGAAGAAACTCTATACTGCTTTACATAGTGGCTGTACCAATTTGCAATCCTGCCAATAGTGTATGAGGGTTCCCTTTACTCTACATCCTCGTCTGTACTTGTTTGTTGATTTATTTATGATAGCTATTCTGACAGGTATGAGGTGATATCTCATTGTGATATTAATTTGCATTTCTCTGATGATTAGTGACATTAAGCATATTTTCATATATCTATTCACCATCTGCTCTTTGAAGAAATATCTATTCATGTCCTCTGCCCATTTTTAAATCAGATTGTTTATTTTCTTTGTGTTAAGTTGTATGAGTTCTTTATATATTTTAGATATTAACCCTTTCTAGGATGTATCATTAGTAAATATCTTCTCCAATTCCATAGGTTGTCTTTTTGTTTTATTAATGGTTTCTCTTGCTGTGGAAAACCATTTTAGTTTGATGTAGTCCCATTTGTTTATTTTTTCTTTTGTTTCCCTTGCCCAAGAAGATATATCCAAAAAAATATTACTAAGAGCAATGTCAAAGAATTTACTGCCTATTTTTTTTTCTAGTTTCAGGTCTTACATTTAAGTCTTTAATCTATTTTGATTTTATTCTTGTATATGGTCTAGTTTCATTTTTTTGCATGGATCTATCCACTTTTTCTAATACCATTTAACGAAGAAACAGTCTTTATCTCATTGAATATTCTTGACTCCTTTTTCATAGATTAAGTGACTGTATAAGCATGGGTTTATTTCTAGACTCTATACATTGATCTATGTGTCTGTTTTTATGCCAGTACCATGCCGTTTTGAAGTAATCATTACTATATAGCTTTGTAGTATAATTTGTAATCAAATATTGTGATATGTCCAACTTTGTCCTTTCTCAAGATTGCTGTGGCTATTTGGGGTCTTTTGGAGTTCCATGTAAATTTTAGGATTATTTGTTCTAGTTCTGTGAAAAATGCCATTGGTATTTTCAGGAGGATGGCATTGAATCTATAGATTGCTTTGGGTAGTATGTACATTTTAACAATGTTAATTTTTCCTCTCCATAAGCATAGTGTATGTTTCCATTTATTTGTATCTTTTTCAGCTTCTTTCTCCAATGTTTTATAATTTTCCAAGTACAGGTCTTTTATCTCCTTGGTTAAATTTATTCCTAGGGTTTTTTTTTTTTTTTTTTGGTTATAATTATAAATGAGATTATTTTCTTAATTTCTTTTTTCGATAGTTCTACGTTGGACTATAAAAATGTAACCAATTATGAATATTAATTTTGTATCCTGCTACTTTACTGAATTTATCAGTTCTAATAATGTTTTGGTGGAATCTTTAGGATTCTCTATATATAGTAAGTATCATGTCATCTGCAAATAATGACTTAACAAATTACATTTATCATTCTCTACTTAACTATTAGGCATTATATAAAGGAGAAGTTTTAAGTAGCAGTAATTTGAAGTTTTTATTAAATCTTTTCATACAAATTTGAAGCTTTGATATTGAGAAAATGTTAATTAGTTTGTAATTTAAAATAACAGTGACCTTAGAGTTGTGCTATTGAAATGATGATAATTTTGCATCACTTGAAATAGTAGATTTGAAGAGATTTTTGGAGCATTAGTTTAAAACAAGAAGCATAAAAAGAATAATATATGATATATAAAAAATATTTTCCAGTTGAGCTATAGAAATGACATGGTGCTATTGTAACATATCTAGGCTTAGATGAAACTTTTAAGTTTATATTTATGATCTGTGTGCTTTAATTTTATTTATAATTTTGAAGCAGTGATATATTTATGCTTTGGCACAGTTGACTATCAATAGGGCCACAATATTTCACACCTTAGTAGCCCTATTCTCATTATATATGTAAATAATGTTTATATATGTAAATAATGCTTACTGTAGCTATGCAAGAAAAAGCAATGAGAGCAGGACCATGCTATTTTGGTTGTCATCTGGTGACAATATTAAGGACAGAATTAGACCTTCTATAAAAGTTGATATATGTAAAAGTCATAAATATTTCAATTGTGATGTGGAAGAAGTTTTATAGTCCTCACTACAGAAATTCAATATTTGACCTTCTGAAACTTGTTGGAAATTTTAAAATATCTTATTATGTCTTCAGACTTAGCCAAATTTTACACACAAACACAAGGTCACATTTTTGTATAACTCAGTAATAAATACTTTAAGATATAATAACAATTTAATTTTTATAGTGACAGCAGTTTTCAGTCAAATTTAACTAGACATTTGATACCAATATGTTTGACTGAAATTCGTTAATTTTCTTGGTTTCCACTGAATTTTCCACATGAAAGGGCATCTGTATATTGAGTCTTTTTATATATTTGAACATTTGATTTCTTGTTTATAAATATTTACCAACATTTTTTTTCTGGTGCTAATGGAAATATCTTTAGCATGCTTATTATTTCTGTCCCATATATTTGTAAGTATGTGGAATATACTTTTTGGCAATATCACAATATATTTTAGAAGAATTTCTGTAACAAATAAGTTTAAGATATACTCAGACATTTTATGATAGGTAAAAATTAAAACATATTAATATTATTTCATAAAGCAAATCATATTTCCAAAGTGTGTGGGTCATTTTCTCATGAAGACTAAAAATATTTATTTGAATTAATTTATGCAACATTATTAACTAAAACTTACTTAAGACGAATGTAAGCATGTAAAGTTAATGTCCTTCTAGGTGCTAAGTTTAATATGTTTTACAAGTTATCATGTGTAGTATTCTTTTTATTTGGTTTTAAGTATTTAAAAATCTCTTTTATTTTCTGACCCATGAGTTTTTAATATATTTATTAATATTATAAATTTATAACCTAACTGCATTGTGATCAGTGAAGGTGATCTATGATTTAAAATTTCTTGAAACTTATTCTTTGACCTAGGATATGGTCAATATTTGTTAATATTCTACATGTGCTTTAGAAGAATATATATTCTCTAATTGTTGATTGCACAGTCTGGTAATATTCATTAAATTAATTTTGCTGATTTATTGTTATAAATTTCTATAACTATTAATTTTGTCTAATTAACCTATTGGTATTTGAAAGAGTTGTGTGTCTCTTTCAAAGATATTGATTTATTAATTTTGTCTTTTGTTTTTCTCAGCTTATTATGTATATATTTGAGGGTTTTTAAATTATGTGCATATAATTTAGAATTATATATTTTACATACTACTAGTGAGTTAAATGTTTTATTATAATGAAATTACTATCCTAACTCTAGTAAAAATTTAGTTTTATTTTGTCTGAAATATATTTAACTACTCCAGATTTCCTCTGGTCCATATTTGCTTTGTATGTCTTTTCCATCCATTTCAACCAAGTCATTCAAAATCTGTATGTTTTACATTTGTCTTGTGTCCCTATGAACTGTACTTTTTTAGTATAAAAATGTTATATTTATTTTTCTGTATTTTTTAAAATTAGTAGACTGCATTTTTTGAGCAGTTTAAGTTTACAGAAAAATTAAGTGGCAAGTACAGAGTTCTGTATAGCTCCCTAGGCTTCCTATTATTAACTTGTTATATTAGTGTGTCATATTTGTTACAATTAAAGAGCCAATATTGATACATTATTATTAACAGATGTCTATAGTTTATATTACAGACATCTGTTAATAATAATATATGAATATTATACATACAGGGTTAACTCTGTATGTTGTTTATTCTATGTTTTTTGACAAATGTATGATGACATGTATCCACCATCACGGTATTATACGGAATAGTTTCATTTACTTTAAAAATCCCCAGTGCTCTACCTATTCATCCTTCCAACCCTTCTCCTAAACCTTTGGCAACCACTGATCTTTTTACTCTCTCCATAGTTTTCTTTTTCTTTTCTTTTCTTTTTTTTAAAAAAATTATTGGCATTGGTTAATACAATTATATAATTTTTGAGTGTACATTATAATTTGACATCTATATATTCTATTGTGTGATTATCACCCAGAGTCCAGTTTCCTTCAGCTATCATATATTTGATTCCCTTTACCCACTTCACCTTCCCCCAAATCCCCTATATTTGATCTCCTTTACCCTGTCTACCTCTTCCTTCCTTCCCCACGCCCTACCCTCTCGTAACCACTAGCCCATTGTCCGTGTCCCTGAGTCTCTGTTTGTCCTGTTCATTTGTTGCTTTTAGGTTTATATCCCACACATAGTTTTATTTTTTTTTTCCAGAATGTCATATAATTGGAATCATATAAGATGTAACCTTTTCAGATTTTTTTTTTCACTTAGAAATATGCATTTAAGGTTGCTCTGTGTCTTCATCTACGTAATGAAATTTGGCCTTTCGTTTTTTTCTGTCTCAGTATCTCCCTGCTCTGTTTTAGAACTATAATTTGAAGTTATTCTTGAAATTTCCATGTATACTTGAAGTCTGAAGTTAAATGGCAATTTAGGACTGGGATCTTAGAACACTTTAATGTGATTATCCTTCTGATTTACTTATTTTTGTTTTTCTTTAAATTAGATTTTAGATGCCTGCAATTTTGAACTTATTATTATATACAGATAATATTTTTATAGATTTATTTTACATTAATTCCAGAAAGAGTTTATTCAAATACAGTTCTATTTTAGTGCTTATTTGCCTCAGCAAACATAGATATAGAACTTCAAAGATATTATTTTGTAGTTTTCTGGCTTCTATTATAGATGGAGAAAAATCTACTGCCAGCATGCCTGTCATTCTCTTTTAGAGAATTTGATTTGCCTTTTGCCTCCTTTCCTGTTTATCTGCTGTTTCAGCATAATGTGCCTAGGTGGGTATTCTTGTACTTGCTTTCACTATTCGAATATTTTTTAGTCATTATCACTTCAAATACAAACTTTTATCCTTTACACTCTCCTCTGGCTTTCTGTTTAAAATTATCTTAGGTCTTCTCATTCTACTGTCCATATCTTTGAATTTTTTCCCACTTTTTTCTATCTTGTTTACTGTTTGTGCTCCAACTGTGTAATTACTTCAACTCTATCTTCCTTTCATGATTTTTTTTTTTTGTCTTTAGTTCTGTCTAATCTGTTGTTTAACATTTCACTGTTGTTTTATTTTCAATCATAATATTTTTATTTCCGAAAGTTCTGTTTGGCTTTATTTCAAATCTGCTAATATTTTGAGAGTCTGTTGTAGTATTTAAATAGTTCTACTCCATGATTTACTTTAAACAAAATAAGAAAACAAAGAGCATGTTTTATTGAGGATCAATTTTGCCTACCCATAAATCCACATACATAGATGCTGACACTGTCTTGGCCACTTCCAGAAGACATCTGATTTTCTAATACTTTGAGAACTAAGTATGTCATACTAGTATACACTATCATTCCTTTGGCCCTCACTGAAGAATGCAAGATTGACATGACAGAAATACCTGTGTCCAGGGCTGGTTATGACAAATGATTCGATACTATTGCAGTTTGATATGAGCTATGATAATTTTTATGTTATTAAGATTTTTATTATTTTTTGCTTTTGATAAAATTAAAGATATCATATAAAGATTTAGGTTATATGTATGTATTTAAGTAAGAAGTTAAGTAAGTTTAAAGAATTTTTTTAAAAATTTTAAATTAATATGAGATTTCTCTGACTAGCATGTTTAATTTTTAAAAAGTTATTTCTAGCAATTAAAAAATAGATATATACTTGTTGCTTATAGTGTATATCTATTTTTCAGTTGTTTTAAGACATCAGGCCTTGAACATCTGATTAGAACATTTTTCCTAATAGATCTTATTTATGCTTAATTGAATTGCAAATTTTACTACATATTTTGTTTCTGATACATTTCAAGTATTATCTTACCTGTATTTATCTCCATAATTATAAATATTTGATTCAATTACACTAATTGAGTTATCAAGTTTGACAATACTGTCAGGAGGCAATCTGATATAGTCAAATGATTCAAACCTAGTTTAAATAATACCTCTGTTTAAAAAAAAACAAATATACCCATATGATCATATATCAATTCTTTTTTGAATATCAATTTTGTCATTTATAAGATGAAGATAATAGTGTTACTTTAAGTAGTAAATAAAAAATAAATAGTACCTGGTACCCAACATTTTCCTAAGAAGTAGAACTTGTAATAGTTTTGTATTATTATTATTATTAAACAGATACTTGCAATATTTTTGCATCCTTTGAGTATTTTTATTTGAAGGTCTAAAAGCTTTACTACGAATATGAAATGTAAAATAAAAATTACCTCTGCTATGTTCGTTCAGTATTATTTCTATGTGTTGGGAGTGTTTATAGCCATTTTTTGGATATAAATCCATGTGACATTGGAATTACTAGGTTGTTAGTGTCTTCCTGTGAATGCATTTTAAGTGTTCATGTCACTTACGAGCTTTATTTCCCATTTTGAGGAACAGATTCACTCTACCTACTGTTCACAAATTAATCTCTACTTTTTCTGTTCTCTACCACTCCTAATTTCTATTTATCAGCAAAACAAATTAAAAATTTAATGAATCATCCACATATTGATTGCACACATACCCTGTAAAGATCACAACACAGGTCTTATCAGTTACTGTAAGACATCATTTTTGGAGGTACCAAGAAGTTTTGTTAGTACAACGACAAAGATTAAAACTCAGTTTTTCTGAATCAGTTACATGGAATTTTTACGTCATATTGCTTGCTATAAAACATGGTCTCTGAGCTGATGTTTCATACATATATGAAAAATTCAAATATAGTAAGTGATGTAGTAACAGTTTAAAACAAAGGAAGATAAGTGAAAAGGACTTATCCACTTAACAAGGCAATACATGATTAATTGCCAAATAAGCCATGCAGAAAATCATGGTTAGCAGTCCAGAGGACACTGTAACTTGCTCTGTGATTTTATTAGCATTGTCATGTGTATGTCTCTGAAATATGTCTGTTCTGGGATATTTCTTATTTCTCCACTTAGACCGTGAGCTCATGTTGGTAGGAACAATTTTTATTTTTCTGTATCCCCATGAGATATGACATAAAGCACAGTTATTGAAAATCTTTGTGGCTTTGATCATCATTATAATTATTCCTTTTTTAATAATAATATTCTCTAAGACATAGCTGAATTAGTCTTTATATAGGGTATTCTTTAAATTGTACTATAATTAAATCTATATTGAAATGTTTTCAGCATCTTGCTTATACAAAAAAATAAGTCACCTCATGCATGCTACACCTCAGTCAAAAATGATGCCACCACTGTCTGATCATATTATAGTTTTCATGAATGTCATAGATTATACTTAAAAAGAAAAGATTGTAAAAGAGAGGATATTACATTTATATATTTGTGAAGAGTAATTTTATTTGTATGTCATTTTCTATATGAAATATTCCTTTTAATAAGGAAAAAAGTACTAACATGGCAATGTAGTTGAGCATGTTTTCATTTGTTCAGTATAATAGATATAAAAAAGTACAAATTATATTTCTATTTTTCTATTCTTATTTTATTGTATGTTAGTTAATATTAGTGTGTTAGTTGGTTGTTTTCTCTCCCATTTTAGAGATCTGAGGGAAAGTGTTCATAGTTGAAATGGATTTTAGGGTAGCGACTACCACAATCACCAAATAATAGATTGTCATTATGGCCACCTCTACATTTTATTTCTTGTTACATAACTGTGTAGACACCTGAGAATTAAGGCAAAGAGTAATGGCATAGCAAAATAATGTGCACAAAGATATAATAGATAACAAAATATGAATTAAAATTATAACCTCTATGAATTTGGAATAATCAGAAAGGATGTAGCTTTATTATGTTTGAGGATACTTTTAATACTCAAATTCTTTATAAGAAGTTAATTTTTGGTGGTAACTGCTAATTCTCTTTGGAAAATATACTGTTAAGACACATTTTGTGGGTATCGTGATAACCTTAAATATGGATCTTATTCTCTTGGGTATTTGATATAAGAAAATAAAGCTATATTGCACAATCTTTATCCTGTAGTGTTCATCAAAGGTAAGTAAATGAGCTAGAGCAAATGCAATTTTAGTGGTGAAGGAGTAGGAAAAATATGCTAATATAGTATAGGGTAGATCTTAAGGAACATATTTGTTCCAGTTAAGTGTAAAAAAGTATAATAAATAGATCATATTATGAAGTTTGTGTGATCTTTGAATGAAAGAGATATAATTTTTCTATTTGAGTTATTGAAAACGTATATTATTTCTCCTACCAGTAAAGATAGTAAACAGTTTCATTATTTTCAAGATCACAAAAACTCCTCTGAGACTAAGGTTCATAAGTTTAGTGCCTGTTTTCTTTTATGTATTTTAATGTTTCAGATTTTAAATTTAAGAATTTAATCCATTTTAAGTTAATTTTTGTGTATGGAGTAAGATAGTTGGACTGAACAGTTAGATTTTGGAGTCACTTCTATATACAGGTAATAGTTAAGGACGTTGGATTTTGACCAGATTGTCCAGGAAGCATGAAGTTAGATCCCTGCATCCTTATTACCACTACATTAACATTTAAGGGATGAATTATTTCAGCTCTTGAAAAGAAGCAGTGAAATTTCTCAAGAACCTGACCATGAGAGGGATGAGAAGAAAATCTAAATAGAATGGTATCATGGAAGCCAAGAATTGAAATAGTTTTAAAAATAGTCATCAAATAGGTTAAATGGTAGAAAAGTCAAGTGGGCTTTGGTCATTACACTTGTCCTTCAGTTTATCTTTTATCTCAGATAGCAGTGATCTAAATTTGAAATGCTTTACTCTTTGACTTTGTTGTTTATAGTATATTCGGTAAAGAAGTACAGATTGTTCAATAACATGTATTGTAATGAAGAGAAAGTTTGTACAAAGTGTAAAAACATTTTTGGATGTGGTCAGAAAAGACTTCAAAGGGAAGACATATTTTAAGATAAAACTAGAAAGATGAATAGTTTTCTGGTACCAGAGAAGCAGATGGAATAATCTGAACAAAATCATGTATGCATATAACAGTATGTCATTTCCTAAAAAACTGCAAGTAAGTCAGCATTACCAGAGCACAAATTCTGAGTGACGGGTTTGAGGAGAATTGGGAAGGGAAGAGGTCAGAGAGAGAGGGGAATTGATACATAGGATAATAGATTTGATATTGTCATCAGTAATGATCTTTGAAAAATTTTGAGCGTTAGTGTTTTATAGTCTGTACTATTCTTCAAATATTTACAGATATCCTAACGCTCTTTCCAGGGACATGGTAGGATTGCATTTCCCAATCCTTTCTGATTGGTGGAGCCAAGTGACTAGTTTTGGCCAGTGAATTGTGATGTTTGTCATCTTTGGGCTTGAGCCTTAATCGCTGATGCAACATTTTCTAAAGCTGTCTGTTCCTCTGGCACAATGATAGGCAAAACAATCTTGGATACATGACTGTTTGGTTCCTTGAGTGACTATTATGAGCATAGCCTCCTGTCAACCCACAACAGACACTGAGTGCAAGCCACAAATATCCATTGTGTTAAGCCATGGTAATTTGGAATTTGTTTCTGTAACATAATTGTTTATTATGACTGAGAGGGATATGCTGTTAAAAGTAGGAAGAAGGTAGACTCAACTCAATATTATGATTTACTAAAAGTACCAAGTGAGAGAGAGAAAGAGAAATCTAGACTGGTGAGATGTATAAAAGATTATCCATTGGAATTAGTAGTTAGGTTGCCATTTGTGATCTTCAAGAGGGTCATTTTGATGACTTGATGAGGAAGGAAATTATACTGATTAACGATAGAGTAAATGGGAGAAAAAAAAAGTGGAGACAGTGTTGAAATCAATAGCATGAATTACAGTACTAGACTAGCTGACCATGAAATATCTGAATGTGTAAAATATAAACCTATTTGCTTCTATTTAAAAAAAAATTCAAGCTATATTACCAGAAAGTGAAGTTAATGTAGTATAAACAACAACAACAACAGCAACAACAACAACAACAACAAAAGCTATGGCTACATTTAATAGTTAGAATATGGAAATAACCTTGGGAAATGAAGGATTCTCATTGGGTAATAAGGATTCTCATTGATAACAGCCATTTCTGCTTTCCTATCTTTAATTTACATGACACTTATATGAAGAAATTTATTATTTATTTCTAAGACTTCAGTTCTTATTCAGTTGCTTTGGAAAATATGTCTAGTTGTCTAAATTTGATATTTTAGGAAATAAAACAGACGGCATCTAGGTTCCATTTAGCCAACAATTCAGATGTAATTCAAACTACAAGATAGACATATTGTCTATTGTAGATATTCTGCAAATGCAAGAAAAGTCATATTTACATCTTTTTGATGGTCACCTGTAAATGAAACATAATGACTTAATACAAGGTTATTAAATAGCAAGCAGCTGAGATAACACTAATGCAAAATGATGGCAAAGACCAGCATAAATCTATAATATGATAAGTGCTGCCAATTATATAATTTCATTCTGAATTGTATATAATCTATGAAACTGTACCTGTATGCACTTTTAAACATGCTGCTCCTCGAATAATTTTTTTCTATTAAGTTCTTTAAATCTTGAATAATCACCAAGTACTATGCCATTTTTTTATAGTATATGTGGAATCTTAATATAGATTCTGTAAAGCAAAACACACTTGCAAATAGGAAGGAAGATATATCAGATAATCAAAAATGTAATATGGGATGTTTCAATGTGGCTTATTTATTAAATATATAGTGACAGTTGTCAAAATAGCTATTGTTGACTTGTATTAATATAGAATCTATTCAAGGTTCTGCATTTACAGTAAGTGTTTTATTATAGCAAACACTGCACCATACTCCTTAGGGTCAAATCTGCAGGCATTTAATTTCAGCAATTGCCGTAATAGAGGCATTATGAAAATGTCTCAGCCTCTTGAGTACACAGAGAGGTTGGATGCTATTATATTTTTCCTTTTCCTCTCTTTTAAAGCTTTTGTCTATAATCCACACATTACCTGGAAAAGCAAGGTTTGTATCTTTTGTCGAATATTTGGAACTTAGTTTCAAAGGTTGAAATGAACATAGTCTAAAAGAAAAAATGGCATATTACAGAAAAGGGAATAATTTTCCACATATTTTAGATCTTTGGATACAAGGGACTCATTACAAGGACCACATCTATTTTTCCTGAGATCCTCCTTCAAAATTAATGAACAGCAAAATGTTTTATGTTTCCCATAAGTAAGCTTAAACTTAGTTATTCTGTCATTTGATTTTGTTCATTGATTTGTTATCATCATTTTAAAAAGAGCATAATTTAATAAGATGATTGTCTTTATCAAGTAAGTCATTAGGCATAATTACTGTCAGCAGGATTCTTATAAGATATAAAGTATAATTCTTAAGAATTTGAAATTGCTTGGTAATTAAATTTTTAAAAAATTGTTTAGTGAAGTTACAGCAAGAGAAATGTGAATCTATTATTTTCTTTTGGAAAATCTTTGGTCAGATATTTTGAAAATATACAGTCTTGCCAAACTCTTACAAATTTCACTCATCCAAAAGGGTATTTTGATTCCATTATTTTATTTTATTTTTATTTTCTGTTTTTATTATTATTTTTTGTGAATTCCCAGTATCAGACTCAGTCAGTAAATATGGATTTGGATTGTTATTTGTATTTATTTGTTTGTTATCTAGTTTGCATTTTACAAGAGTAATTGTACTCATACAAGATAGTTGACTTTTTTTTTTTTTTTTTTTTTTGGAGGATGGAATTTCAAAATTTCAAGCTATGTCCAGAGGAATAGCAGTTGTATTTTATCAGAAAGTGTTCTAGGTCACTCTAGTTTCAGGAAAACAGCATCAGAATTTTATCATTCTCATCTATTGATGTTTTTAAAAGTTTTCCTTAAACTGAGTATTTATGGGAATGGAGTCATAGTTTAAGAAAAGGCATAATTAATCCATTAATATAATTAAAAAAGAAAATTGATCAATGTCTTTATTTGATATAAATAATATTTTATAACATGTTGGAGCAAGATAATTGGACAGGGAACCAACTATTCGTATTCCTGTCTAGGCTTTTTTAAGGCCAACTGTATAAAATCTTTTGGAAATAAATGAATTTGAGTTGTTTCCTGGACATAGGCATTAGTATGACACATGAATTTGAATTGTTTTTTTTTCACTGCCTAGTTTCTACTTAGTATTAAAAGATATGCAATTTAAAATCATACATGTGTCATCTGTGTGCGTTAATTTATCTGTGTCCAAGGTTAACACCAGCTTCTTACCTCTGATATCAGCAAAGTTTGAGCAAATGGGTTAATCTTTGCAGGCCTACTACCTATGCTTAGCCCCAATGAAAATGATCTCTATAGAGCATAAATCATATTATCTGTGATTATTAATGAAGGTTAGTGGACCTGGATTGAGAATGAAAGTGTGTGGGGATGGGGGAACTAGTAGTCATAGCCAGGTTTGCATCTCTGGAGATAGTCTGAGTTTCAGTGCAAAAACATACCAGTCAGTACCGCTTGGCAAATGGGAATTTATTCATTTATTCATCAGATTTTTATTGAGTGCCTACTATATTCCAGGCACTGTTCTAAGTACCAGGGATACTATGATAAACAGGAAAGAGAGCAAGGTCCATTCTTTCATAAATTTTAATGGGAGATGGGAAATAGCAAACAACAAAAAAATAGGAAAGTAACAGATAATGATAAGTGAAATGCAGGGCATTAAAATGGAAGTGATATGAAAATCAACAATTGGGTAAATTCTGTAGATTAAGTCATCAAGAAGAGTCTCTCTGAAGAAGTGGCATTTATGCTTATACAACAATTGTATGAAGGATCCAACTGTATTTTGAAGTCTCTGAGGATGTTCAGTAAATTACACCTCTGCTGTGGTCTGAATGTTTATGCTTTTCCAGAATTCACGTGCTGGAATACTAATTCTCAATGTGATGATGTCAGGAGGTAGGATCTTTGGGAGATGATTAGATCACAAAGTAGAATCCTCATAAATGAGATTAATGCTTTATAAAAGAGATTCCACATAGCTCCCTAGCCACTTCCACCATGTGAGAATACGCCTCCAGAACTGTGAGGAGTAAATTTCTGTTGTTTATAAACCTGTACGTATCTGGTATTTCGTTGTAATAGCCCAAACAGATTAGGGTACCCTCTTTTATGCTGGTTTCTGAACAAACTGAAACATAAAATAGGATTTAATATGGAAATAGCACCTTTTTCTAATGGAGGCCAAGTTGGGGGAGATAACTTAGTGTGAGAGCCAAATTTTCCATACTCAATCCTAGTCTCTGACAGTCTTTTTAAGTAAAAAAGATTTTACATACACATACAGAGAGCCCACAGACTAAGTGGGCAGGATCGCTCTCCAGCAGAAGAAAGGCAGAGTAAAGCAGAGTGTGTCCAGATATTTTTCTGAAATTTAACAATCAGAAGAAAGAAAAAGGCTAAAGAGAGGGAAATGTCATAGCAGTGAAGATCACTTTGCCTAAAAGAAACATTAGGAGTGAGGAAGGAAGAAGCAGTCTTCCTTGCCACCAAATATAATATGAAGATCTTCAAGAGAAGTGTAGAAACAAAAACTTGGAAATGAATTTGGGATATTCCTGAAATAGGAGGAAAGTCAGTAGAAGAAGACTGTAATAAATAAGGCCAGAATAAAATAAGGTTGGAAAGTTTGGCAGGAGCAAGATCATGTAGAGCTATGTAGGCCAGACATATATTTAGATTTTTATTTTAACTGAAAGGAGGAACCATAGGAGGGTTTTAAGTAGACAAGTGACATGCTCTGATTTACATTTTTAAAGATCTCTCTAGTTGCTTTTTCAAGAATATATTGTTAGAGGAGCAAGTGTAAGTCAGGAGACCACTGCAGAAATCTAGTTTAGAGGAGATAGTGGCAAGTAAAAGAGTGATAATAGTGGAGAGGTAGGAAGGTGGCTGGGTTTTGAATTTAATGATAGCTTAAATTTTGGAGATGAGAGAAAACAAGGAATCAAGTGTAGCAACTAAATTTTTGTTTGAGACATCCTGATTTCATTTGATTTATAGAGGAATATATTTGGTTTTGGGGAAAAGGAATCATGAATTCTAAGCTGAGAAGCCTATTAGATATACAAGTAGGGATGCCATGCATATATGAGTCTCTGAATGAGGCCAGGGCTGAAGACAAAAACTTAGATAGACTCTGCATAGAGATGGTGTTTAAAACTATGGGATTGAATTAGGTCATCCCCAAAGAGTTTACAGATCAATTAAGAATTCCATTTTTATAATCTCTGAGAAAGAATAGCTGGTGAAGTATTTGGAGCACCAGGCACGTGTGGAGTTAAAGATGCAAAAGAAGGATATGTTCAAGGAGGAAATCAATTTTACTTTAACCAAAAACTTATGCCTAAGTGAAACAGAGTAAACACACACGCACATGCCTGCACCTGTTTTAGAGTGAAGAACACCAGCAGATGTAGTGTGTGTTTTAAACATGGTATGTGCTTGAACTTTCTACAAATCTACTCACAAAATTACTTTTAAGTTATGTTATTAGCACTTAAAATTTATTTTCATTTTTATTTTTAGTGATTCAACAAATTATGGTCAGATGCACTAGCGTAACTTTAAGTGCAGATCTGCATCCTGTGTGATAGTT